>NC_136065.1:1189938525-1190313546 GCF_964261635.1 Lissotriton helveticus | reverse complement strand
ACACTCTCACTTGGCCATTCCTCTTCTCGGTCCTGCGTCGCCTCAACGTAGGCCCGACACTCATGGCGTGCACACGCCTTCTGTACACCGATCTGACAACGCGAGTACGGATCAGGAAACACCTCTCATCTGCATTGGAGGTTCAACGAGGCATGAGACAGGGGTGCCCCCTATCACCTCTTTTATTTGCCCTGGCCGTCGAACCGCTGGCGATTAGACTACGCCAGGAAGGAATATATTGGGGCATCCCGCTCGTGGACGGTACTCATTGCGTCTCTATGTACGCAGATGACCTCCTCATATACGTCTGGGACATCGAGACTGACCTAACCCCCATAGGGGTGGCGCTCGCTGAATTCGCGAATGCCTCGGGACTCCAGGTGAACTGGGACAAGTCCACGATTTATCCCTTCCACCGGAGCCTACCTCCCCGGGACGTTGAGCTGGGGACCCATAGACTCTCATGGTCCGCGGAAGCCCCCCGGTACCTTGGGTGTCCGCCTGTACCACTCTCCAGCAGACATCTTTGAGAGTAATCACCGTAGAACACTCGCTAGTCTATGCCCGATTGTTACCTTCTGGAATAAACTCCCGCTAGCCCCAATAGGGCGGATAGCCCTGGCGAAAATGGTGGTGCTTCCCCGACTCCTCTACCACTTCACTAACTTACCGGTGGTGCCACCCAGGTCCTTTTTCCGGGACCTCGACTCCCTCCTGGGTACCCTTATTTGGGGCGCCGGCCGACATAGGGTGGCCCTGAAAACCCTCCAACTTCCCACAACACAAGGTGGGCTCGGAGCTCCCTCCTTCGAATCCTATTTCCTGGCGGCGCAGCTCCAATGGCTATCGTATTGGACGGCGGACCGTCACACCAGGAGACGTTTACTCCGACTGGCAGTCACAACCCCGGAACTCACCCGACTTTTCCTCCCGGGCACCAAGCCCCGGCGAACATACCCCCTGCAAGTCACAATAGCGCGCCGGTGTATGATGCGGATCCACCGGATGTCCCCAGGTAGACCCCCTTACTCCCCGCTGCTGCCATTGATAGGCTGCCCCAGGCAGGACTCCTATTTCACGGCTCCAATGCTAGCTGAATGGACGCAATGTGCCATCACGGACATGGAGTCGCTCTTTGAGGAGGGTCAGCTGAAACCAATCGACCGCCTGGTCGCGGAGTACGAACTCCCCCCGGGTCAATTCCTTCGATACCGACAGTTGCTCGAGGGACTCCGTCCCTACTATAATCTCCAGGCCGGCGAGCCTGACACGCATCCAGTAATACACACTATCCTACATATGGGAGTGGGACGCCACTTGGTCACCTGGCTGTATAAATCGATCCGGGAACTCTCGCACGCCCCCCTGACGACCCTACGGGCCACATGGGAGGAAGACATCGGTCGTGCACTACACGACTCGGAGTGGACCAGAGCGCTTGAAGCCCCAAAACGCGTCTCCAGGAATGCCCGCTTCAAAAACATTCAATACTATATTCTACACAGGGCATACCTCACCCCAGCACGCCTGCAAAGGTTCTACCCATCGACACAATTCCTATGCCCCAGATGTCGCTCCCCCGACGCACATTGTCGCCACATGTTTTGGAGCTGTCCCGACCTACACTCCCTATGGCAAACGGTGCACGACACACTGACAGATATCACAGGCCTCACAACACTAGCCTCCTGGGAATCCAGCGCGCTAGGCATTTTTCACGTCCCTAAGCGAGCACCGGTGCACAGACACTTTGTGTCCTTAGCGCTGCTGCTGGCAAAGATGCATAGCCATGCACTGGCGGTCCCCGGAGGGTCCCCCCATAGCGACATGGACAGGGGCGGTCTGTAAGTGGGCGGCGGCAGAGGAGGATGCCCTTAGAGAGGAGGAGGCTAGAGGTGCACGAAAAAATCCCATCTCTATGGAATGGGCCATGCTCCTTCATAGCTTCCGGCAGTCTTTGCACACAGTAGGCCCACCTACCCCCCCCCCCCCATCCGAGAGAGCCCAGAGTCCCTGACTGCTGCCCACCATCCCAATATCGAATCCCGGCGCTTCACACTTCCTTGTCAACGCCCTGCTGCCTTGTCACCCGTCCTGCTACTCACATGAGTGGGAGGCCCCCACCTCCCAATCGCCCAACCTCACTGTGAGTACAGACTGGGGAACCCCTTGCCTTCCGACACCTGACGCCCGTTCTCTTTCACTATGATCTTACTAGCGCCTATATGCTTCACCCCCACAGTTCTGTCCCCCCCGTTACCTGGTAACGCCGCTGTGCGAACTGTACAGACCCCGATCCTATGCCCTCGAGGCGGGAATTCACACACCCACTGTTATTCTTTGTACCCCCCTACGGAGCACGTTCACTGTATCCCTGCCTGAAATCACATGTGATTGATCTGTACTGTTTAATGGAGGAAGAACCTGATTACGCCAGTTTATATACAGAAATGTTGCGCGCATGGCTGACCGTGGCTGAATGTTGACGCCACGCCAGCAGATGATCCACCTTGTGCCCATGTTCTATGATGCAACAATAAAAACACTTTACAAAAAAAAAATGAAGGTAGTACAGAAGGAAGCTGTAGACAGACCTGAGCTGTTACCAGAAAATGCCCAAAATGCAGAAGATAGAATACCAATTCTTGAGTAAACTTTGACTTTTGGATCCAGTTACCCCTACTGAAGATACTAAGGTTAGTATCAGGACGTTAGTAGCACAACATGGGAAAGGCCACTAACCTTAAAGGACGGCCAGCAGGGACGATGCCGTGAAGAAAGCCGCTCTTCCTCCCCTGGGAACAATCCTACCCAGAGGAACTCAAATACCACTGCGTAAGGAAGCAACCCGGGGAAAAAGGGAAGTGGAGAAAATAACACACTGCGGTTTGCCAATGCTTCTGGAATGCGACTAGTAGTAAGAGCAGTCCAGCACCTAGTTAGGATCCCTTATGGGAGAGCTGTATGGGGAAGAAACAACAAGGACATTCATGTAAGGTGGACAGTGGCAACAACACTAGCTATACAGTAATCCTCCCTTTACCTATAAATCCCAAAATATTCCTTTCCTTACTGTTGCAACCGCAGGGGGTCTCTTGAATAAATAATCCTTGGGTACTAAACGTAGTACCGGGTGACTGGAGGGGAGCAGAATAATTAACACCCTGCTGCAGTGTTCAGGAGAAAAGGAGAGGAGTGTTGGTTATCACAGCGCCTTACGATTGATGGCATCAGGGAAATGGAGTCGAAGAGAAAGCCGGCACTCGCTCCTGCCGGTTGTCCAAATCGCTGTTACTTCACAGCGAACCCCAGCGACTCGTGGTCCTTCCAGAGTCTGGAAGACTGGGGAGGAGAAATGAGACAAAATGCGCGGGAGAAGCTGGAAATGCTTCCGCGCGAACCTAAATACCTGAAGGGATCCTGCGCCCGTGAACTCTGTATCACAGGCGAAGAAACCAAGGTCCGTGAAACTCACGGTTCTGAAAGTTGCAGGAACACGGCTTTTGCTTCCGTAGATGTAAACACGTTCAAACTCCAGCGGGGAATACTGCCCGCTGAGCATTTGCCAATGAACAGGGAAAACTGGGAAGTTTGTCAAGCCCCATATTTAGGAAGAGGTTTGGCTTTATAGCCTGCACATGACCAGGTGACTCTTGCTGAGACGTGCAGGTCGCTGCCCCTTGGCATTCTGTAGTAGTTTGTTGTGACCAGCGCTCTGTTCTTTGCTGCCTTGTTCTCCCGGAGCTTGCGCCACCAGGAGTGGAATGAGTAGACCACCCCGAATCCCATCTCCGCCTGAGGATCGCGATAGAACCCCCTCCCCAAGAACCGTTGTCTCTGTGGTTGCCCTGGTTTGCCTGGGTATTTGATATGGAACCGTTCCTCCAACCGGGGGCAGTGCAGGTTAGTCACCGGTTCCCAGGTTCTATCTTCCACACCATAACCCTTCCAGTCCACCAAGTACTGCACTCGTCCTCTCACGATCTGGAATCCAACAACTCTCGAACCTCGTACTCCTCCTGCTCATCTATTTCTACGGGTAATGGCGTAGGGGGGTAACAACCCAACGTGGAATGTTCAGCGTTATTGTAGGCGAACTCTGCCGTCCAGATCAGAGGGTACCAGTATGAGGTGTTCTGGAGGGTAGAACAACGCAGATATTCGAGCGTTTGGTTTAGTCGTTCTGTTTTTCCGTCCGTCTGGGGGTGGTAGCTGGTGGACATCGAGCCTCCACTCCCATGACGTCACATAACGCTCTCCAAAACCGGGAGGTGAACTGGGCACCTCTGTCTGTTATGAGTACCATAGGTAGTCCGTGAGCGCGCACCACATACTGGAGGAAGACAACCACGAGCTCAGCCGAGGTAGGCAGTCGTTTCAGGGGGATAAAATGACTCATTTTAGACAAGTGCACAACCACCACTAGGACAGTGGTATAGCCTTCACACGGAGGTATTTCCACAATGAAGTTCATTAGTACTGTGTTCCAAGGGAGTGAGGGCACAGGTAAGGGGTGTAACAACCCCACGGGTGTAGAATGGCTGGCCTTGCTTTGGGCACAGATTGCACAACTTCTGATGTAGTTCTTGGTATCTTTTCCTGGTGAGGGCCACCAAAAGGATCTCTCAAGGTTGGCTATGGTTTTGTGATCCCCTAGGTGCTCTCCCAACGTTGAGTTGTGAGCCCAAGCTAACACCTGTAGCTGTTGAGCCGTTTGGGGAATGTACAAGGTATTGTGATGGTATAAGAGATCGTCTCTTGTGGTTCAGGGTCTTCCTGTATCTAGGCGTGGCCATCCACGCGGACCAAGAACGTTTCCAGGTCTTCCATGAAGTCGTTTGACGTGATCAATGCAATGGTTTCATCCTGAAAGGATCTGAAAGGCGTTCTCAGGGAGGTTCTTGGGGTTCGTCCGGTTCGATGTCCGTTGGTTCGTCCAACCGTGATAATGCGTTGGCCTCACCGTTTTGTGGTCCAGGTCTGTATTTAATGATTAAATCAAAGTCTGAGAAAAACATAGACCACCATAACTGGCGTGGAGTGAGGGCCTTGGCGGATTTCAGGAACAATAGATTTCTGTGGTCTGTGTAGATTTTGACGGTGTGCAAAGCTCCTAGGAGGTAGTGCCTCCATTCCTCACATCCTCTTTTGATCGCCAATAATTCCTTATCTGTGATGGAATAATTGGCCTCACTAGGGGAGATTTTCTTGGAATAGTATGCCACCTGATGGAGCTGTCCTGTGTCTGGATGCCTTTGCGACCAGGTGGCTTTTGCTGAGACGTGCAGGTCGCTGCCCCTTGGCATTCTCGGCCTTGTAGTTTGCTGTGACCAGCGCTCTTTTCTTTGCCGCCTTGTTCTCCCGGAGCTTGTACATGCCCGTGCCACCAGGGGTGGAATGAGTAGACCACCCCGAATCCCATCTCCGCCTGAGGATCGCGACAGAACTTCAATTAAATCCTATTGAAGTTCTTATCCAAATCTAGCCAATCCTGATGTGGCCCAAGCTACACACAAATCTACAAGCTGAGATGTATTTAAATTTCTCTGCACAAACAAATTTAACTCAACAAGTACTGCAAACATCAAGGTGAACGACTGGCAGATTAATGTGATCTAGACCTTCACCACTGCCAGAGAAGGTTCCCTAGTGGCAATCCTGTCTTGATATGATCAAGCCAGTGACTCTGAGCACTATATACCTAAAATGTAGACTCATAATCTTACCTATATGAGCTTTCACTCTGAGATTGAAAGGTAAGAAACAGGGTAGTCGTTTGTGTTCATCCGATCGGGGAGGTCATGGGACAACAAAGCATTGTTGTTTTTTCTATGAAAACTGTAGAGCATTAGCCTCAGGCTGCAGGACTGACATGGAGCCTATATTTTCCCCAGTTGCAGCCTACATCGCCTCAGCACAACAATTCACAAGGAATGACTCTTGAGAGAGAAGGAGCTATCATCAGCAAACACTGGACATCCTCTTTATCCATTTACTATTTATTAATGACTCGAATGTTTGAAAGTCTTGTAATCTTACATTTTACAAATTGTATTTGAAAAGTGTACTGATTGTATAGCTTTTAACCAGTAAAAAAGTATTTGGATTTGAAATTAGGTGTGAAGTGCCCGTACACATAAGATTAGGAAAAACAGACTTACTTTCACTTTAAAAATATTGAAATAGCATGCATTTATGTGTAAGATTTGAAGCTTGTATAAAGTGTAGAGCATACCAGAAAATTCTGTTAATTGTATACAATTGTCTAAAAAGACTTAATGCCACAACTGGATCTAGTAGAAACGATATGTAGATCATATGTAATACTCTCCTTACCTGTACTTGTAGACACGTACAGGTAACGGAGTCTATATGATGTTCCTCCTGGTCCCTCAGTCACTATGCGATTCCTTAACCGAACACTTCTTCGAAAAAGTAAATAACATCTACTCCAAATTTTTCACCCAGACAATTGTTTTGAATCCATCTTCTACAGAGCATGCACCTGAACACACGCTAGCACAATTTGTCAATACAACTTCAGATCAGATTTCTAACCTGATGTCCGCAATCAAATCGGGATCAGCTAATGACACCTGCCTGCGGCTGTACTTGTACCCGTTGCTGATCAGGTGGCATCTGTCCTATCAAACATTTTTAATTCCATGTTCGCATCAGTTATCTATCCTACTTCCTGGAAGAAAACCATTTTGAAACCCTTGCTGAAAAAAACAAATTTGGATCCGGAAGACACTAAAAATTACAGACCTATAACCAGCCTGCCTTTCCCAGCTAAAATCGTTGAGAAAGTAATGAACATTCAACTTTCAAAATGTATTGATGATCATCACCTTCTAGACGACACTCAGTTTGGGTTTCGCAAAGGGCATGGAACAGAAACCGCGCTTATAAAGGCGTCTGAAGATATCAGAATCATCTTGGACCAGGGTGGAACGGCAGTTCTCATTTTGTTGAACCTCTAAGCTGCCTTTGACACGGTCGATCACAATACCCTGATTGACTGTGTCACTAAACTTGGCATCCAACTCAAGGCACGAGACTTGCTGTCATTCTTTCTAACCACACGCACCCAAGCAGTAAATCTGTGCACTTTTCATTCGGCACAACTGGCCCTCCCGTGTGGTGTACCACAAGGTTCATTGCTGAGTTCGACACTTTTTAACATCTATGTGTCGGACTTAGCCAGAATCATTAAAGCACACGGGATTGGCCTTGCATCCTATGCCGATGATACACAACTGGTTCTGGCAATAAATAATAATGGTGACAAAGTAGCAGCCGAGTTCCAAGAAGGCATGCTGGCCATCAGTAGCTGGATGGCCAGCAATTGCCTTAAGTTGAACTCTTACAAAACAGAGGTCATGATAATCGGCAAGTTATCACCCAGCTGGTCAGTCCTGGTGGCCTCAGACTTTGCCGCCCCCCGACCCCAGTCACCAAGGTCAGGAATCTGGCCGTCATAGTTGATGACAGACTGACCTTTTCATCGCACGCTAATTCGGTAGTCTCGGCCTCACTGTTTAAACTACGAATGATAAAGAAAATATTACCTTTCGTTCCTTTGAATGCCGGAAAGACTCTGGTCAGTACTTTAGTCTTGTTCTCCATAGACTATTGTAACGGGCTGTTTGTAACTTTTGGATGACCTTCTTTTGTGCATTTACAATCAGTCCAAAACGCAGCAGCCAGACTATTATCCAGAACGCCCAAGTTTAAGCCCTTTTCTCATGATATCAAAGTATCACTGGCTCTCGGTGCAGAATCACACTAAATTTAAGGCCTTGTGTATTGTCTTTAAGGCTACCCGGAACTCTGGACCTCAATTTCTAATAAAGGAGCCAGCAACCTACACTCCTAACAGGGCTGTATGTTCAGCCACTGCATTCTTTTTTAAGGTTTCCCGTTTTAAAACCGCAACATGGGGCGACAAGCGATTTATTGTCACCACGACCAGACTCTGGATCTCACTACCGTTATAGATCAGATCTTGTCAGTCTTTGCTTACTTTCAGAAGAATGTCCAAAACCTGGTTGTTTAATCAATAGTGCACTCCGCCCACTATTTACCACAGTCCGTAGCGCCCAGACACCTTCCGGGTATTTGAGCGCTTTACAAATCTCAAAAATAAATAAATACTCTTGAAAGTAACCTGCAAATTGTTTTAATATATAAATACAGCGAGTTTCAATAAGTGCACTCCCTTTGTTAGCAGTCATTAATAAACTAGACTGATCTGAATAAATAAAAATGTTTTTTTTCTTTTTATGTGGCTCTTATTCAAGGAAACACTGAGTGCTTCCAGCAGTGAAAAAAAACTGAAATCCATCAATACTGGTAACAGTGAAACAGAGCTGGAAAGAATTTTACGGCGCAGAAAGGTGACAACGGATAAAAATAGCAGCAGTAAGTTTGTTGGAACTACTTTATAATGTTCTTCTGAAACTTTGAGATGTGAGCTACTATAGAAATGATTTCGCAAAACACACTCATTTGACAGTTTTGGTTCCTGTTTTTTCAATATTAGCCAAGTAAGTATAACACTGATAGTGTTGATATGGATTACTAAAAGAATAGTAGTGAGTGGTACAAACTTGTACTACCTGGCTTATTCACTGCATCATGTTTGCTACATGACAAATCTTGCTGAATGTGGCGCAGAAGATGGCCATGGTGCATGCAGCCAGGTGTTCACAAATGTAATAATTCAGGCTGAGGCAGACTGCAACTCAGAAAGGAAATCACACATTTAAATCGGTATGGGAATGAAGTGAATGCAGTGAAGGAAAGCAGAAATGAAGGTGACAGGCGCTGCTGCACTAAAGACGAGCATTTGCAATGCAATAGGTCTGGCATTTACGAGCTTTTGAGCTATTGGCATTGTAAATGACGATACCTTTTATTTATATCTTGTTTTTAAAACACATAATTAAAAGACCTTGTCATTTACATTGACAATAGCTTAAAACCCCCAAATGCAAGACCTATTGCAATGCGTTTGTGCTATGAAAATAAAAAGCGCTAGGAGCAAAAGCAGGCAGGACAAAGCTATATGAGAAAATAGTGCTCGGAGGCTGTAATTAAAGCATACAAAGTAACAACACACGTAACGGGGTGTCGCCATGGGAGACAAAGCGGTACTAAGGAGGGACTACTAAGCCTATTGGCCAATGAACAGCCACATTTTGCAGTGGACAATGACACAAGCCAATGAAAAATATGGTTGGAGAGTGTGAGGAGCTTCAGGTCTACCTGAAAACTACGTGCCTCGCCGAGCAGCACAATCGCTGCCCAGGCTCGAGCTAAAAACGACAGATGACGAAGTGAAATCGGTGGAAAAGAATTTACACTGCACAAGAAGGTGGGGAGGTCACAAGAGGAACCACAAATGCGAAATTCTACATTTTATGTTGATACATGAACTATCTGTTTTGGATTCACCTAACCCCCTGTGAAATAGAATACTGTAAAACAAGAAATACCGTAGGATCCAAGATCACCTGAAATCAGGATGACTAGAGTAAGGAAGCTGTAATATAAGCGCATTGATGCACGTAAAAACTGTAAGATGTTTTTAGTCTAGAAGTCATCTGGAGTGCAAAATATGTAACACATTTATGTTGAGCGGTAGATGTCAGAACCCCTTTCAGTGGGCCACGGGGCAAGCAGAAGTTACTGGGCCCACCCGTTGTGGCGGAGTACTTTTACTCCTGATGTCCCGGGGCTCGACCTATTCTGGATCCTGCTCAACTGGGCCAAGCACTCCTTCTGCACCTGACTCTCAGGTAGCGTCGGACGAGCAGTCCATACTCCTTTGGGTGAGGAGGGGGCACGCAGATACAGAAGTCACCATGACTCATAACTCAACGTGCAAATATCATAAACAATGAATCAGTGTCCAGTCAAACACTTGTGTTTTTTTATATAAATCAAACATTGTAATTTGAATTCTACACATGCAAAGGTAAACGACATTCAAAAGCAATAAGAGAATCCCCCTGGCTTCTGCTGCATAACTCCTGGTGAAGGAGCCTTCCACCACTATTAGGGCAGTGCTTTGGGTGCGCCTCCCGGTCCAATAAGTTTGCATTCCGTGAGACAGGCCTATCTCATGGCGCACACGCATGATCCATGTTCGCCTATGACAAAAAAATCTGCTTTAGGGATCCAGACAACCGTACAGTTGGGTACTCAGGGCAGGGGTACACGTCTCTTACTAGGCAGAAGTCTTTCCCGTCCCAACAGTAGAGTATTGTTAATTAGTCTAGAAGTAGAATAAGGTAAGATGTAGAAGAACTAGAGGTAAAGTATGGAGAAATATACACTTGAAAGTTCAAGAATGTAACTGATACTATCTGTAATATGGGTAATTTATGTGAAATGTAGAGGTAGACGACTCTCACATACACCATCTATCTCCAGATGTGTTCTATCACAGTATACATATGGGTTACTATAATGTTAAGCTGTGAAACCTAAGAGGGGGAGAATATTGGGGGATAAAAACATATCGGGCCTCAAAGAATAAGGTGCTAACTGAGAACTAAAATAATAGTAGAATTTAGGTAGTGTATAGTATACAATTGAACACAATAAAGAGGCAACGGTAGAGGCATTGGTTTAGAACGGAATAGGATTTGCTTATTCTGCTAAAATAAATTCTAAAGAAAATTAAATAGGAGGCACCTGCAAAGTGAAAAAGTAAAAAATATACACATCGAAAAAAATGGAATAGTGCAAAGCAATCTGCAGATATACTGTTGAACATAAACATGCGTGAGTTTTTATGTTAGAAAATTAAGAGACTTCACAAGGAAGAAATAATGAAAGGAACCTAGTTAATATTGGAGTGTAAAATAATACATTTAAAATATACTGTAATATATTAGACAATATTGAAAAACTTGCAAAAGACAGTGATAGTTGTGACGTGCAGGTGGAAAACGATATGAAACTACAAATTAGGTATCACCTGATATGGGACAGTGAGTGGCCATTAATCATGAGAATAGCTTAAATTCCGAGAACTGCGATCTTTGACTGGTAATTATCTATCCAGTTCTGCCCCCTAGTGTAATATACTACTGTTTTCCAGGTCCTGCTGGAGATCTGGCTACCTCAGAGTCGAAATCCATGCCCCTGTTGCGATCTACTTCCAATGCATCCAGGGAACCCTCCTCTCCAAAACCTGTGGAAGCCGAATTCAACAATGGTCCAGGAAATGCTAGGCTAAGCATAAAATCATCCAGCTCAGAAGGAAGTACTGGCCCATCACTGGGATCACCGTAAGTACAAACATCACTGATGTGTAATAATGCTGAGCAAACTCTTCTCATTGACGATTTACCAGCCTCTGCTTTTCTATGTCTGTATTTTTTCTCTGTATTACATTTTAATTTTTCTTTGGGGTCTTTTTGAGACTGTAGTCGTTTATGGTTTACACTGTTGCTTGGGTTTTTGTCAAACTCTTGAATAAATATTACTGTACAAACCTACAACATCAACATACCAGGCCTCTAGCAATGGGGACTGCAATCCCTCGAGCCATCACTGTCTTACTTAAGACTGAAATCACGTGGTGAATGTGATCCAGTCAAAGCACAGCACCTGGATGCCAATAGAAGCACATTTCTGCAGATGACAAGCAATTAGATTTAATAGACCTTTCTGATTGAAGCACTTGTTTGCGAAACTAAAGTTGTTAAAAGTTGTTGCGCTACGCCAAATTACCACAGATGTCTTTGCCTACACTTTATTTACGATAAAATGGAGTTACTTTCCACAGGGAATAAAATGTTGCACAAATGCACATTGGCCCCTACTACGAATGACCTCTTAATTTTGAGATCCGTGGAAGTGCCCCTGATCTCTTTACTTTCACGTACAGATTTCAGCTACTGAAAGCAGCCAAACTCCGTGTGGCAGTCTAGGGTAAATGAGGAGTTACCTGGGGAATAAGACTCAGAATTACCGATTCCCAGGTAATTACTTAATTCTTAGTGGACGCTCATGGTCCAAATCATAATGGGTCGGTTTTTCTCGCTTCGGGTTTACAGATGCCCCGGTATCATTAATTGTGGGAGGGGGGATTCTGGCCTATTTTTGAGTCACTTATGACGAGGACCAAAGTGTCTCTGCTCTGTATCGTGTTGATTAAAAAAGCACATTTCGCCTCCTATTTTTAAATGGGAAGCAGTAATTGCTTTTTTCAGAGGAGCGAAGATACATTGTCTGTCTCTGGATGGGAGTATATGCAAAGGTACAGATCTGGGAGCATTTTTGAGTCACTTATGACGAGGACCAAAGTGTCTCTGCTCTGTATCGTGTTGATTAAACAAGCACATTTCACCTCCTATTTTTAAATGGGAAGCAGTAATGGCTTTTTTCAGTGGAGCGAAGATACATTGTCTGTCTCTGGATGGGAGTATATGCAAAGGTACAGATCTGGGAGCATTAGTCAGCGTGTTCACACGGTTTGATTCTATTGGGAGACTTGTTTGTTATCACAGGTGTGCGGCTCTGTGGAGTGAAGGTGTGAAAACAAGCATGTGCAATGCAATAGGTCTCGCATTCAAGAGATTTTGAGTTATTGGCATTGTAAATGACTATCTTTTATTTATGAGTTTAAAAAAACCTACAATAATAAAAGATGTCATTTATAATACTGATAGGTCAAAGTTTCGAAAATGCGAGAACTATTGCATTGCAAAAGCTTGTTTTCCAATGTTCAGGGGTACAGGACTTTACAATATTCGTTATCGTATTGCTAGATGTACTGTGTTTGCTTACCTAGACGTGTTGCGTGCCAGGCGCCATCAAGCACTGTGGGCAGTAAATGTGTCACAGACAGATGATCAGTAAACATTTGGCATAGCTATCGCACGTTTCACTATTTCCTCAACGTCACACGTCCAGCACACCAGGCACCTGATGGCCTCCACGTATGTCCCACGAAGGACCAAGAAACCAACGTCACTGCAGTTAGCACTCCACAGAATCGACAAGCTATCTAAAGTGACTAAAATACACTGTAATTAGAGCTCTACAATGAAGAGATAAATTATTATAACACGGTGTAGATGCTGTAAAGCAATGTCGCATGCAAAAACAGTTGATGGACAGAATGCAGAACAATGTCATACATTCACCCCAGTACAGAGATCTGGGCCTAAAGCCATCGTTTTTTGCACACCACACCACCCCAGTTCAGACATGGCCATATGCAAATCAGCCTTGACCCTGTGCCTCATGGGAACAGTCCAACCCGAACTGCCAAGCCATGTCTTTCCTGGACCGGAATCAAGCATCCTAGGACCAGTTTCTGGCTATCAGCCGTCTTCAGCCAGGATAGCTTGACTCCAGTGGTGTGGAGAGCAATGTCACAGCACAAGACGACCAAAAACAAACCAAATGATCACACAAACCACTGTGGGACTTTCACTGCTGCGAATACACGGCTCATGTGCTGTTATAGATCCGTAAACCAGATGTGCGCCAATCCCTGGTTTATTTACCTTCTTTTGAACCAATCTGGTGAAAAATTGTATGATGTCAAATATTAAATAGAGATAAAATGGGCAACGGACCAGGTTGGTGGACATTGACAGGAGCTTTTTTCCATTCATAGTATACCTAGTAACCACGTAGGCTTGGCCCAAACCACACATAAACAGAAATGCAGCCACAGAATTCATGTTCAGTTTTACAGATATTCATCCCGTCCAAACTACTAAAGAAGTATATCTCTTCAGTTTAGTTCTTGGATTTGATCCCTCCTCCACCCACCCGATTCACAACCAACAACTTAAAGAGCATGGCACAAACCAGCACTTTCATACATTTATGTCATCACAGATGTTTGCACAACAGTTCAGCTGAAATCACGCAGATTGTTCTGAAACTCCGTAATGTTTGCTTCTACAAATAGCTTTATTTTTTTAGCATACATGTTTTTTTTTTAAACAAATATTTCCATCAGTTAAAAACAAAAAAATGTAATGAAAAGCAATGCTGTGAAATGCTACCTTTCTGTCAGAGGGTGGTCGGAGGGCGTGAGCAGCAACGGGCCTAAAGCAACATTTAAAAAGAAAGTGCTGTAAAACAAGAGATGAAGAAACTGAGCGTAAGGAGACCATACTTGACAGGTGCTCCTTGGCTTCGAAGTTATGTATCGCTGTGTAAACGACTTAGGAGGCAGAAAAGAAGAGCAATGGAGGGAACTAATGGTAAGTAGCGTTCGAGAATAACGTGGTTTCATTGAACACAACAGGTCTTGCAAACAGCGCATGCACGCTCACGATTGACCTAAAAATGAGTGATCAGTGTTTGCATCTAACTTAAACTCGTGTGACTCTAACACCCATCCACATACATGTCGTCTTTTGGGACGAGGATCTGCATGCTCATTTGTTCTTCCCTGCGTATGTTGGACAAATCTATGGATTGATGCAGGCATAAACACAAACCGATTGATGCTCATGTGTGTTCTATTGTCACTTGATTTATAAGCACCTTATACAAGAAGGCCTCATTGCTGGTTGTCGAAAAGACAACTTACAAAGCTCTACCACGGCTGAGGGTTTATAACGAGGAAAAGAGCTGGGGGAGGTCTAACAGAATAAGTAGGTTATAAGCTTATTGTAAGAGTTTCAAGGTTTTGGAAAATACAAGTTGCATAGGAAGGCTATTCCAGGCTTTCCCTGGAGCAGCCATGATGTCCCCCTTTACAACTCAGCCTGTTATGGGAACATGCATGTGATTTTCTCCAGCACTCCCACGGGTGTGCATGGTGAAGAGGAGTCGGTGGCAAGCACAAGGTATCTAGGGGCCAGGTTATGAATGTATTTGTATCCTAAACAGCACAATTTAAAGTAGGGGCGATCCTTAAGTAATGGGTGGAACACTTTCCTGCTTTTGAAGACATTCTACCCAAAGACTGGGCTTACCGTAACAATTAGAATTAGTTGTAGTCTGTGTAATTGATTGGTCTCCATATATGGTATTACAGTAGTCTAGCACAGAATTAATGGCAGCACTTACTATAAAGGCTTAGTGATGCATATTATAAGTAAGGTATATTGTGCTTCAGGGCCATTATCTAGCAATATGCCCTGGTTTTTGACTTCAGTAGAGGGTTGGACAAACTCACCAAGGAAATGAAGTGGAGGATGACTGGAGACATGGCTTTCCACTTTGAGCTCGAAATAGCACTCCATTTTGGCCCTGTGTTTTTAAGCCCTTTGGTGTTCACCCAGGGAACCCTGTTTTATTTGAGGCTTTAATTTAGTTTGAGAGTAATTGGTGTAATATTGCATGCACCACGGATGGAGAGGTTAAATGTATATAAACGAAAAAAAGGAGAGATTGAGGATCCTAGCGTCACTTCACAGCCTGTGGTAGTGTGTGTGTATGTATAAAGAGGGGTCTCATTTGGCCTGTTGGTGGCATCTAAAAAATCTAAAGCAGGCAAGGTATGGTTAAAGGAATTTGATATTGTGTTGCCCTAGTCAAGAATTACCTGTTGATTCACAGTATGCTGCCAAAAGGTGCAAAAAGACCAACTGAGACAAGAGGCCCTTATCTACAAATCCACAGTGTCATTCCGGAGAATAGATAAACCAGAAAAACGGATTGGTTTAACTTGACTTAATAATATTGTAATCACCTCCTGTGAGATGGATCAAGCTGAAAAACTAGATCTGGTAAGGAGGAGTAATTTGTGGAGATGGATGTGACTTATTCAAAAGGGTCCCCTTAGTAATAGTAGAGTCCCCTCGACTTCAAGATCATAAGTGTAAAAGAAATTCATATGATTGACATAGAAGGCAGTGGAGCGGCATTTTAGAGTGACGGGTTTGGTGAGTAAGCACAGGCTACTACGCAAATCAAATATTTAGGTTTGTTTTTAGCTTTGATAATGGTAGTCCAAATAGCTTGTTTGTGCACCTAGAGTTGCAACTTTCTAGTGACTAATATGCTGAAGTGGATGTTGTCACCTCTGGACGAGTGATGATTGCTCCATTGCTATTCATCGCTTCAATTGCCCTGTCTTGGTATTTTTAGCTCAAAATTGTACCAAGGAGCGTTATGTGATTGCACCTCGGATTTACATAAAGAAAGGGATAACTTTTAATTGATTTTTAAACTTGGATAGCTTAGAGGCAGCTTCTTATAGAAGATTACAAACTTTATTCTTAACGAATATTTCAGACCTTAGGAAATAGTGTGTCTATAATAGAGGACGTTTGTGTCTCTAAATAGAATGGTCTGCTAACAAACAATGTGCCCATAATGCAGGCATAGGATTATTAAAAGCTATATTGCGGTGGTCTAAGTATTAATGTTTAATACCAATGATTTAGAATGAGTTGAATGAGAAATGGTCCACTTCAACCCCATGTCCAACATAGTTGACTACTCGGTTTGTAGGACAGATTTGTTCTCTTCATCCACTAGCAGACTTGGATTACCTACGTTTATCTTAGTTTGCATGGTGTACGTATGCGTTCATGGGTGTGAACATCTTTTTTGCTTTTCGATAGCTGTGGGAATGTGTGTGTGCCCCACTCTCCACTATCATTACAGAGCTCGCTGCTACTTGATCAATCTCTGAGAACTCTTCAGGGCTCTGTCACTATATGTATTAAGTACTGCTGGACATGGCAATTTATTGCCCAAACGTTTTGCCTTCTGCTGCCTGTTTTTCTGACCTTCTTATTGTTGACTTTAGGACTCTGGGCACTTAACCACTGCTAATCAGTGCTAAAGTGCATATGTTGTCTCCTCTAAAACATGGTAAGATTGGTTTCTCCATGATAGGCATATTTGATTTACTGATAAGTCCCTAGGACAGTGTACAGCATGTGCCCAGGGCCTGAATATCAAATGCTACTACGAACCTGCAGCACAGATTGTGCCACCCTTATGAGTAGCCCTGCAAACATTTCTCAGGCCTGCCACTGCAGAGACTGCGTGCACAGATTATAACTGCCATTTCTACCGGGCAAGTACCCCTATTTGCAAGGCCCGCACCCTCCCTTTTAGTACATGTCAGGCACCCCTAGCCTCATGGGCAGGGTGCAGTGTATTGAAAAGGTAGGACATGCACATTTTTGTTTTACATATCCTGGTTGAGAAAAACTGCTAAAGTTTTTTTTCACTACAAAAAGGCCTATCTCTCCCATAGGTTGGCATCGCAGCGGCCTTGATACACTTTACAAGTGTATCCATCAATCGGGAGTCAATAAAAAACTTGCGTTTGGTGTCTCTGGACACACATTTTAAAAATGCATCTGTTAGAGAAACATTTCTTAATGGGCCGAAATAGCGATTCGGTCTGTTAAGAAATGCTAAATGGCTTCGTACATCTGGGCCATTATGGCTGTTTCCTAGCTCTAAGCTTCTGAGTTTCTCTGTATTCTCTCTTACCACTGTCTGTGCATCTCTATTATCTTTGTGCGCCTGCCACTCTTAGCTTTGTAACTTTGATCTTCAAAACACTTGCTAGTGTGTCTTTTGTGTTTATTAATCTCTCTTCGTCTCATATTCCTCATGTCTAGGTTCGCTGTGACACAAACTCTTCTGCTCTCACCCCTGTCCCGTTATATTTTGGCTTCACCTTCGCTAGCTTTTGTTTTCCTGTCTCACATATGACCCTTTAAGGTTTAAGATGCTTTCCCAGCCAAAACATCTTAATTGCTCTGCACTCCTCCCTCTCGCTGAAGTGACAGTCCTGCCAAGTATCACGCTTCAGGCGTGATACTAACGCATTTTTGGGCAGTGGTCCGCATCGCCGCAATAAAATGCCAGGTCACGCATTTGTAACACCTCCTTGATCCCCCCCGCCAGTGTAGAGGCAGAGACGAGCAGGACCGAAATTGCTGCCTTGGCCAAATACTCCTGATGAGCACGCAGCGTCGGACCGCATGCTGCTGTGTCAGTGTCTTGCAATAATCTAGTGAGCTAGAATGGCTGTCAAATCAGGAGTGTCGGGCCGACCCGGTGGCCTATTACCGCGTTGCCCGCACCAATAACCAGACCAGACAGTCATTATAGCACAGCTGCTGCAGGCCGACCAGGGGCATGGCATTCACGTGACGTGGTCACGTGATTGCAACAGTTATCCATAATCGCTCTGAGTGTGCAGCAGTTATGTTTTTTTTCTAGTTTGCCGCCGCTGCCCGCCACGCCGCAATGATTATTTTGGTGCCTCCATCATTGGCGCCGGCGTTCACTGGACAGTGAGATGGGTCCGCGCTGAGTCTTGGTAGAGCAAGCGCAAGCCACCCTGACCCGCGCCGTGATTACTCGCACCACCGCAGGCTTACCTCGGGCCCTCGGCCTCCTGAGGCTCACCATGTGTCCCACCATCGTTGGCGGCAGCTGACTCAGTTGTGAGCCTGCAGCCGACCTGTAGCAGAGATACCTGCTGCTCGTCACTTTCGGCCCGGGCTGTCTGTATAATCATGATCCCCTGGACTATGGGTCAACAAAATCGGACCCGACCGGAGCCTGCTGACGGGCTGCTGCCTGCATCTGTGAGAGCATGTCCCAGCCCGGGGTGAGGCACCTAATGCCATGGCGCTGTCTTCGCTCGTCGCCTGCCTCGAATTGAAGTAAGCGAAAACTCTGAACTACTCCTAAAACTAGAAGTATTCTTAAATAAAACGGATGTCCCTTTACTCATTTGATTAGGTCAGATTTATAACGGGGCAGTCAAGAAAGCAATTGGGTAAAGCTTGTGTATTTTACGTTAGTCAGAGTAGCAGAAGTAATTAAAGAGGAACACCTGCTGAAAATTTCGGTAGTGGAGTCTGCAGTGCACTGTGGCAACATTCTGTACCCCAGCGAACGTTGATGTTTCCTTTCAAGTGAGAAGGCCCATGGAAAACAGTGCTTATCTGCCTCCCTCTCTTTTTATCCCCCACTACAGAAGTTATGTTATTCTCTACTTGAGGTGAGTAAGTGGCAAGTAAACAGCGCCGTTTTTTGAAAAACATAATCTAACCCTATTACAATAACTGACCGCTAGAAATTTACAGAAACATTCTTTTGTTTGCAGTGGTGTGGCGCTCACTGCAAATGACTGGTGCAGATATGAGTCCTCGTTTTGTTTAACAGTACGATCAGCAGAAGAGAACTAGGTGCTTCAGTTTCTGGTGCTTTGCTTTCTAGCAGTTTTAACATCTTCTTAGAATGTCTTGTTGCTCAAATGGGTTTAACTGCTCATATTTATATGTTTTCCTGGTTTTCATTGCTTGATTTTGATTGCGACAAAGTGTCACTCATAATTGTTGAAATGTCACACATATTTACACTGCATTTATGAAAATGTCACACACAGCAATCTGAAACCTTGGCAGCTATGAAGTGTGCGCCCTTGACCTTTCCCTCCTTAACTTGTTATTTATTTTCGTAGTATGTTTGCAACATACTGAGCACTCAGTTGCAGAGGTGGGCGAGCCACTGAAAACTCAAGCCAGATGCCTTGCTTAGCTGGCTCAGCCCTAGGACCTCTTAGTTCGTCGAGCCCAAAACGACCAAGCTCTCACAGGATGTGATGGTGTTCCATGTCTGTAACTGTCGACCATGTAAGTTTGTAACATGGGAAATCACTATCAGATCCGAGCCTCAGCTCCGCATTCTGTGAATCCCGACAAATCTCTACTGTACAAGCAGTCAATGTCTTTGGAGAGCTCATGTGTCCCATGGCAAGGTTTGCTGGATGTTAAACTGCCCAAAATAAAATGTGCGTTATACCTGTCACACATGGTGTAATCTCAATTTACAAGCATTATGGACAAAGCATTAACCTTTGAAACCAGAAACAGATACCCATCTAGTGGTCGAATTGCAGTGTGAAACCGGAAAATCTGGGATCAATCCCAGCTTCCCTGCTTGGCAAATTGTGTGATCCAAAGGCAAATACTTTTCCTCGAAGCTCCTCTTTGTTCACGATCACACATGAGAATACTTAAAGAAGTAGGGTCTGGGTGTGCGCTGTACAAAAACCTTTCCTGTTTGATTTAATGGCCTTTAACGTGGCTCCAGCTGTAATTAGAATCTAGTTCTCCTATAGGTTCACTCGCGGGGCAGAATGTTTCTTCGTGCATGCTTATTAACTCTCACTTTTAAGAAATACCTTTCAAATCATGTGATGTACTATGGTTTAAAGCTTCGTGCGCTAAAGAAGTACTATTTTGTGAATGTCAAAGACGCCATGTGATATTCGAACATGATTTACATGGCAGCTATTTTCAAGGTCAGCTCGTGCTCGGCTATTCCTATTAATTTGTCGTCTCGCCCCTCTCGACTCCGTTGCGTAGAAAGCCTAGTTACCGAGCAAGTCAAGGGCAGTAAGTGTCAGTAAGTGTCAGAGCTGAGGCATTGGTGGTCCACCACTTAGTATTTCTCGGTCACTGCCCGTGGGCTGCCTCCCGAGACGCAGAAAAAAGTCTGAATAGTTTGGTTTTAAGAAGTCAACTGAAATATAAGAGATGTGTTTCTGCTTTTAGTTGTGGTCCTAGGCTTTCAGTGTTGGGGGGCCCTGAACTCCCAGTCAAAATCCCTTGCGGTTTTGCCATTTGGATAGTTGTTGATGCTCAGGTTTCTGGAAGTGGTGCTTTCTCTTGCATGCCTCCAGGGTCTCCTTTGCTCTAGTAGGACTTGTGCTGATGCCCAGTGTTTGAAACTTAATTCTTCACGTTACCAGCGGCTGGTGCAGGGTTCTCATTGATTCTTTCGCACAAGCATGTTTCCATAGATGCAGACATCTGGCGGCCTAGGTTTCACGTCACTGCAGCCTCTTGACGAGATTTTGAGGAATTCCCTCGAGTTGCAGTGGCCCAGGCTCGCTGTCATCAGTCCCATAGGATGAATGGGTTGCAGAAACAGTAGGATTTATCATATTCTGGATAAATGCATGCTAATGCCCCTCACGACCGCATTGATTTGTTGTGCACAAGTAAGCTTTGTTACTAATAAAGGATTCCCATGTGCATGAGTTTTTGTGAACAGACAGGCGAATGGTCCAGATTTGTGAGCCAGTTGACTTGAACTGTAATCTCACTTTTTTTTTTATTCAAGTCATTTTTATTGAAAAAATAGAAGCATAGAAATACATACATGAAATAACGGAAACAAGTGAAGAGAATAAAATGAAAAAACAATACATAAAAACAATATAAATGGGTCCGACTCAAAATAATACATACAAGTTGGTTGATGCATGCATACATACAAGTTTGCATACTCAAGTACCTGTTGGTAACACCCTTTGTCAACATGATGGTAGCAAATGCGGATACAGCAGAGTACGAAGCTAATTATTACAAATGGCCATGCTTACAAGTAGTGTGGTTATATTCGGAACCGTGAAGTTACCATGAAGTTACATATATTACTGTAATAGGAGGAGTTCACGGGGGATCAAATGAGAATGAAGAGGCGTCTAGGGACTTCCAAAGTTTCTTGTGAGATGTACGCCATGGAGAAGTGTGTAGAGCCGGATTGTCCACTCCTCTTAGAAAAGATAGCCACTCTTGCCAGATTCTAAAGGACACATCTTTAGCATTCTTCCACTTGCATAATATGACTTTGCAAGAGGTCCAACAGCTGACGGTCATTATCGTTAGCTATTGTTGGGTCTAGGGCGCCTAG
Source organism: Lissotriton helveticus (assembly GCF_964261635.1). Lineage (NCBI taxonomy): Eukaryota > Metazoa > Chordata > Amphibia > Caudata > Salamandridae > Lissotriton > Lissotriton helveticus. The sequence continues at coordinate 1,190,291,871 of NC_136065.1, read as the reverse complement.
GATGATGTATGAGAAGTTTCTAGGGGGATTGAAATTAAAAATGTTCTATACATTTATAAATGTTATCCCAATACAGCTGTAAGGAGGAGCAAGTGAAAAGCATGTGAGCAAGATCTCCAATGGCCGAGTTACAGTTCCAGCATGTCGGATTCTCTCTTAAACAAAGTTTTAAACTTTTTTCAGGAATCCAGTATGATCTATTGAGTAACATATATTTGGTTTGAGACAGGATAGGGGAAATTTGATTTGAGAAGGCTGTGTTAAATAATCTATCCCAGTCGAACATGAGGTTGGTAGAATTAGGTTCCGATTCCCACTTGTACTCATTTTGTTTGTGGGATTTTCTAGGGAGGGGTAGAAGGAGTTAATATATTTTTAAAACAACATGGTCTGCTTTCAAGATTCGTGATCTCGGACGTGAGCCAAGGGTCATAGGGTTTAATGGTGCGCGCTGAGAGGAGAGCTTTCAATTTCAGGAAATCGTAAAAATCCTTAGGTGTTAAATTGTATTGGGCCTGAAGAGTTGAAAAAGGTAAAGGATGGGGGCCTTCATAGAGGTCTTTTACTAAGTTTATGCCTTTCCGAGACCAGAGTTCTCAATAGAGCATGTTTCTTTCCAATTTCAGTGAGGGATTCCGCCACAAAGAGACTATATTAGACTTATTGAATCTTAATTTCGATTTGTGTAGCTGCTCTAGTCTCAGGAGGGCACGTCTAGTGTTGAGGAGAATGTATCAAGAATGAGGCAGATGGGCAAGATCCATAGTGAGCAGGGCAGGTAAGGGCACATTGTCAATGAGTGATTTCTCTGTCTAGCCAGGCTGGTGTGTAGTCCGGATTTACAGTCAGCCAACTCGCTCCTTGTTTGCATAAAAATGCTGCCTGATAATTCCTGAAGTTAGGGAGACCTAGACCGCCTTTTTCCTTCGATAGCTGCAGCTTAGTCAGAGATATTCTGGGCTTCTTCTCCTGCCAATGGAAAGTATTAAAGAGATTATCAATCTTGTTCAAGAGGTCAGGGAAGAAAGTCATCGGCAACATGCTAGCAAGGTAATTCACTGAGGGAGTCACCATCATTTTCAGTGTGTCAGCCCTACCCCACCATGAAAGATATTTAGGTGACCACCCCTCCAGTAGATTGGAGATTTTTTTGAAGATTAGATTTTCGTTGGTGTGAAGGGTAGAGATTAAGTCCTTGTCAAAATCCAGATCCAGATAGTTAAAGCATTTTGGTTGCCAAGTCAGGTCGGAGTCACCTAAGACCTCCTTGTTGCCTAGATTATTCAGGAGTTTTACTTCAGTTTTATCTTTGTTTAGTTTGTACCCTGACACACAGGAAAAGGTTTCAATTGAGGACATGAGAGTAGGGATGGCCTCCTCAGCCTCTTCCGAGACTACTAAAACGTCATCCGCATAAGCAGTAATTTTCACTGTGCATTCGTTGAAGTGGACTCCTGAGATACGGTTATTGTTCCTTCTGTGGAATAAGAGTGGTTCAATTGCGCGTAAAAATAATGAGGGGGAGAGGGGACAACCCTGCCTAGTTACTTGTAGCTGGAAGGATGAGAACGAGCCTCCCGCTCTGACCCTAGCCGAAGAACTGAAATATAGCGACATTACCATCTTCGTGAAATTTCTTCCAAGCCCAAACCTATTCAGCCCTGCTTCTAGGTACGTCCAATCAAATTTATAAAAGGCCTTTTCGGCATCAAGCGTTATTGCTACCGTGGGAGATCTGGTAAGTTTAGCCCTTTCCAACACATGAGCTAAGATCCTGGTGTTGTCGCTGGAAAGCCTGTTCTTTAAGAAACCAACCTGAGAGGGATGAATAAGTTTGGGCAGGATCATTTGAAGACGGTTAGCCAGGATCATTGCAAAGAGCTTATAATCTATATTGATAAGGGAAATTGGTCTGGAATTTTTGGAGAGTGTTGGGTCATTCCCTTCTTTAGGCAGCACTGCAATGATGGCTTCAGACAGTGTACCTGTGATTTTACCGGTTTCATTGAATTCGTTAAACAAGTGTAATAGTGGCGAAGATAAGAGGGAGGGGAAACATTTATAGAATTTTGCGCTGAACCAATCTGGCCCAGGAGCCTTTCCACATTTTAGAGATTTCATTGACTTTTCAATTTCCAGGGTGGTTATTGGGCTATTAAGTTCCGATTGCTCCGTGACTGAGCGGGTCGGCAAATCACATTCGTTAAGATAATCCTGAATTTTAACGTTCTCTACGTCCTTGATTTTGGAGTATAAGGTGTTCTAAAAGTCTTTGAATATTTCCGCAATCTTATCTGGGTCAGAGTATGTCATGCCATTGTGATCTTTAATACTATTAATCGTGTTCTTTTGCACTTTAAATTTTAAGTATGCAGCTAGGCTCTTACCCGCCTTGTTCGATTCACACAGCTTGAACCTCTTTTGTCTTTTTAACCAAACCCCTGCTCCATTGCTTATTATTTTATTATATTCATATTTTTTATCAGCCAGTTTATTCAGTATTCCTCTCTAGATGCCAGGTGCTTGCTTTCTAGGGCCGAGATCTCCTTTTCTAATTCGTCAAGGACATTGTTATGATCCTTGTTTACAGCTGATCTGATTTTAATGATTACACCCCTAATAGTACTCTTCAGAGCTTCCCATCGAGTTAGGTCAGAAGCGTCATCCCTCCTATTATGCTCTAGGTAAGATTGGATTGCATTCTCTGAGTGCCCTATGCTGTTCCTTATCCAACACCTCATCATTTAGTCTCCATATGGACTGACGGCTGGTCGGTTTTATATTGGAGATGGATAATGAGATGCAGGAGTGGTCTGATATTACCCTGATCTCTCTTCGATTCTAGAGATGCCGTTACTCGTGATAAGTAGATGGTCAATACGAGTGTACGAGTCGTGGGGTGGTGAGTAAAATGTGTACTCTACCCGTGGGGTTTCGTAGCCTCCAGGAGTCTACCAAATTGAAACCAGGGCAGAGGTTAATAAAGGCTTTGTGGGAGAGGGATTTGTTACTACGGTAAGCGCACCTTAAATCCCTATCAAGAACCATGTCTAAGGGCAAATTAAAGTCTCCTGCCAGTATATGCACGGCTGAATCAGGAATAGTTTCAATCTGTTTAGTAAGGTCGTTCCAGAAGTTTAGCTCGCTTGTGTTGGGGCAAAGACATTCGTGATATAAAACTCCTTGTCGTCCTTCATCAGTTTAGTCATGACCCACCTCCCATTAGTGTCTGCTGTGTAGGATTCCAACTCAATGTTTGATTTTTTCGCTATCAGTGTCAGGACACTATTTTTCTTACCAACTGCTTCAGAACCCACCACCTCACTGTAAAATCTATTCCTAATTGAATTGTTTTGTATCGATCTTTGTTTCTTGTAAAAGAACGACATCCCCTTTTTGCCTTTGGAGATAGTCCAAGATATTTTGCCGCTTAACCGATTGGTTAAGACCTTTGACGTTAAGCGAGATTATTTTCAGGTTATCCACCCTAGAGGTTCCTAGACGTGTGTTAACTGTATTGTGACATGAGTGTATTAGAAGATTAAACCAAGCTAGATCAACAACTCTACCGTTGATGAAGACCCTGGATGGTCGTCTCCTACTGGATGTCAGTACGAACAAGATGCATGTAGGTGTATAAAGTTCTAAGGTATGAGAAACGGAGTTGTATTGAGCCATATCAGATGACTTTGAGTATCCATTTAACCCTATTTGCCACATGAACTTCGTGTACCAAAGGGGCCATATCCTTCAGTCCAACCAGGTGTGTTTCGAAGTATATTGGAACATCTCAGGAGGCAAATGAATGTCGGGGCAACCTTTCGACATAAGACCAGTGCTTCTGGTTGTACAGTGCATTTCTGAACTTGAGCAGTGAAAATGATGGCATACGGACAAAAGTAAGCAAAAAGTAATGGTGTCACACAAGAAAAAACAAATTTAAGTCAGACCCATACCCCCCCCCCCCAACCAACCCTCCTCCCATCCCTCCCACCCCACCCTGAAAGAAACTAGTAGACATGGTGACAAAGGAAAACCGCTTCCCTCCTATGGCGATGAACAAAAACCACGGTGGATTATTAAAACTAGACCAACATTTAGAACCATGGATGCTTAATGTGTAATCAACCGTAGCAAGAAACTAGCATAGCCTAAAAGGGAATTAGATCGTAACATGGATAAGGCGGTGGCCAATGCATCCTTCTCAGTTCACAAGTTGTTAAACATACAATTATAAAGTATATAGCACTGACAGTCACCAAAACCCAGGAACTTTGAGACATTCAGGTGTACATAGAAAACATTATCGGCAAGAATACTACAAGCAGTATTGTGACCGCTTCAACCCACCATAACATAGTAGAAATCCTCACCCCTATAGCAAAGTAGATTCACCTAAAGAGGCATTCCGGGTAGCAAGACCCATCTAAAAAATGTGAGGCGGGTCAAGCAACAGTGACAAGTAGCAGTGGTACTGCCATACCGAACAAGGTCACATTCTTTTAAACCATGAACCAGGACAGTTGAAAGGATACTCAAGTACTAGCTGCGGGAGGCCCCGGTGTTGTCGTGTCCATAAAGAGTTCATCCGGACCATCAAGGAATCTTTTGAGTTTCTGAGGATCCATAAAAACCTGGGGAGTTCCTTGGATGACCACTCGGAACCTTGCTGGGCCCGCAAACCCAAATTGGTAGCCTAGTGAGCGCAGCCTTGGTCGTAGAGCAAGAAAGCCTTTTCTTATATCAACCGTCTCTTTGCTGTAGTCCTGGGAAATAAAGATCTTACTAGATTTCCATAGGATGTGGTTGTTTTTACGCATAAAGGATAAGATCTGTTCGCTGTGCTGGTAACGCAGGGGCTTGCATACGATTGGTCTTAGGCCTTTTTGGGTCGGAGTGGCTTTAGTGGGAACCCTGTGAGCCCTGTCAAATTCAAGTGGTTGAAAGGTTAGATTAGTTGCTTGTGAGAACCAGGACTCTAAAAAGGAGATACAGGAGCTGAAGGCTTCCTCCGAACCTTCCGGTATGCCAAAGATGCGTAAGTTCCCTCTTCAATTTCTGTCCTCAAGCTCAGACAGCCTCCTTGACATGGCGTCTGAAGCGAGTGATAAATTCTTGAGGGATTTGCAGACTTTCGTCTCAGAATCTCCTAGACTGCTTGTTCTTGCTTCCGTCTGTTAGCCTGGAGTTGGTATCTCCGATGTCCTATCTGATTGCTGTAATTTCTTCTTAAGTGGATTTCGCCAAGTCGTGTACTTCCGCTAATTTATTCAGTATTGTGTCCATTGTAGCATTGATGTCTTTTTTACCCTTTGTAGGTGAATCCGGGTTAGGCGGATCTGCATCGAGTCTTTTAGGATTTTTTGCCTTTCTCGCCCATGATGCTCCGGGTATTTTGCACTCACGTGGTTACCAGAATAGTATTTTGTTGGTATTTGAAAGATGAGTAGCTACTCCGTAAGGACAGATTTTGAAATCCGTGGTCGGCAAAGGGGAACACCACCAGGAGGAGCACAACACTAGTAAGAGATCTTACATCCAGAAAGCCATCTTAGGGTCAGGCAAGGATAATGATAAAGATATGCAGATTTAGATGGGGACCATTTTAGGGTCAGGCATCAGAAGAGAGGTGTTGAAGGAAGGCATTCCACAAGTAGATAACATCAGACACCGTGCAAGGCAAGATAGGGCATCGGTAATTAACATAGCACAGCCTGCACTCAAATGCTTTTTAACAAATCTACTTGGCCGGATCCCAGGATTACAGACCAGAATCATAAACGTGTATTAACTCCCACAAGGCCACTTGCTGTATTGAGAACCAGACCTCTGTCAGACCTCTGTGTCTAATACGTGCGCCATTTTGTCTTCCTCTGTAGTCTCGTGGTGCTCCGAACATCATGAAGTGCCACTATGGACTGTCGCAAACTTGTCACAGCACACCTAAGCTAAACACCATTCAACATCTGGTAGCACGAGGAGCGCTTCTATAGGTGCTTCTGTAGCGCTTCTTATAGGAGCCTTAGTGTGGGAACCTCTGCCGCACAGAATATAAAATATGTCGTGATCAGGGAGGCCTCAGGGCATAAAAGCACACTATTTATGGAGCAAGGAACTTGTATATGTTACTGTCTCTGGCGCATGTTTGTTTACTGACTCTAGGGCATGCTGGAGAGTGCTTGCATTTAAAGTCTGACATTTTCGTGTGCTCACACAGCCCCCGCTATCCAATACCACAAAGTGTCAGCGTTCTGATGTGGGCACCAATGTGTGAATATAGGCTGTTTTGTATTCGTTTAGAGCTACAAACATTGCCTCCGGGGGACCTTCGTTAAGCGCCAACTGCGCCCGCCATTTTCTATCAGTGCTCTCGTCCGAACAATATCCAGCGCTTCAAATGTACATGAGCCGCCGAGGTGCAGGCGCAGAGTTATGTGTTGGCGAAAACTTTGTTTGGTGCCACAGACATTCTCAAAGGTGACGGCAGACCTCAGCCGACTGCGCCCTCCATTAGGCGCCGATTGCGCCCGCCATTTTACGAAGATTCGCGCATTGTCTGGTGTGGCTGTTAGACCCGGTTATCTGCGCGCTGTGAGCCCACTTACTGCTTGGAGGCTCCGGAGATTCTGGGTGCTTCCAAGTTGCCTCAAAAATTGCGAAGCTGCAACCGTAACGATACCCCCGATGTTCTTCTCTGTGGCTTGAAGACTCTGGAGCTCGGCAGGGTGTTGTGTCGCGTCTGCTTGATCTATCGCGAATTCTGATCGTAACTCAGGAAGCGGCCATAGATCAAGCATCGCTGGCTTGGTGTAACCGAGATCGGAGCCTGGTTCACCATTAACTTTTAAAGCGGACCATCCCACACATAATTGGAGCCAAGAGTTGCAGACCTTCGCAACCAGCTACCAAGAGACTATAAGGTCTTATCTGATAGATGGAGCCATCGTTGGTTTCCAATGTTAAACCACACCCCTGATGCCCTTATACCGCAGCGCTGAGACGTCTGAGCCCCCACTGTAGGTACTACATCGGATGTACCCGTGTTCACTGGCCCACACTACAAACCCCAGCAACCTGGTCCTGAAGAGACCCTGTATCTAGAGAGGGTCGAAACGCTGTCGCCTACAGACAAGAGTGAGCCTATATTTAATTACTGATTATTGTATTAAGCTCATCCTTTTGTACTTCACCAATAACCTGTTCACCTTGTTTTGTTCACTATGTCACAGAATACTCACTACATAGGTTATGGTCACTTCAGTGGGGTTCACAAACATTTTTAATTTTTTTTAGTGTGTAATATGTAAATATTTTGTCTATTCATACATAAGGAATAAGTGTGTTACAGACTGAAATTGCATAATAAAATTACCTGCTTCGGCTGAAGTCAGGTAGTCATGATAAAAGAAGTGTACGGGTTTTTCAATTAGTTTGTATGAAGACAATATTAATGCCAATGTCTCTTGCACTCAATAGTCAAGATTTAATACAATTACCTTTCGCTATGATTTAATCTGAGCAACTACTTGAGTTGCTGTTTTTTAACCCTAGCAGCGGGAACAAGCTAATAAAGGTAGCTAGTTTTAATTTCACTACCTACAGTTTGATACTTTTTGTTGCGCTGGGCCCTCACCCTTACCCATTCTAGTCTCATCTGCAGGATTTAGTATATACTTAACAGAGTAGGAAAAAATATCCCTGAGCTCCTTCCTCTCAGACAGGGAGTTGTAGCCCTTGGCGGGACTAGGCGTTCCCGCCAAGAGGAGAATCCCAGATGCTGAAGTATGCCACTTTCGGTGGGTGAGGGATTTCGTCCTGAAAGGGTTTTCCCAACTGGCATTGTGTTAACCTTTATTGCCTCTGTCTGTTTGCTGTGGTACCCCAGACCCATGGATGTATTTGCTGTATTTTGTCAAGGAGTCACCATACATATAAAGCAAACCTATCCGCTTTCTCAAAGGGTTGGAGGAGTCCGCACACTTAAAATCACAGCACTCGCACTCCTTTAGAAATCTCAAATGCTTGTGCGTTTGGAGTGGCGATGATCACCAGGTCCTAACTGAATGTAATGTCTCTGCAAAACTGGGTACCAGCACTATTGTAACCACAAATGGGCGTGTTTGTGTTGAGCGTGAGTCAATGTCTTTGTGTGCTTTCTCCAACACTTCCAGTCAGTGAGTCTTCTGTACTAGTACCATTGGGAGACCCCTTCTAACAGTGCACTCAGTGAAGAATTAGTTCAGTCCAGATACCTCTGAGTTTACAGCAGGGTATAGGGAAAGTGTGAGCTTCCCTCTGGAATGTTCATTGTGAGCATGAATGTTATACCATGTTGTTGTATGCCAGGACCGCTATTGGTAGTCATAAAGCTTAGAATACCCTTGTCTTTGTACACAACCCCTGGACACTTTGACATACATAAAACATATTTAAATTATAACAAATACAGCATTCCTAATTCAAAAAGGTAAAGCAGCACATAGTAGCCAAATTGTCCTAATCTATATGTTTCCTTGTGAAAAAATGTAAATGTAAATGTAAATGTAGTTGAGCTTATATAGCGCACAGCTACCCGCAAAGCAGGTGTCCCGGCGCTTGCTTAGGGAACCCTTCCTGATATTCCCCTGTGAGATAGCAGGGTATCCACAAGGTGAAAGTCAGGCATCCCGCCGCGAGGGGCCGTTGTGGAGATTAAGCAAGCTGTTGCCCAGAGTCGCAGAGTGTGAACCCGTGAGTCGAGGAGGCACCGGGGTGAGAATTATCAGGTCCGTGGAATTTTTAGCCCAAGACCCGCCGGGGCGGGGAATTGAACCCTGGTCCAGGACCGATCTCAGATTCCGGGTCTGCCGCCTCTAACCCCTGAGCCACACTTCTCCACAAAATAAAGGCCCAGTTAACATTAAACTGTAACTACAATACCATTGTAATATGCACTTTAACCATGTTGGTAAGCTTAAAGGTGAAAGATAGGAAGTGAAGGGAAATGCAGCTAAATACATGTAGCGTTTCCTGAAAGCTGAATAGAATACTGCTGCTTGAAGACAACAGCAGGTTTCAAATCTCATCATACTACATACATGTAGTTGCACTGGAGCCTCAGTTCTGTATTCTTGTACTTAAGGGTGGGTCCCAGCACACTTCAAGGGGTTATCACCACATTTTTTCAAGACAAGGTTAACTTTTGCTGCCATCTTGTTTCTCATGACATTTTTATCATGGACTTTCTGTTCAGAGCATTGCTTCCTAGCTCGGTCCATGCTATATAAGTACCCCAACAAATATACATGTGAATATTACCACCTCATTTGTAGACTCACCCTCCCTTTGCCTGTCTGTTAACGTTCATGAGAATGTACCTCTGTCTCTGGCCTTTCTGTTCAGCTTTATATTAGTAATTGTGCATGCATGCACAAACATACAGCCTAGAGCAGTGGTTCCCAAACTTTTGACTCCTGAGGACCCCCACTGAATCACTACTGGAAGCCGTGGACACCCAAGCAATTTGTACAATTTAAATTTCTTTTTAAAAACGTCTTTTGAAGCAGAGGCAAGTTCAAGAGGGAGACCGCCTGAAATGGGTCTATTGGCATGGACATGTATGCATACAGCAGTGTATTTAGTGGTACCCAAGGGCTTGTGGAAAGTGAGCAATCGGACAGCAGCACGAAAATCCTACTGCTGATCCTGGCTGCATCTATTTTTACCTGCCTGCCAAGTAACGGTAACCTATACACATGTGCCTTTCAATGTTTTATTGCTTTTATTGTATTGCCTATTTTCATCGCTATGTCTGTGACTGCTGTTGTCTGTCTTCCCCCGCTGCCTGTAGGTGGTCCGTGCTCCTTTTTCTTCCCTCTGTTCCCCGCGCTGTCCCCGTGCTCTCTGCCCGGTCTTTCCTTCTGTACCCCTTGCTGCCCCGTGTCTCTGCCCGTTTTTCCCTTCTGTTCCCCTCGCTGTCCCCGTGCCTCTCTGCCCGTTCTGCCTTCTGTTCTTAGCTGCCCCTATATTTCTGTATTTTGCCTCTGTGCCATTCGTTTTTTGTGCCCGTCTGCCCTCTGTGGCACTCATTTTTCCCTCATTTTTGTGCCCCATTTGCCTTCTGCTCCACTCGTTTTTCCCTCGTTTTTTTGTGCCTTTCTGCCCCCTGTTCCACTCGTTTTCCTGTTTTTTGTGCCCTTCTGCCCTCTGTTCCACTCGTTTTTTGTGCCCTTCTGCCCTTTTTGTGCCCTTCTGCCCTCTGTTCCACTCGTTTTTTGTGCCCTTCTGCCCTCTGTTCCACTCGTTTTTTGTGCCCTTCTGCCCTCTGTTCCACTCGTTTTTTGTGCCCCTCTGCCCTCTGTTCCACTCGTTTTTCCCTCGTTTTTTGTGCCTTTCTGCCCCCTGTTCCCTGTTTTCCCCTCTTTTTTTGTGCCCTACTGCCCTCTGTTCCACTCGTTTTTTGTGCCCTACTGCCCTCTGTTCCACTCGTTTTTGTGCCTTTCTGTCCTCTGCTCCACTCGTTTTCCCCTAGTTTTTTGTGCCCTTCTGCCCTCTGTTCCACTCGTTTTTTGTGCCCTTCTGCCCTCTTTTCCACTCGTTTTTTTGTGCCCCTCTGCCCTCTGTTCCACTCGTTTTTTTGTGCCCTTCTGCCCTCTGTTCCACTCGTTTTCCCCGCATTTTTTGTGCCCCTCTGGTCCACTCGTTTATCCCTCATTTTTGTGCATTTCTGCCCTCTGGTCCACTCGTTTTTCCCTCATTTTTTGTGCCCTTCTGCCCTGTTCCACTCGTTTTCCCCTCGTTTTTTGTGCCCTTCTGCCCTCTGTTCCTCGTTTTTTGTGCCCTCTGTTCCACTCATTTTTTGTGCCCTCTGTACCCCTCATTTTTTGTGCCCTTCTGCCCTCTGTTCCTCTCGTTTTTTGTGCCCTCTGTTCCACTCATTTTTTGTGCCCTCTGTACCCCTCATTTTTTGTGCCCTTCTGCCCTCTGTTACACGTTTTTTGTTTCCTTCTGCCCTCTGTACCCCTCATTTTTTGTGCCCTTCTGCCCTCTGTTCCACTCGTTTTTTGTTTCCTTCTGCCCTCTCTTCCATTCGTTTTTTGTGCCCTTCTGCGCCACTCATTTTCTTCCTTGTTTTTGTGCCCTTTTTGCCTTTTGTTCCGCTCGTTTCCCCAGCCAGTGCCCCCTGCGGCCCTGCCCCTCCTGACTGCCCACTGCGCATTCGCTGCCCCCGCCTCCTGATTGTATTGTTGTGGTCTCGCCGCCCCTGCACCAACATTCACAGCTCTTGTGTGCTGTGAGGACGCATGGGCGTTTAATTTTTCACTACGACAGGCACCTCCTGGGAATATCTCACGGACCCAGGGCACAAGTCCTTAAAAAAATAAGGGGGGGGGCGCGGTGACAGGAAGTGAAGTCACGAAAGGTGGCTCCAATCTCGTCCCAGAGAGGCCAAAAAGGTGAAGTCCAGCTGTTTGGCAGGGGGACGGCGTCCACCCTGTAAAATAAGTGGGGGACGCTGTCCACCCGTGTGGTACCCCGACTTGAGCCCTGCACAGACCCTTGGGGGTCCGCGGACCACAGTTTGGGAAATGCTGGCCTAGAGTATTTTCATACAAGTTTGTGTGTGTCTTTGCAGCCCTCGTCGCCTTTTTCCACAGAAATCTGCTGTCACACTTTCACTATTTGTGAAACAGCCTAGCTGTGGCAGCTAATTGTTCCAATTGTCTTGTGCTCCAAGTCCGAGGGCGCCCAGAAGAGTCAAGCAAGAAGGGATGGCACTATTATGCAGTTCTGCTCCGTTGCTTCTGGCGCGGAATGAAGTCCGTGCGGAGCCACACAGTGTCACTTGGCACCATAGGGGAGCATTCCTATGAAAACCTTCGGCTCCAAAGAGGTGGGTGAGAAATATGTGGTTAGATAGAGTATCCACCAGAAAGAGCATTACTGAAAGTAACTTGTTCTTTAGACAGCGGCCAGATGTGAACAGCACTTTACAGTAGGCCAGATAAATAAATAAAATAAACAATCCTTCAAAGTCTGGACTTTTTAGGGGCCAAGGCTAGTGCAAGCCTTTTAATTTTTTACGGTATGGAAAATAGGACATCAGAACGCAAAAGGTCTTTTTAGCGGGCTAGGATCAAAGGCTTTTCACTCATGATAAAACTGGTCTATCTCACTCATTTATTCTTGTGGTCTATATAGCACAAACACGGGGCACAGCAAAGGAGTGCGAGTAAAAATATAGCTGTGAGCTAGGTGGTAATGTCTGGGCTCTTTCAGCAGGCAAGAAGATGGACCGAAAGGATGAGGGCGCCTAGAAGCCTTTATCTGACAGACATTGCGTTCTGCGAGACAGTCCGAGGTCTGTCCTTAACAGTCCCCATTGGTCAGGTTGTGAAGAACGTCCTTTGGACTAGTTATCGCTCCAGGCTCGCAATTATTGGAAATAAGAAATTAAATGGAGGCAACAGTCCTAGTGCCACTAGTTTCATCTTTTTCGGGCACTAATGCCCAGTAGGGTTGAAAGAGACCCTAAAGTGTTCATGGGGTTGGCCCAACACATATTAATGGTTATTATGCCAGAACACACAGGACCATTTAAGAATCTGAGGGCCTAGTTTTACACTTACACTTTTTGCATGTATCACTTTCAGAGAGATTTGGGTAGGAGGAGGGATTGTTTTCTGACACTTCCTGAGGAGTTATTCAAATGATTGCACAATTAGGGCTTTGCTGGGCTTTTCGGTCTTCCACAGGGAATTCGGGTGCGAGAAATCGGATCCTCCTGCACAAAAAGAACACGGCCCATTTAACTTATGATTTCCTTCTAGACTGAGTATACGCACACCACCACTTCCGTCTCCCCCGCCTTTGCTGCTCAGGGCAAAGCTGGTGGAAATTCAATTTGTAATTGTTTGTCTTAACATCGGGTATTCTCTCTTACAGTCTTTCTTAAATACACGTTTGCATGATTAGCCTTTCTGAATAAGGGGTGTATTTCTTCCTGCATTCTCCATTTCTGTCTCCTTCTATTGTGGATGCAAGAGCCAATTTCCCCTGGCCACCTCGCTACCTTGATTATGCAGAACTGTAATAATTTAAGCAAAAAGCCGGCAGCTTTTGCCCCCTCGCAATTGCCGACTGTATTTGTCGCGCGGCTCATTTGACAGGATTGGATGTTGTGCGCCAGTGTTCGTCTCAAACACAATTTTGTATAGGTAGCGTAGTCCCCGTGAATTGTAGCTTTGCCCATTAATAGATTTCTTACTCGTGGAAAGCGGAACATCTTAATGCCTGGCTGCGGGGCCTTGTCGCCTTTTGTTTGCCATTTACAGCACAAAAACCCAAATGAAAATTGCATTTGCAAAACGCGGAAATGAAATGATTGCTGGCTCAAGGTCTGTAGGCTGCGTGGCGGATTGTTAGTGAAAAGACGCCTTGTGTCTGCCGTCACGGCGGCTCGTGCGCCAGGAAGAACGGCCGGGCGAAGCGTCAATTGATTTCTCGGCTTGCTTATTGAATGACAACATTTCAATGTAATTTAACCTGCTTAAGGCGGTGATGGAAAAATACGGATTGATTAACCTTTAAGTTTTCGCTTGTTGGCTGGTCCTCGTCCCCACGTGGGCGGGCGACCTCCTCGCCCTGCTGCACTGGCGGCTTGTCCAATCATCACCGGGCGGGAAAGCTGTGCCCCCGGGAGAACATGTCTATGGACGTCGGCATTAAATAGGCACCCCACATATAGCCAGGCCTCAGTTTTTATTTCTTATACCCCGTTTATATTAACTTTTAATTTTTCCCTCGTGGCAGTTTTCCTCCTTTTTTGGTCCCTCATAAACGAATTTCGAAATAGTCTAATGCAGATGCTTATTTGGATTATAATGAAAAATCAACATCCATTGTGAGAGTGGTAACAGAATTTGGAACGGGTCGTTGTACGACGACAAACGTACCTTGTGGAACTGAATGAAATCAAAGATACATTGAATACTCAGCTTTGCCTGCAAGCCTGTCTTGAATAATTATTTTGCCAAAAATCATGCCCACATTATAGTTGTGTGCCATTGTTTTGCCTGTGTCGGCAGTTAAGGTGCCAATATTCAGGCTTTCCATGATAGGATTGTCATTTATTTATCAGCCCCACCTAGCTGTAACTGTGCTGGTAAAACAGTAATCTATCTGTGACAGAGGCGCAACTAGAGCCAAATTTCGGGGGGGCGGGGGGGCGGCTAAGAAAAAATTTCGTGGGTGGCTGAACCTTTAATCAGTAGGCAGAGTGGAGCTGCAGGGCTCTTAGAAGGGGTGAAACAACTGCAAGGCCTAATTAACATTCGAATGGTCTTTTAAAGACCTGTGAAACGTTCGGCTGCAGCTCTGTGTGCCCGGGACCTGTCTCATCCCGGGCTGCCACACAGGACAGAGGGGGGGGGGGGGGCTGAAGCCCGGTGAGTTCAGTGGGTGTTGCGCGCCTGATCTGTGATACATTGAAGCCTGCATACTTTCATATAAAGAGGACCACTGGAATTATGCGGCAGTAGAGGGACAAATTATGCTAGAGAGTTGAGTAAATTATGCGACCAGAAAAGTCACATTATGGAGCGTAATGCGGCACATTGTTTACTAGTGTTACTTCATTATTTTGTACTTTGTTCACTTGTGGGTATTGAGAGCACCTAATTAGTCCCAGTTGAACACCAAAAGCCAGCAATTTGCAACAAAAACGTCACCAGTCAATCTTTGCAAAATGCCTTCCACTGCACGGCAACACTTGCCACTGAGATTTTAGTAACTTTTGAACCGTTCGAGCTAGAAACATTTTTTTGGGTTAAAATCTGCAGATTATGCAGCAGATGATGGATTATGTGGCAAACGCTGTAAATATATAATCATGCGAAAATCGCAGCAGCTGCACAAACTGCATTGTTCCAGTGACCCTGCATATAAACCTCTCTAATTTTCTTTTTTTTTTATATTTTAGTTCGGTTTGCTTTTTGGTATACCATTTTGTTTTACATAAATTGGGTGTTATAACTCATATTTATATCGTTCAAGACTACATTCCATACAATGTTTCAGAGCTCAAATTCGACATAGTTTATGAATGTTCACATTTTGCATTCAGATATTATGTAACCAATAAAGTATTGTAGAAATTGATCATTTAACCACGATGTATGGTAGATTTGTGTAGCCTTTGTTATTCAGTATACAGTTAAGAGTCGAGCTAGGTTTTATTTGCCACAGTCCTTTAACAGATATTCTAACTAAAGATAAAAGCCTGTAGGTGGGAGAGGACCAGACCTCCATCTCAAATATTCTGTGTGTATACACAGCCGGATACTGATTTGATTAAAATGATTGTACAAGAGGGTGTTGTTGGTCAGCCGGCAGGTGTTTCATCCCATATGGAGCCCAAGTCTGGGGCTTTCTCAGGGCTTAAAATAGCAGATAAAGTTGAGAGAAGTCTGAAATGTAATACAGTTTTTTTTTCTTCACAGTTTTATAAAGCGTGCTCTCGACCCAAGGGTATTGGGTATCGGAGCGCTTTACATGAGCACCAGTTGCGTTACACAAGTATACCTACATTTTTGTTAGGCACGGGGAGATTAAGTGATTTGCCTAGAATCACACAATGTTGAGCGTCATTGCCCAGCCTTGAACCTGGTTCCCAAGATTTGAGGTCGAACGTCCAAGCCATTAGATCACATCCTCTCCCCAAGTTGTTTCAATAATGCAAGTTATTAAACGGGTAGAAGTAATGTGGGGATTTCGGTCTGTCCTGATTCCACAGGCCGCAGTGGACCACACTACTTTTAAACATCTATTAAGCATGCTGTGTACATGATGCCTTGAGATGTATATCACGGATAATCTGTTTGTAATTATTTCATGTTATCACTTTAATGATGATTTCTATTTCTATTCAAAGTACTCCATCCTATCATCAAAACAAGACCCACTGCACACTTATAATAAGAGTTATAGCATTTCAGATGTCTCAATGGACATTAAAGTTCGGTTTTCATCAGTCAAAAATGGGGACACCAGTGTTTCGGCTCCTCTTTTAATCTTCATACAATGCCAGCCGACACGTGTTTCGTCGCAGGGAAACACCTTTTCCCGCGACTCCTCAGGGCTGGGGAGGATACAAAGTTACAGGATGGAGTACAAAAATGTTCAAACAGTAATGAAGCACACTAGGTTGTGATTATCATCGGTGCTATCGTGAAGTGTGAGTGAAAGAATATGATCATGCAAAAATCACACAGTAGTGGATGCATTGGACACCAACCATCATGTCACTGTGAGCTCATATGTTTATTAGTGTAGACGGAGGGCTCGATGGACAGTGAATTCATAGGTGTTAGTGAAAAAACAAAAAAGGTGAGATCTAAAAGTCCAAACACCAAAAGTCGTGGGAAGACGGTAAGTGATGGGGTACTTAGAAAAACTTTTAATATCACGAGACAAGTGGTGTCTACACTATGAAGCGGAAAAAGTGGTCGATGTCCCATAAAATAATTCAAAAAGATTGGTAGTGTACGTCCTACCTGTTGGTGGTCTATGTAGGACCATAGGTCTATAATGCCACAAGCGGAAGGAAACAGAGAGAAGAACAATAAACCGTAAGGGTATGTTCAAATGCTGTGGGAGTTCTACGTGACAGTCGCACGATGTGAGATTATTTAGTTAAAGAAAAGGAACTCACCGCAGTGCCGGTGATGATTCCGTCCCGGCCCTGCTCGAGACCGGGTTCGTAATAGTTCTAATTCGGTTCCTTGGTCTAGGAATAAAGATCTCCAGCGAATAACCAAAGTTGCTAGGATGAAGGGAAATGTAACCGATTAGGGTAGCAGCGATTGGGTCAAGGATTAGTCTCTTCGAAAGGATTTCTCACAAATCATATATTTGTAGTCTAGTTCAGCTCACCTCTGCTTAATGGTCGCCCTTGTTAAAGTGATGATCCAATCGCTTATTCCGGCTAGATTTCTAGTCCACGTGTGTTGAGTGCAGACACATGTAGATTTCTTAGGGGTGACACCCTTAAGGGATGAAGAAATTCCGTCCAAGTAACATAGCGGAAAATAAATAAAAAGGGGAAAGGAGAAATTATTGTTTGCACGCTTGCCCGGTGTCAAAACATAAGAATAAAAATGCAAAATCGATTGCATGGGACTATAATTAAATTAGTGCTTAGAAAGTTGAGCTACAAAATTCTTATAACATTTAGAAGCATATAGCATTAGATCCGTTCTGTGACGGACCAAAGATCCCGAGTATGTCAGCCTATGCCGCGAGGGGATCCCGTATTGGATTAATACTTGTATTGTAAATATATTAGAAATGTAGTGAACGCTGACAGAATTATCTTAAGGTTCCAATAACCTTGTTAAAAAAGTATGAGTAAGGAAAATGACTCAAATGTCTCAGTTGTGCATAATAGAACGCGGTCTTTGAAAATGTTATTAACAATTCGTAATATGCTGCATGCTCGAGAGTTCCTAGATATGTATGTGACACGGGGTCTTGGCACTCACAGCGTTTTTGCACTTATCATCGGCTCTTTGATGCATGCCACTTTTTCTTGACCCGTTGCAATCATAGCGCATGTTAGTTCAACAATGCGTTAATTGTTTATGCAATAAGTAGACGCTCTAGATACCTGAATCTGGGTTCTTTTGCTTTTGACTACTTAAGCTACTTCCGGGTCTTCCGAACACGTGACTGTACCCGGAAACACCTTTGAATAGACTTACACTGTCGGCGTCTCATCCCGCACTACGGGTAAGATTTTCTTCCAAAACATTTCTCTTATTCAGGCGGGACTGTGGGAATGATTCCCGTGTTACCGACACCAGTTAACTCTCCTGCCGTAATCTAATACGGGATCCCCTCGCGGCATAGGCTGACATACTCTGGATCTTTGGTCCGTCACAGAACGGATCTAATGCTGTATGCTTCTAAATGTTATAAGAATTTTGTAGCTCAACTTTCTAAGCACTAATTTAATTATAGTCCCATGCAATCGATTTTGCATTTTTATTCTTATGTTTTGACACCGGGCAAGCGTGCAAACAATAATTTCTCCTTTCCCTTTTTTATTTATTTTCCGCTATGTTACGTGGACGGAATTTCTTCATCCCTTAAGGGTGTCACCCCTAAGAAATCTACATGTGTCTGCACTCAACACACGTGGACTAGACATCTAGCCGGAATAAGCGATTGGATCATCACTTTAACAAGGGCGACCATTAAGCAGAGGTGAGCTGAACTAGACTACAAATATATGATTTGTGAGAAATCCTTTCGAAGAGACTAATCCTTGACCCAATCGCTGCTACCCTAATCGGTTACATTTCCCTTCATCCTAGCAACTTTGGTTATTCGCTGGAGATCTTTATTCCTAGACCAAGGAACCGAATTAGAACTATTACGAACCCGGTCTCGAGCAGGGCCGGGACGGAATTATCACCGGCACTGCGGTGAGTTCCTTTTCTTTAACTAAATAATCTCACATCGTGCGACTGTCACGTAGAACTCCCACAGCATTTGAACATACCCTTACGGTTTATTGTTCTTCTCTCTGTTTCCTTCCGCTTGTGGCATTATAGACCTATGGTCCTACATAGACCACCAACAGGTAGGACGTACACTACCAATCTTTTTGAATTATTTTACGGGACATCAACCACTTTTTCCGCTTCATAGTGTAGACACCACTTGTCTCGTGATATTAAAAGTTTTTCTAAGTACCCCATCACTTACCGTCTTCCCACGACTTTTGGTGTATGGACTTTTAGATCTCACCTTTTTTGTTTTTTCACTAACACCTATGAATTCACTGTCCATCGAGCCCTCCGTCTACACTAATAAACATATGAGCTCACAGTGACATGATGGTTGGTGTCCAATGCATCCACTACTGTGTGATTTTTGCATGATCATATTCTTTCACTCACACTTCACGATCGCACCGATGATAATCACAACCTAGTGTGCTTCATTACTGTTTGAACATTTTTGTACTCCATCCTGTAACTTTGTATCCTCCCCAGCCCTGAGGAGTCGCGGGAAAAGGTGTTTCCCTGCGACGAAACACGTGTCGGCTGGCATTGTATGAAGATTAAAAGAGGAGCCGAAACACTGGTGTCCCCATTTTTGACTGATGAAAACCGAACTTTAATGTCCATTGAGACATCTGAAATGCTCTAACTCTTATTATAAGTGTGCAGTGGGTCTTGTTTTGATTGTTCACGTTGTGTTACTCGACACAGCTTTGAGAGGTTTAGGGTCTTGCCTCTTACCCATTTGCACCTTTTAGTTTTACCATAGCTACTGCGAATTACCAGTGAGCTGTGCGCCCAGCATTTCCCTCACCTGTAAAACACCCTGTTCTCATTGTTGTATACTCCATCCTATCATGTTTATAAATACGTTTGCAAATTTAAAACAATAAATTAGATATCTCAATAAATTAGATATCTCAATCTTCTTTTATAAAGTGTTATTCTTGTTATGCAAAACCATAGGCTCGAATGCTGCAGACCCAAATAACTAGAATAGAGTATTAAGATCAAACCTCAGACAAAACCAGTGTTATGTATTTCTGGACCAATTGAATGTCTGTCTCAAAAATGGTGTCCTAGTTAAACTTGCTGTTGTCATACATTGACTCCTATCGAAGTTCCAAGGCACCGGGAGTCCTTGGAAAAGACTGTTAAAATAGTCCAGTCCTGAGCTTATTGATGCAGAGGCCACACAGCTGTAGTGCATGGAAGGGTTGCAGGTTGGTCATACCAAGATGGAAAAAGCAAGACTTGCATATATAATCCAAGGTTCTGTACCTTTGAAACCAGAGTTTGGACCAGAAGCAAAGATAAAAGATCTGTTCCTCCCGCCCACCCACCCGATGAAAGAAAAACACCTTTGTCATACTACCATTCAGTTTGAGACCAGTGGTGGTTATGCAGCCATGGAGAGCAGAAAGCCAGGGAGTGATCATAGGTAAAATAGGAATTTGTTTATATAAACTTCATCATTACATGGTGACCATATATCCTGTTCCACTCATCAAGGGAAGTTCATGGCAACACCAGGAACTCCTAGATTGGCAGAAAAAGCACAACTCCCATTGTGTCTTGAACTGGAACTTTCACCTGCTGAAAACAGTTGAGCGAATGGGGCAAAAACATGGGACAGATTGCTGCCAAAATTAAGATTATGCTGCTGTTTTGTATTTTGTGAGTGAACAACGTATAATTGGCCTGTATCCCATGTATATTTTCTTGCTTAACCATTCTGTTCCTCTGCCTGTCCCTAGAATACACAACTCGGTTGGATGACAGTCGGGCTGTGTGAATTCACTCTAGACAGTCACACACAAAGGGAGCTGAGGTGCGCCCTGCATATCCTGATGGCCTATCGGCAGGCTGTTGGGTCTTCCTGAACTAGAGTGGTAGGAGGAGTTGGCACTTGCACCTGAATAGGGCTGTGCCTGTCTCCTCACAAAACAGTCTCTATCCCCCTATAGTGTGTCTGAAGCCAGGGTAGGGAAGGGCAGGGTCTTGTGCACTGCAAAGACTTTTCTTTGAAGTTTGATTACTTCAGAGGCGTAAATGGGTATAAGTACTGGACCTCTAACACCATATACTTGGAACACCTCTGGACTGATGAGATTCTGCCAAGAAAAAGAGCAGTTGTGCTGCCAGGAGGTTCTGCCACTTTGCTACACGCTTTGAAGTGTTGGCCTGCTGTCTGTCTTGAGAGTGAGAGGACTGGACTTTGCTCTCTACATCATGCTTTCTAAGGTTCTCCAAGGGCCTGAGTTGACTTGCCTCAGTTTGGAAGTCTCAGACTTCACCTGCAGCACCTGGGCTTTCCTGCTGAGAACCCTAGTCTGCCAAGGGGTGCCAAAACCAGTTCCAGGGCCCTTGGAAGTGAGTTGACTAGGTTCAACAAGAAGAACTCAGCATATCGACTTCAAGTGTGACTCCGGAGCCTCTGCCACTCTTTGACACTGTGCCACTACTTGCACTTGAGCCATAGTCTCTGCTCGGTGCAATGACCGCCACTTACAACGCAGGCCTCGATGCCACTGCAGCGCACTCACCTGGAGATGACAAATCACTTGTCAGAGTCACCCCAGATTGCGCTCCAATAGATCAATGAAGCAGTGACTTCCATTAAGGATTTCACATTGTCTTTCAATGTGGAATAAGAGAGAAAACACACTTGCTTTGCCTTCGCCAAGCCCAAGAAGTTAGTTTAACACAAGGCGAGGCGGGCGGCACAGCCACTCTGCCTGGGCTGCTTTAGGCCCTGGGGACCACATCTCTGGGGCCCGGTAATGACTCTCTGGGTGCCCTGGCCCCACCCAGGACACCCAGTGTGCATGTTTGGAACCATGTAGGGAGGCTCAAGGTCCAGCGGTCCCAGCCAGCTGCCTGCCTCCTACTGGTGCAATACTTTCATCCCTTTCCCTGCCTGCATGTCTGCAGGCATGGAAAGATATGAAAACTTTGCTTCCAGCAAGTGGGAGCATTGTGATTGATAATTCTTTGGATTTGCTGTTTGTCACTGTGACTTGATTGGACGCTGAGTCCAATCCTATTATATCATTGGTAACACCCGCTGGCTATAAGCTCTATCGCGTAGACCGCCCAGCTGGAAGAGGGGGCGGTCTGGCTTTTTTGTATAAGGAGGGTTGGATGCTACATGGTGAGGCCTCCGTCGTATGGGGTGATTGTGAAGTGTTGGACTTTAGTATACAGTTCTCTCCTCACTTCACTCTAGGGGGCTCCCTTATTTATCGTCCTCCCGGTCCTTCTGAGGTTTTTCTTAAATCATGTGGGGATGTGGTGGCAGAGCAAGCTTTACGCTTCTCTCGCTATCTGGTTTTGGGAGATGTTAATCTTCATCTTGACCAACCTGACAAAGGAGATGTAGCCGACTTCCTCAGTTCTCTACATTTGGCTCCTCTCTCACAACAGGTCTCCCATCCTACACAGCAGGGGGGCCATATTTTAGACCCCGTTTGCTCTAACTTTCTGATTCAGGTGGCTAAGCCCTTGCCGGTGTCCTGGTCAGATCACTTTCTCATTTGTTTCTCGTGGGAAATTACCCAGCCTGCTAGGCAGACTGTCATCGTCCACCAACCTTTAGTAAAATAGACCCTACCCAGTTTTCCAACACTTTGGCTGCGTCGCAGCCCACTCTTCTGGAGGATCTTGAAGGGAACTTGTCCAATTTTACTGATTGGATCTCTGCCTCATTCTAGCTCTATAGCAGCCGCAAAAGGTTGCTATTTCTCTCTACGCATAGATCAGGCCAATAACCATTCTAAAGAAATATTTTCCATTGTGCAAAGTTTTATGGCTCCTTGAGCCCAAGCTCGAACTGCACCAGTCTCAGTGACTTGTTGCAATACTCTTGCGTAATTCTTCCTGGATAAGATCTGTTCCATTCAAGCCAGCTTTATTTCGTGTATTACAGATTCTACAGTCTCCTTGACTGGCTGGCCGGCTGACACTCCTATTAATACTTTGTCAACTTTTGAGCCTATTCAGCTAGCCAGCACGCTCAAAATTCTCAAATCTTTGAAGTCGGGCTCTCCGACTGATCCCTGTGCCGCTAGACTTCTGGCCGCGGTTGCGGATACGATCATCACTGAAGCTAATAACATTGTTAATATGTATCTGCTGGAAGGTAGTGTTCCAGCTTCTTGGAAGCAGGCACACATTCTCCCCCTCCTTAAGAAGCCATCCCTTGACCCTATGATACGGGGAAAATATCGCCCTCTTTCACTGCTTTCAAGCTTGGCCAAGGTTTGTGAAAAGGTTGTGACCAAGCAACTGACCAACTTTGTAGAGGTATCAGTCTATTACATCCGGCTCAATCAGGATTTTGTGCCTCGCTCAGTACAGAGTCTGCCTTGCTGGAGGTGACAGAAGCAATTAGCGGGTATCTGGATACCGGCGGAAGAGCGACATTGGTTATGCTAGACTTGGCGGCATTCAACACTGTACCGCACTCTTTGCTCTGGATCGCCTTTCAGAGATTGGGATTTTTGCACTGTCTGGCGTTGGGTCAAATCTTTTTGGGAAGACCGCTCTCAGCAGATTTGGCTCCCTCCTTGTGCCTCGGCTCTTCAGCAGGTAGCTACTGGTGTGCCACAAGGGTCATCCCTTAATCCCCTTCTTTTATACCCAGCTCCTGTTTTCTTGGGGAAGGGCAGAGGACTCCGTTCTTGCAGCACAACACTGTCTTTCCTCGGTCTTCGGCTGGCTTGCTCAGGCACAGTTAAAGAGAAATCAGAGGTTCTTTTGTATGGTGCTTTTCCAGCTAACTTCCGAGAGAGGCTATGGCCTCCCGGGTTCCCCATGCCTAATGCCATGGGCATTGCGGCAAAAAATCTCGGGGTCTGGTTTAATGACAATCTGACCTTTTCTACCCAGGTCAAAAAGCTGGCAGGGACCTGCTTCGGTACACTGAAAGCCTTGAGGAAGTTCTTGCCTCTTCTTCCTAGACCTGCCAAAGAAACGGTTGTCCGTGCTTTGATTTTGTCTTGGTTGGATTATGCCAATGCGCTCTACGCGGGCATCTATGGCTACCTTCTGAACAAATTGCAGGTCATACAGAACTCAGCTGCTAAACTCCTGCTGGGTATACCTCGCAGATATAGTGTGCGTGCCCACTTGCGTTCTCTGCATTGGCTTCCAGTAGAGGTGCGAATAAAATTCAAAACCCTGGTTATTGCCCAGAGGGCCCTATACGGCCGGAGTCCTTCCTACCTCCAGAAGAGGTTTGTTTTCTACAATCCTATGAGAAAGTTGCGGTCATCCTCTCATCTCCTGATGCAGACCCGGAGATTCAAACGCCAGAGGCTAGGTGGGAGTTCCTTTGTGCGCAAAGCTGCTTTGGCTTGGAATGCTCTCCCCCTGACCTTACGCAGTATTCAAGACTCCGTGATCTTCAAGTTTTAAACTTTCCTCTTTGAATAATGTCTTGGTTAGTGGATCCTTTTCCTGAGCGCGCACCGGGACACTCTTCGGAGTATCTGTGCTCGCTATATAAATGGACTTAACATAACAATAAAAGCTCCCTGATACTGCAACTTTTCTGGATGACACTGGCTCTGTCCCTCGGGGCCCATGGAACCACAGGGTCCCCTAGTCAGACTTCTGGCGGTGAGGCCTGTTCCGGCAATGACTGACAATATTGGGCCCAGCCCCTTGCTGGCACTTGACCATCCCTCTTGACATTCTCCGAAGGCCTCTGATTAGGACGCCTTTTCCAAGCTGGAGCCTACAATTCCAGGCCTTGAATCTGATTTACAGAAGGCCAGTGGCTGTGATTCTTCCTCTGACATAGAATTACACTTTCAATTGAAGTCCCCCCACATAGGAGAGTTCCTCTTCTGCAGTAGTAGTCCTCATGGCAACATAAATGCTGGATTTTCAGCTACCCACAATAGAGACTAATGCTCCTCTGCGGACGGAAGTGTGCCAGAGGGGGAACTGAAGCACATTCACTCATTCCTAAAAAGTCTTTGCCACTGCCCATGTGATTTAGAGGTCTTTGAATGCTGCCTTCCTGCTAGCATGCTATACACGTGCCCTGTGGGATTTGGCCAGCAAATTCTTGCTGGCTGTTACTGAAAAAATCAGGAATGCTTTTGCATGAACAATTCAAGATGGACAGGAAACAGCTAAGTATGTGTTGAGAGCTTGTCTGGACACAACAGACTATATGTTGTGGCAAGGCCACCAGTGTGGTAATCACTCATCTTGCCTGGATGTATACCACAGGTTTTTCTGGGAACATGCAGCATCCCTTGTGGACATGACGTGATGTTTCCAGGCTTTTTGGAGTAAAATCTAACTCTGGTTGGCCGCTTCAAAGAGAGTTGTGCTAATACATTTTGGATTTGCTATCCAGGGCCTGTAAATTGCAGGAGCAATGACTAAGGTTTCGCAGATACTCAGGCGCTTGCCTATCACCAGAGGCAGTCCCGGTGCAACAACCAGTGAATCTGTCATGGCTCCAGAGCACATTGAGTTAGCAAAGGATGTGGCGACCAGCAAGGAAAGCAGTTCTCCTCCTCCTTGTCACCTGCCATGACTGCAGTCAGGCCGAATTGATTTCCTATTCTCTGGCATGGTCAGCTGGTAGGAGGCAGCATTTGTTTTTACCTGCCCTGGTGGTGTGCAGTTATCTTGGACCTTTGGGTGCTGCAGGTTGCTCAGCACGGTTATGACCTTCCTTTCACATCCGCTTCTTGCATCCCACCTGTTTTAGTTCAGATTTATTCTTGCTTGGGGAATTCAGTCACTACTGACCAGATGGGCCAAGGTAAAGAAGGCAGGGGTGTTACTCTTCTTACATTTAGGTGTCCAAAAAGTACAGAGGACTCAGACTGATTCCATACCTTTTAATTCTGAACACCTTCTTTTGGATAAATTCAAGATGTTTACACTAACCCAGGTTCTTTCAGCCCTGAATCCGTGAGCGTGAATGTGTCCTTAGACTAACAGCAAGTGTACTTCATGTGCTCATGCTGCATGTGGGGTCAGGAACAACAATAAACAATTGGCCAGGTAGATTATTTATCACGACAAAGTCTAGTACCACTTACCCAATTAATCTAAGTGGACACACTTGTGGTTTAGTGTTTTTACTTATTTTTTCATTTTTTAACATTTCGTTCATATATGGCTGAGGAAAGATACAGTTTCAGTAGCAAAAATTCACATAAACATTACACTTTTCAAACATAAAATGTACAATCACCGTGAATGAGACATATTTACAAATATACAATTAATACAGTAAAAAACAAGAACTGCCTATTGTCATTGAATGTTTAAGGCACCAGTCCTAATATACAACCTCCAAGCAAGCAGGAGACTTTTTAATGTAATTGCTAGCCTGCTCGCTTGCCTATACTGGAACTTGACAATTACTTGGGTCAAAAATCAGGTTGAATTTATCTATAATTAAACTCCTGATGTGCCCTTCCTGAAACTTGTTCCAGTATCGTGCCGTCGCGTTTCGAACCCACGTGTTATTGAGGGGTTCTCCTCAGGACCTGGACTGGAAACTGTCCTGTACTGAAATGTAGCGTTTGCTGAGCAACAATGTTCTTTTTCTTGTCAGGGGGACTGTAACTCTCAAGGCGGGATTTTTCAGAGTCTTCAGGCTTGTGTAATATCTCCTCGGCGAGGTGGATTGCGAGTAAATCAACGTTGTCTCTTTCCTGATGCAGCCGGTCGGGCGTTCGTTATCCGACCCTGTCTGTCTAACCACTTCGACTTCGGCGTCTGACGTCAGACGGAGAACCCCTCAATAACACGTGGGTTCGAAACGCGTTTTAATTGTATATTTGTAAATATGTCTCATTCACGGTGATTGTACATTTTATGTTTGAAAAGTGTAATGTTTATGTGAATTTTTGCTACTAAAACTGTATCTTTCCTCAGCCATATATGAACGAAATGTTAAAAAATGAAAATATAAGTAAAAACACTAAACCACAAGTGTGTCCACTTGGATTAATTGGGTAAGTGGTACTAGACTTTGTCGTGATAAATAATCTACCTGGCCAATTGTTTATTGTTCCAGTTTGAGTGGTCTAGGCCAAATAGTGTATAGACCCAAGCCTTCTTTGTTTCCCTTGCATGTGGGGTCAGAGCACGTTCAGTTTACCGTCCTGCCCTTTGGCCTCACACCAGCTGTTCACAGAGGTGATGGTGGGGATACACATTTCTGTACTTCAGCGGTCTATTGAAGGAGGATTTACCGCAGTTAGTCATGACCACCTGGAGATGCATGTCACCATGCTATAATCCCTGGGGTCCCTGACATTCAGGATATGATCCTAATGTTTCAGGCTCACTACTGGGTTCTGGTGCTGGGTATTTTGTGGCTTCTTGGCCTTGTACAACCTGCTGGTGTCTGATGTGTATTGGCATATGCGGGCTCTGTAGTGGAACCTACCTGCAGTGGTCACTGAACTAGGTTTGTCTTTTGGACAGCATCTGGATCTCAGAAGCCACAGCCATGGACCTTCAGACACCAGCCTGACCCCAGCCTGACCCACGCAGGTCATTCTCCTTGCCCGATCCGGAGCAGACAATAGTGACAGATGCATTGTCTCTAGTAAAGGGGTGTCACCTCGGTGAGGTGGATATCTGGGGCTTTTGCTACCAAGTGGAGCAGAGGCACCGAATCATCCTTTTAGAGCTTTGTGCCATTTGTGTGGCTCAGAATATCTTTCTCTCATCTATTAAGGAGAATCTGGTTCATGTCTTTACGGACAACACAAAAGCAGGGCGGTGTAGGGTGGTGGCACCTGTGTCAGGAAGTGCTGTGACTCAATGAATTTCTCTGACTAATCATTCGGCTGGCTCGCTAAATGCTTGGACGGACCATCTCAGCAGGCATCATCTGGTGAACCATAAATGGAGTCTGCATCTGGAGGTGGTTCAAG
The DNA here is from genome assembly GCF_964261635.1 of Lissotriton helveticus. NCBI lineage: Eukaryota > Metazoa > Chordata > Amphibia > Caudata > Salamandridae > Lissotriton > Lissotriton helveticus. The sequence goes on along the minus strand of NC_136065.1, from coordinate 1,190,264,402 downwards.
GCATCGGCGCCCAGATATGCCTTGGATAGATCTTTTTTCTACCACCAAGAATTAACCGAATCGCAATTTCTGCACACTGGAGCTTCTATTCCTAGGTTTTCTGGAAGATGGAGTCTGCCTGGAGTGGCACTCCAGTCTCCTATCTTCCTTTCCATCTCTGGCACGTCTGCCCAGGTACTGAAGATCAGGAGGGACCGAGCTCAACTCATCCTAATAGCCCTGGATAAGGGCAGTAGATTGTGACACTCCAACATATGGAATCTGAGCATTTTTCTTCTTCGGGGAGACCTCCTGTATTGGCAGGACGGCATAATATTGCACCCAAATCTCCACATACTACACGTCAATGCGTGGAAACTGAGTAGAACCAATTTGTTGGATTTGATATACCTACAGAAGCTTGAGGCTCTGCACCAGTCTACAAAATTCATTTGGTGAAGTGCATGGCCTGTGCAAAGACCATCATGTTGGTCATGTTTTCTGATATTTGTTTTGTCACAGGTCTGGTAAGGTTTGCTGTTGGCAGTTTTAAAGGTTGGTTGTCATTCCTTTTGGTCAGGTTTTTTGACCAAACTTTGTTTTTCAAGTCACTGGTTGTGAGTCATTTCTTAACCCCTTGGTTAATTCTGTGAATACCGAAAGTCTTAAAGTTAGGATTTTTCTCAGTTTAGGAGTAGTGAAGTTAGGACTCATAACTTTAGGACTCCTAAACTGAGAAAAATCCTAACTTTAAAACTTTCGGTATTCACAGAAGGCATTTAGGACTCCTAACTTCTGTGAATACCGAAATGAGTAAGTGCCTTCTGTGAATACCAAAATGGTAGTAAGTTTAGGATTTTGTCTTCAGTTAATTATGTGAATCGGGCCCACAGATTACTGACCATAAATACATAATTCTGCTTTGCGAATACTTGTGCAGCATCTCAGTGATCTACTGGCAATGCAATCTCCGTATACCATCTTCTTCCTAACAGTTTAGTGCTGGGAACTCATGCTTCCATTCTATCGAAATTGGTGTTCCCCTTCAATTTGGGACAGTCCATCACACTGGCATGTTTCTTACTCTGTCAAATGTCTTTGAGGAGAGGCTTCACTGGCTGGACCCTGTGGAGTCTGTAGCTTTTACATTGAGTGCACTAAATATCACCAGGTGGAAGGCCAACTTTGTATAGGCATTGATGGTACTAAGAAGAGGAAAGGCAGTTTAGTAGTGAACCTTTTCTAGGAGAATCTAACCTGCATAAGCACATGCTGTCCTCTGACCAAAAAGGGGCGTTCTAATGTCCTTATGGCTTACTACGCAAGAGCCAAGGCTGCCATTACAAGTTTGGCTAGGGGTTTTTAGGGTGTAGGACATGTGCCAGTCTTGTACATCGGTATCTGTAAACACTTTCACCAGGTGTTACTTTTTCATCAATCACATCCACAGGGAAGCCCATTTTGCCCACTTAGCTGTAGGATTTGCTGGTGTAGGTCAACTCCTTAAATCCTCCACATTTTAGAAGGTACTGCTCTGATTTCTATTCAAGAGATGAGGAATCTAGTGTTAGAGGGTATCTGAAGAACAAGTTGTTTACCTTTGGTAATCCTCTTTCTCTTTTCTGTACAGAACTGTAGATTATCATCTGCTGTTGGAAATATCCTTTACAGGAGAATTTACTAATCACCCTCCCTTCTCGCTGTTATGTGAAGGTGACTTTTAGGGTTCTACAAAGATTACAAGTTAGATTTCCTACCTTCTCACACATGCAATCTGTCACAGGTGATCTTCGTCCGACAGCACGTAAGAGTTACAGAGGAAACTAACATCTCCACACAGGGGTGGCTCCTATATACAGCTCCATGCCATCACCTTCAGAGGCGGCCTGAGGCTGCAACAGGGTCCAGTAGGGCTAGATGGGAGAATGGCAGCAGACAAAGTTCCAGATTCTGTTTGGCACTTGGGGGTATTCAAAAGGTGATAAATCCACAGTTAGATTATCCACCAGAAAGAGCAATACTGAAGGTTGCCTAAATTGTACCGCTGGGCAATACGCATCTGGGACCTACCCTGGATGTATATCAGTGATGTGGTACTGCCCTCTGGTTTAATCCAACCAAATAATCTTCTCAGCTCATTAAAACAGACATATTCAACCAACTGACGACAACCTTCACAAAACTGAATTTGACTCTGATGTGTGATGAAACATCTGCAGATTCTCACCCCAGGCGACCCAAAGACACTGTAGTGCTGTACTAAGGCCAGATACTATGCTGTACAAGTACCAGTTAATAATAACCTCTGCCCTTCTGGTATTCTGTCCCCAGTTTGGGTCCTTGTTGCAAATTTGAAGACTGAGGTAAACCTCATTCATGAATCGCGGCTGTTAGTCTTTGTTCTGCCTCTTGCATGACCTACTTGTAGCCACTTATTATGAATAGAACACCAATGAATATCCCCTACATGACCCTTGTCACCAGCAACGGCTTGGCTTTCACAAGATACCCAGCTGATACAGATTTCTTTTTTCTTTTGGTAGACCCTCACCTACTCTTGTAGTGAGTGGCATGCTTCGTCATCGGGTCTCATCCTGGTCCCTAAAAATCAGGAAGGGCGTGACCATATTTCAGGGCGCACTTAGAATATTCTCTACTCGGGTCCTAAAAAGATCAAAAATACCTCAAACCAACCTCTGAACCCCTTTGTTAGCGGTCTTTGAGGATGTTTAAAAGGAGGTTCTAAAGTGGCAGTAAGTATATCATGGTCTTGTTTTATGGCCTGGTAGGCTCTTTTTTTTTCTTTTGGATTTAATAGATGTTGCTAGAAGCATTGCCTTTAGCAAACACAAATGCATGTATATTCCCATACCTTACAAATTACTCATACAGCGTGCCTTTGCAAGTTCAAAACCAGCATGATTTGCAAATGTGGGCCACTGTTAGAACTATCTGGTTGACTAATGGGGGCCACTTTTAATTTGGTGCCCAAGTCTATTTTTTGTTCCAGTCCGACCCTGAATATAACAGTCTTATCCCCTGCTGCTAAGAACTACACCGCTTGTTAAAGAACCGGAGTTCCAGCCATAGGTGCAAACTGCAGATGAGGGCGTGTAACGAGCAAGCGGGATTTAACAAATGATATAGCCCTTGGCAGAAGGGCTATAAGGCTCCTAAAACCTTCTACTCAATTAAGTTAGAATGTTCTAAATTAAATTAAGAGATTGAAACCTAGACAAAAATTGCAGTGTTGTAGCAGAAGGCTTACTCCAGCCATTATAAGACACGAGTCACCCTGTTGTCTTCTGTGGAGCTCTGAACATTGGAATGTTCTTATGTATTGTATGTTTTCTGTACATTTTTTTGGTTTGGGTTTGGGGTATCACCGCACAGCCGGTTGGGCGAATGGGAAGCCCCTGTGGGAACAGCAATTGGGTGTTACTTCCTGTTCCATGGCTTGCAGCAGTCCTGTGGAACTGACGTACAATTTAAAAAAGTTGTGTGTAGTTTATAGGAGCCTTTTATATGTAAATTTCAGTTTGGAGGTTTGCAAACTGTGTTTTTCTATTAGGATGCTTTACGCGTGTTTGTCATTATACGGCTTTGTACTCCAGTTGTCCAATTTCACTTAAGTATCATGATACTATCGCCAGACCTTCTTAACATGCAGATCTATATATTAAGTATGAAAGACTAACTTTCCCCCTCAGCGTGGGACGACTCCTGGTGGCCAGCATCACTGGGAACCCCCCCCGGCACCAACCAACCACGCACACAACCTAGGGGTCATCCTCTATTCCAAGCTCCGTATGACCAACCAAGTCAACGCAGTCTCCTCCTCCCACACCCTCCGTATGCTCCGCAAGATCTACAGATGGATCCCGGCAGACACACGGAAAACCGTCACCCACGCCCTCGTAAGCAGCCGACTCGACTACGATAACGCCCTCTATGCCGGAGCCCCGTCCAAACTCATCAACAGACTCCAAAGAATCCAGAACGCCTCCGCACGCCTGATCCTAGACGTCCCACGCCGGGACCACATCACCCCGCACCTGAGACCTGCACTGGCTACCTGTCGACAAAAGAATCACACTCAAAATCATGATCCACGCACACAAAGCTCTCCACATGACCGGCCCAGCCTACCTCAACAACAGACTCTCCATCTACGTACCCAACAGGAAACTCCACTTCACCGACCTGTGCCTGGCTGCCATCCCGCGCATCCACAGAACCACTTCCAGGGGCAGATCATTCTCCCACCGCCCCGCCAAGACCTGGAACGCCCTCCCCTTCCACCTACGGCAGACCTCCCAGCCTTCAGAAGACTGCTTAAGACCTGGCTCTTCTACCACTAGCTGCAGCCCCTCTCCCCAGCGCCTTGAGACCCTAGCGGGTAAGCAGTGCGCTCTACAAATCCCCGGATTGATTAAACTGATTTTACTTGGAGGCAAGAGGTTTCCTAATTGGGCCAGATCCCATGCGTAGTTTTGTTAAAACTGCTCCTTTAATATTTTTCTCTGCCTCTGTAAATTTACAGTGAATCGCGGAACCACCTTGACCTATGACACACCCCTCTGATTGGCTGAAATCACTGTCTAGGTACAAGTACAGAACGGTTGTACTCTTTAAAACTCATTTGGTAGTGGCACTTAGCTGAAAGCAGTTTGTATGCTAAATAAACCCTGCCTCTTTTTGTTTGGAAAATTGTTGTCATTGGTATAAGGGAAACTTAGAATGGCTTTAGGAAGTCTGAGTTAAGGGAGGAATCTAAACCACCAAAAAAGGAGTTCCTAGTATGGAGAAGGTGGCAGCAAAGTGTGTGCAGTGCAGCTTTTCCTGGGGAACAAGTAAAAATCTTCCCACTGCAAAAGCGAGATGTGAAGTCATCTAAGAACCATCCATCCCATACAACTTGCCAAGGCAGAGATAAATAAGATACTGCTGAAGCTTTTACATCATTGGCTGCACCGTATGTTGCTCCTGGAGATACTTTACCAAACTGAGATTAGTCACAGTTTACCAAATGTTGTGCCTACATTTAAAGAATATCAACTCCTGCTCTAAGTGGAGAAAAAAATATTGTTTGATGGAACAGTGCATCCTTACAGTCAATCAAGTTGGTGGTCGACCACATGTAGAAAGCAGGGACTTTTTTATGAAAACATCGATGTTGAAATACCTCTTCTATCTTTGTGTTTATCTCTGTGTCTGTATTGCTATTGTGAGTGTGCGTCTCTGTGTGTGAGTTTGGTGTGTAAGGGTGTCTAGCCTTTGCGGGTGATTGTGTGTAGGTGGGTGTGAGTGTGAGTGACTTTAGGTGGGTGTATTTCCGTGTGATTCCCTCCAATTTGTTGTGCTGTAGAATTTGGTACAGTCATGGCTCAATGAGAGCCTAGGTGCTGGTCACCAGGCCAAAAAAAGCATTTGTAATTTCATTGAGTCTCAGAAGGTGTCCCACCTCCTCCCCTTCCCCCCACCAATAGTCAGGGGGGCATGATACCCCTACCCTGCTCCCTTCCTCCAAATTTGTCTGTGTTTTAGAGGACACAGGGTCTGAGTCCCGGGGCTAGGAATGGCAGGTGCAACGTTCTCTTCATATTGTTGCCAGCCAATCATCTCGTCTGCTTTGAGCTCGCAAATCTCCGTGGAAGTACAGCAAAGTTACAGCGGGGTGAAATATCTATACGTTTTTTACCGTTGATTTCTCACAAAAAAGAAAAACTGAATAGATTTAAACCAAATAAAAAAAACATACTTTCTGGATCAAGGCCTACCTTTCTTCCAAATTTGGTGTAATTCTGTTCAGCCGTTTTAGATGTAGCTGTGGCCAAAGTTCTTACAGGAAATTGCATGGGGTAAACATGGTTTGGGACTCTCCCTGTCACTCGGTCCCTTGTTGACCGATCACCCAGAAACTTTCCAGAAAGGAGCTGAGGTGGGTGAACTTTTTTTTGGGCGAGTCTGGTTAAGATTTGTCAGTCGCCACTGTGTGTGTGTGTGTGTTCCCTCCCCTCGCTATACTTATACACGCACCCTAAAATTACCCTTACCTCTCTTTACCCACACCTGAACAATAAAATTACCTTGCCCCCCTTTGCCTCTAACCCACCCCTGAACCCTAAATTCACCCTTACTTCCCTTTACCCCTACTCGCACCAAAAGCACTTTTTTTAAAAGAACATAATTTTTTTTTTTTAAACCTGCATGGTAAAAATATAAATACTCACCTACGTGGTAATTGCATGATGCATGATTGGTAAATGCTGTTTCCCCTGTAGATGTCATGGCATTTATGCTTTCACCCTCTTCCAGCCTGCGCCATCGCCAAGGTGCAGCTGAACGAGCCTTAATGCCCTGCAGTATTTTTATTTCCCACGGACACTGAGGTAGTGGAATTAAAATCACAGGTAAATACTGTTGCCCCTTCTCCCTCTTTCGTCATTGTATCCACTACCCCCTTTTCTCCTTTCCATCCAGCACCACTCATGAGCTCTCCCCTCCCCCCTTTCCATACACACACACGCGCCTGCCTCTTCTCCTTGCTCTCTACTTTATATTCCTCATCACTGGCGCGTGCCTAATGTAGGGGGTCACGGGGCTACACAGACATGCAGTGATATTCTTTTAAATTTACAGTAAGGTTCAAATCCTCGCTGCCTACGTGCACCTGAACTACGGACCTCTTTAACAATCAGACCAGTCCCTTTGGTGGGGGCGGTGTTCCTGTCAGAAACCCTAAATCGGTCACAGCCCTCCGTGGCATGTGTGCACATTTCTGTCTCCAGCGTCCCCTGTAAATCTTCTTTAGGGGCAGTAGCCGACAGCACGAGCCACACACACATAGTGTGGGGCTTAATCTGATGATTCGCACAATTAAAGGATTTGCTCTCCTCTCCCTGCTGTAATCTTAGTACCACCGGATTGTCTGCCGACGCTGCAGGAAGCATCTCAGCCGCGCAGCAAGGCGCGCCCAGAAAGGTTTTTCTGTGCACAGTTTGCCCATGGACAATTAGCCGCCAACAACAAAATGAGGTGAACGAGGGATTGTTCAGAGAAGTTGAGATTGTAATGGGGGAGTTATAAGTAGCTGTCGCATACAGAGAATAACACTTCAAGAGCAACTTGCAGCTCACTGAATGCATTTGGTTCTTTTATTATTTTTAAACCCCATACAGTTGTAAAACTATATTTAAATCCCGAAAACAATAATGAAGCTGCGCCGCAAAACACCAATTTAAAAATTATTTAAAACCCATGTTGGGGGGAGAGATAAGCAGACGTGTATATTTGGAGGCGAATGTCTAATGGGCGAAATGGCGGGTTACAACCATACATACAATGGCGCCAGTCCTCCCATAGCCGAGCTGCTTCTATGACGCGGGAGCAAAGGTCAAGTACCAAACGGACATATAACCCACCACTACTGCTTCCCTTTTATGGGTAGAGCCTGCGAGAGCATGCACTAGTGCGTGCTTCTCGCTTGCGAGATACTGTTTAACAGAACGGGCTTGGATCCTGCCCGTTGCTTACCATTTGTTGGTTTGCTGGCCCTCTTGTTTACAGGCTCGTCATCTGTCACTGCAGGCCTAACATAATGTCCGTTCCTCTCTGTGGAGCAGGGACCCAGCACTGATTGGTTCAACTTAATCAGTGCCCGTCCACTGCTCCTTAAGTGATTGAGGTACAGTTTTGTTCTATTTCACTTTTAGTGCCCTGCAAACGGAAGGCGTGTGACTGGCAAAAACGTGCCCTGCAGGACAAACAGGATTGCAAATATTTATTTTCTATAGTTTACTTTCTTTTTTATTTTCCCATGCTTTTTCTCACTCGTGTTCGTTATCATGGGCGCTGTTCTAAAAAGAGGATTATTTTATTGCAAAGCAACAGTTTCTTTCTTATGTGTAATTTCTGAAATGGTGCTTTAACACAATTGTGCAGTACAACCCAATCCACCCCTCTCAAATCCACACCAATCCATGCAAATGCACCCCACCTCACCCCACACAAAGCTGATACACCATCTAATCCAAACCACTCACCCCAATCCTCCTACCCCACTCAAATAAAACGTAAATTTACTTGTATAGCGCACTACTCACCCGCAAGGGTCTCAAGGCGCTTGTACGAATACCGCTGTGGAACCCATCCTGGCTTTCCCTGTGAGGTGTCCACTCCTGGGCACCCCCAAGGTGGAGGCCAGGCATCCTTAGCGTTGTGGGGGCCGTTGTGGAGATTAAGCAAGCTATTGCCCAGAGTTGCAGAGTGGGACTCCATGATTGGAATAGGCACCGAGGCGAGAATTATCAGGTCCGTGGAATTTTTGAGCCCCAGACCCGCCGAGGCGGGGAATTGCACCCTGGTCCTGGGCTAGACCTCTGCATCAGGGTCTGCCGCTCTAACCATTGACCACACTTCTCCACATCTGCCCCAATTCAATTCAAAGCAATCTGCCTTGCTCCAAAGCCAATACAATATGCACCACTCCAATCTTCCATACTTTAATCTGCCCCACTCAATCCAAAACAATCTGCCTCACTCCAGTACAAAACACTCTACCCCACTGCACTCAAAACAATCTGCCCCACTCCTATCGAACACAATCTGCCCCACTCTAATTCAAAACCACCTGCCCCACTCCAAATTCAATCAATCTACCCCAATCCAAAACAATTTGCCCCACTCCAGTCTGTACCAATCTAATCCCCCCACTCCAACCTGCCCCTCTCCAATCCAAAACAATCTGCATAACTCCAATCCAAAACAATCTACTCCACTCCAAATCCAAAACAATCTGCATAACTCCAATCCAAAACAATCTACCCCACTCCAAATCCAAAACAATGTGCCCCGTCTGCCCACTCCAATATACCCATCTCCAATCCAAAACTGTCTGCCCCACTCCAATATGCCTCACTCAAACCCAAAACAATCTGCCCCACTCCATTTCAAAACAATCTACACCAATCCAAAACACCTGCCCCACAGCAGTCTGCCACACTCCAAACCACCCCTGTCTAAACCCCAATCCAAAACAGTCTGCCCCACCCGAGTCCAAACCTGTCTGCCCACCCCCCCTCCAGTCTGCCCCACTCCATCCCTCCAATCCAAAAACCAGCATTTGCAATGCAATAGGTCTCATATTACTGAAAGTTTAAGCTATTGGTATTACAATATTATTAGCAAGGCCAATAACTCAAATGTTCCGTTATGCGAGACATGTTGCATTGTAAATGCTTAAGTCTAGGTTTGGAGGTCGGGAGGTTGTGGGTATTTCTGGGCAAGAGCACCTGCCAAAGTTGGTGAACTCCCACAAACCTGTAGGCTTGTGGGTATTGACCAGTGACCTTCTGCCGGTAGTCTCCCACTCTGTAAACGTACAGGTACGTACTCCTTCCTGGGAAGCGCAGGAGTGAGTGTATTTACAGGGAGGAAATGGAATGTGAACACCCCCCATCTATTCATGGGGGTTTAGATGAAAGAATTTCTACACGGGGGAAAAATAAAGATTTTCCTTAAGGATAAACAAACAAGCATTTACAATGCAATGGTATCTGCATCATTAAATGTAGAGCTATTGGCATTGCTCATGACATTTCTTTTTTTTTTCTTTAAATCATAAATAAATGGCATTGTGACTGTCATTTACATTGCCAAAACACAGCACTCTGCACTCAACAGCACACACCACTCTGCACCTGCACTCACTGCTCTGCACTCACTGCTCTGCACTCACTGCTCTGCACTCACTGCTCTGCACTCACTGCTCTGCACTCACTGCTCTGCACTCACTGCTCTGCACTCACTGCTCTGCACTCACTGCTCACTCGCACTCACTGCTCACTCGCACTCTGCTCACTCGCACTCTGCTCACTCGCACTCTGCTCACTCGCACTCTGCTCACTCGCACTCTGCTCACTCGCACTCTGCTCACTCGCACTCTGCTCACTCGCACTCTGCTCACTCGCACTCTGCTCACTCGCACTCTGCTCACTCGCACTCTGCTCACTCGCACTCTGCGCACTCTGCACTCACGCTATAATAATCCTTATGTCCTGTAACCAAGGGTTTGTGTGTTTAATACACTCCAGCACTGCCAGTTACCAGCGGTTCAGTGCCCCTTTGGACGCCGCACACCAAAGTGAACACAGTGTGCTCCGAGGGCAGGGGCTTGTCCTAGCTGAGAAGGGAGGGGGCATTGAAACTACAAAGATTTGTTGATCCTGTACAAATCCGGGCTGACGTTCTTTACAGAGCCTAAAACAAATCAAGAGCAGATTAGCGTGTACCTGTGTGCCATTGTACACCCAATTCAATAGTTACGCATAAATGAAAAAAAAAACTGTATAACAGGGTGGAACAGTTTTCATGTGCAATTGTTCCAGCGAAACGTCCATTTTTTTTTTTTTTTTTTGTCAAATCTTTTTTTAATTTCACCCCCGTATCCGGGGGCAGCAATGAGGTGACTAATACACAGCGTTAAGCCTACAACCCAACAGGGCCGGCCGCGTGGTGGCATAAGAAAGCGAGGTAACCTTGACAGTGCTCAATCAGGGATTTATACACAGCGTTTCACCTACAACCCAACAGGGCCGGCCGCGTTATGTTCAAACAAGTCTCCGTGCAGTCACCGCCTAAGATGGCCTGGTCTCAAGACCATCTGGAACAAGTAAACCAATAAGGTAAAACCTACAGGACCAAGAGGGTCCAAACTTCAAGAAGATAACCTGGGAAGAGACAGAGTACAGAGGACAGTAGGAAATAGGCAAAAGGAGAAGACTAGAGAAGAGAGGGGTCATAGAGCACCGAGAGGGGGGCAGAGGGGGGAGGAGAGGGACAGGCTCCGCGTCAACCAGCTGAGCGGTCGATTTCCTTGGGAGTGGTCAAGGCCTCACACATTTAAGCCTCACAGCAACAGTCTATCTGGGTCAGGGGGAACCACTGCATCCTCCACCAGGCGCAGCGCCCGGAATTTAGGGGGCATGTGACGCGCGTGCTCTACTGCGCATAGATACTGCACCAAGGGCTGCCACACCGCTTTGAAGCGCGCGTCTCGGGCCTGCAGCCGAGCCGTGAGAAGTTCCATTGTCAGGACATGCCAGAGACGCACAAACCACGCAGCAATGGGCGGTGCTTCCGGCTTCTTCCAATACAGAGCGATAAGCTGCCTAGCAGCTCCCAGCATTTGAAGTGCCAACGCCCAGTCGCTCCGGGTGAGGGCCCTCAACCCTGTAGGCTTGATACCCAGTAGCAGTGTGCAGGTGGCGTCAGGCAGAGGGAACCCCAGTACCCCCCTGATGTGGCTCAGAACCTCCTTCCAGAAGAGGGTCAGCTGAGGACAGGTCCACCAGATGTGCAAGAAATCGCCATTCGCTGATCGGCACCTCCAGCATGCAGGGGATGAGGTCGGGAACATTTTATGTAGCCGCTGCGGCGTGTAGTACCACTGAGTCATTATTTTATATGCGTTCTCCTGCTGTGAGACACTATGGTAAGTTCGGGGTATATCACGCCATAATCTGGACCACTGTGCTGGAGTGATATCTACCCCTGGGAGGGAGTGCCAACGTTTCTGGTAGGACTGGGAGGGCGGGGTGCGTGGGTGTTGTAGAATCTGATACATTTTCGAGATCAGTCCCTTCGTTTCGGTGAAGGAGCGAGCTAACTGCTCAAACGGGGTGAAGGCGCGGGTAGCCACCTGATGTGTCGTCCGTCAGCACCCAATGTTTCAGTTGAGCATATTGCAGTTCGGCCTCGGGAGGCACTCTGAATTCCTCCCTGCAGTCCGCGGAAACGTCCATTATTGATATAGTTCACTGCAATAACCTACTTTTTTTAGCCTTTGACATGTACTTTACTAAGAACTGGCATGTAAATAAATGAATAAATACGTGCAACGGCAATAAAGCAGCATTGAAAGCGATCACTTTCGCGATCGCTATTGTTCATGCACGGTGAAGGAGCACACAGCAAAGAATGGGGCACGCGCGCCCGGCATCTGGCTTCAATTACCACGGGCCCACAAGCTTTGGCAGGGAGCCAGCATGCGCGCACACAGCTGAAAAAAAAAAGGAACTGGAAAGCGGTGAATGCGCGCCGAGCATCTGCCTTAAATTACCGCGGCCCCTGACAGCTGGTAATTGATAAAAGATAGCCTTCTGCTGTGCGTCTCCGCACGGAATATGCAGGAAGCGGAGCAACTCCACAGCCTATGGCCTATTGCGTGCTGGCTTGTAAAAACACAGCCATGCGAGGGCCAATTGCTATGCAGCTGCCATTAATAACTAACAAAATTCACGCGCTTCTCTGGAATTCGTAAGTTAGATTTTCGAAGTCCTCTCAAAAGGACTCTGAAGCCACACCCACTTTGTGGGATGTAGGCCGAGCCCTAAAAAGGTAAATGTGGAAATGCACATCTGCATTCAATTACAGAATGAATAGGAGTATTCAAGAAAATCTACAACTGTAGTAGACGTCCTTGACTACTTCTGGAAGTCTTTAAAAATGACACTCCAATTTACTCCAGAGATAGGAGCAACTCCTTAGGAACAACTGTTGTACTTGTTTGCAAACGTTTCTGAAAAGGATTCAATGTGTTTTACTGTAGTCACACTAAAGTCCTCGAACTTCAATTACATTATGAGGCTGCCTTTAGCCGAAATAGCACCTGTTGATACAGATGCAGGTATTCTGGCACCATATGCAATGTGCCTTAGCACATTCTAGAGAGGAAGAGTAGTAGAATTAGACAAACCATCCTATTGCAGAAAAAAACAGGCCCTATGGAACTCACATTCAAATCACGAGGACACAGCATTTACCAGTCCACCACACAAGTTAATATTGTATTACTGACATTAAAGACAACTAACTTTCTTCATAAGAAAGATGAGAATCATTTCACTAGGAGTGCTTGGGCGGAACTAGGATACAACAGAATAAACCACCTATTGCCAGCTAAACACATTCAAGCTGAAAGCGATAAAAGAACTTGGCTTTCTCTGCAAAATCTTTAGCACTGCGCTCCGGGCATAACACCAGGGAGCATGCATTGTACTAAACTGACTCCCACTACATACACCTAAAGAGAAAAGCATTCGCACACAGATCAGTGATCACCCTATAACTTATGTCACTGCAGGTGATGTTCTCCTTCCGTTGGGAGTGCTTTAATAGGCTATTTATTAAGACCTCTCCATTCCCTGTCCCACCTTGGACTGTTTCACTCTAGACATGAATGCAGTGCATGTATTTTCATGTGTCCCCTTTGAACCGCAGCACAGCTTAAATTAAAGCATTTTCACTGAAATTTGGAGCAAGCCAGGACAAACGCTACCATATTTTTTTAGAGGATGTTTGGAATTATTAAATGTTCGAATGCCTTAGATAGGGGGCACTACCTATACGAGTATAGACTACACGAGTTTGATGACTAGTTGTAAAATACACCATAAATCCAGTTTTAGAAGCTGCTGGTGGGGTTCTGCTGTGGATTTATTTTATTTTGACGCACCTCATTTTTGAAACCGCCAGTTTTCTAGAGTTTGACAAGTTCTACTCAAGAGAAAATTTAACAATCAGTTGATGTTTCGGTAGCTTGTTTTGCCATATCCAGGGGTTTGGTCAGCCCAAGCAAGCCCTGCAGACATTGTCACTTCCGGTCTGTCACCATACTGCTAGTCTGGTGCCAGTGGAAAGCACTGCTGGCCACAAGCTCACTGGACAGGGTCAGGGGGTCGCAGACTAACATCCTATATCAAGATCTGGGTCCGTATGTTACAATGGGAATATGTTTTTTATTCCTTCGGAGGTCCTCTGACAGTCTCCCGGAAATCACCAGCTAAACTTGTAACAGCCGATCTGTAAGCACACACTCCCATGTGACAGCTTTGACAACACCGACTTGCAAGCCTAGAATATACAATAAGCTGCCGCCTGTCTTCACAACAAGCCCGCTCACCTCAGGGGACGCGGTTATTTATTCCGCAGGAGACTCCTCTGGAGATGGAGCGTTGGCGAGCGAGCACGCGGCCACGTCTGGACACTGGGCCCCCTCTGCCTCGCGCCCTCGCCTTCCAAGCTTCTGCATTACAAAAGCAGCCAGCCACCCGTAAGGCCTACACACTCGATGCAACTCAGCCCTTGAACTCTTCCGTAGACTTTTTTCGATCGAACAAATAAAACGATGGCACCAAAAAACAGATGCATTTCATCATAGACTGGGAGGACAGCTACAGTAACATGGAAGGCTGTTGAATAAAACAAGAGCTTGTTGTAATTTTAAACAAACTGCCCAAAACAAGGCAGGCAAATTTGGGGCAGGACTAGTTGCAAGAGCAGCATTCCTCTAACCCTCCACCTTCTATCCGAAAGGGTCTGCACACCACCAACTGTCCTGGGTACAAACGGCCAATTCAAAAGCGGCTCCTAAAAAGAGCAACTTCTTCAGGAAAAGCAGTGCACAGACTCTCTCTACTCCCAGTCTCTGGGAAGTATTTAGGCCTCTTGTATCTATTCAGAGTACACTCACCCTCCCTTCTTGTAGGCAATACACCCCAGTGTCGGTGCAGAGTACCCTGTCCCTGTCTGTGTGTGGTACGCAGACACCCCTGTCTGTATAGAGTACACTGAGTCCCCTCTCCCTGTCTGTGGGCTGTACACCGCCCCCACCACCCCCTCAGCCTGTGCAGACTACACCCATCCCCCTCCTGGGTGACCACGTGGCTCCCCGTCGCTTCATGCAGACAGGCAGCAAGAAAAATTTCTGAGAAGGGCATTTCCCGCAAGTGTGTTTTTCTTTTTTGGATCCATTTCAAAGGGAAGCAACTGAAGGAAAGAGGTTGTGAACAGTTTCTTCAAGTCACGGTTTTCAGTAAGCAACAAGCGCGTGTCTGCCTTGAGGTGTGAGCGCGTGGTGGGAGAGTGTGAGGCAGAGGAAATGCCATGCGCGTGCACATTGCCTGTCCGTGCGCGCACATGGTTTGTCTCACTTCGCTCACCAAAGCCACAACAATAGTCTTGCCAAGTGAAGCAGCGCATGCGCTGCATTCGCTAGGCGATACCTAAAAACGACCCCTCTCCAATCCAAATAATACTGCTCCTCTCCAATCCAAAAGAACCTGCTCCACTCCAATCCAAAAGAATCTACCCCACTGAAGTCTAGCCCGCTGCAATCCAAAACAGTCTACTGCACTCTAATCCACCCCACTTCAATTGGGCCCAATCCAAAACAATCTGCCCACTCAAATCTGGCCCACTCCATTTTCCCCAGCCCGGTCCAAAACAATCTGCCCACTCAAACCCGCTTCACCCCATTCCAATCCACCCCACTCCAATCCACCCCACTCCATCACAAGTCACCCCATTCCAATTCAATCCACGCCAATTCAGTCTACCGCACTCCAATCCAACACAACTCACCTTTGTCCAATCCACCCCACTTCAAAACAGTCTGCTCCAGTCTTCCCCACTTCACTGCACTCAACTCCAATCCAAAACAATCTGCCTGCTCCAATCCAAAACAATCAGCCTGCTCCAATCCACAACAATCTGCCTCGCTCCAATCATCCCCACTCCAATGTAAAACAATCTGCCTCACGCCAATCCAAAATTTGCTTCACTCCAATTCACTCCACCCCAATCCAATCCATCCAACTCCAATCCACCCGCTTTTCAATCCACCCCTCTAATTTAATCCAGGCCACCCTACTCCAATCCATCTCACTGAAGTCCACCCCACCCCACTGTACTCCAATCTACCCCAACCCAGTTCAGATCAACCCACCCCACTCAATGCAGTCCATCCAGCTGACCACTCTCCAATCTAACCCACTCCAATACAGTCCTCCCCACTCAGTTCAATCCACCCCTCTCCAATCCACATCTCATCAACCCCACCCTCCAATCCAATCCAGTCCACCCCTCCACTCTAATTCACCCCACTCCTACCCTCCCTACTCTATTCCAATCTAATCCACTGCACACTAATCAATTTATCAAGGATTTATGAAGTGCAGGAAATCACCCATGAAGGTCTCAAGGGACTGGGGTAGCTAACTGCTTCCTCGTGATCTGTTCATTGGAAAAGCCTGGTCTTGAGTCCCTTCCTGAACTTCTGGAGTGATGAGGTGGTGTAGGGGAAGGTCTTTCCCAGCTTTGGCTGCCAGGTATGAGAAGGAGCATCCTCTGCTGTTGCCTCGGTGGATCTGGGATGTGTCTGGTCGGTTGGTGGAAAGATATGTTTGTTAATGTATGCTGGTCCTTCTTTGAGCAGGGCTTGGTATGCGTTGGACAACATCTTTAACTGGCATATCTTCTAGATCGGATGCCAATGTAACTTATTGAGGTGGGGTTTGATGTAAGTACGTCTGGGGAGGTCAAGGATGAGTGTTGCCGCTGAGTTTTGTATTGTCTGTAGTCTCTTCAGGATGCGTGCAGTGATTACTACGTAGTGTTCCCATAGTCCAGACTGTTGGTGACGAGGGCCTGCGTGACGGTCCTTCTGGTGTTGACTGGGAGCCACCTGAAGATCTTGCAGAGCATGCATAGGGTGTGGAAGCAGGCGGATGAGACTGAGTTTACCAGTTTCTTTGTAGGTAGCTTGCTATCCAGGATGATGCCGATGTTGCAGGTGTGTTCTGCCGGGGAGGGGGGTGGACCGAGTTGAGCAGGCAACCATGCATAGTTCCATGGCGAGGTGATGTTCCTGAACAAAGTATCTAGGAGAATCTCTCATGAACCCCTGGTAGCAATGTCACAAACATCAGGCAATTCCCCAGAGAAATGTGTAAAGTTCTAACAGACAAGACACATTTAAATTGAAGAAAACAGCACAATCAAGTTCCCAAACCAATTCAGAAAAAAGAATAAAAATGTAGTGCGCAAAAAAAAAGAAATTAATTTGTTTTAAAATCAGGCAATGGAATCTGGAGATATATAAAAGCTTTAGTTTAAAAAGCACCAGGAAACACAGCGGCTATTGTAACAATTTGAGGATGACCGAAACCTAGATGTGATTTCAGGCCAGCCACAGTAGAGTGTAGGTCAGTAGTCCAAGTGGCGTCATAGAGCTCAAAATATTCACCTTTGGACTTAAGCGGTTTGTCAGAATTCCAAGCCCTTCGTTGGGGAAATTCTGAAGCTAACAAGGAACCCTCAAAATCATATTCCTTGTTACTAGGATGGGCGGTGAACTCTTCTCCGCTGGCGGAGCTTGCACAGTTTTTTCCACTTTGCGCTCTGCTTGGAGCGCACAGTTGAGCAAAAAAACATCACTTCCCGCGTAGCGGAGTTTCCTCTCACCGGACGCTAGCCCACTCCTATTCACAACCAAGGGAAACCACAGCATTAGGGCTCGGTATTCCTTTCTCTCTTACTTTGGGGGTCGGAAAGGGTAGTGTTTGCGGTTCCGGTTTAGAAGAGGCAGCGCAAGTAATGATGCTAGCGAATCAGTCATGTGACACGGTCTTACCGAGCAGAGGAGGAGGAAGGGTCCCTTCTCTATCTCTGTGGTAATTTTCATTATCAAAAGAAACAATTGATGGACAGATTATTGGACAATGCAAACACTCACCCCCAATCACAAGGATCTGAGTTAAATCCATCATTTTTTTTCTCACCACACCTTCCCAGTTTGGACCCAGCGATATGCAAATCAGTCTTGACCCTGTCCTTGTGGGAACAGTTCTGCCCGAACTGCCAGGCCAGGTCCTCCCTGGACCGTAAACAAGCATCCTGGGACCAGTATCAGGGTATCACCCTTCATCAGCCAGGCTAGCTTGAATCCAGTGGTGTAGTCAGCACGGGACCCAGACGTGTTCCTTGCTCACTTTGCCACTGGATTCAAACTAGCCTGGCTGATGAAGGGTGTTATCCATAAACCGGTCACAGGATGCTTGTTTCTGGTTCAGGGAAGACCTGGCTTGGCAATTCGGCTGGACTGTAACCATGAGGCATGAGTTTTTGGTACTTGAAATCCTCCAGCGGGCAAGGCTTGAAGCTGTTGCTGGGCAGGGCTCCACCAGGTTGGATACCTTCATTGTGAGATCCTGCTGAGCGCGATGAACCTTTGATATCTTCCTTGTCGACAGTGCGCCCTCCTTGGGAAGCCTTAATACTTATTCCCATTCCTCTAGAGGTGGAAAAAAATTCTTACTTCTGGGAAAAGCACTCTTGGCCATCCCCGCAGCCGCCTGATCCTGTGTCCCCAGGCCTTGCTTTTAAGCACAAAGTATCTCTCTAGCCAGGGCATTTGGACGTCCAGTCTTTTGTGGTCTGCTAGACCTTCTGGCATCCTGCAGCAACAGGAGCAGAGCTACTTGATCCTTGTAGAGCAGTTACAGTCCCTGGGTGCAAGCAGGAGTCTTTCGGTCTTCTTTCTTCAAGTGTTGCCGTCTCCGGTCCAGGAATGCTTTGAGGAGGTGGTGGTGAGGTGACATTTTCCTATGCACTAGCCAGTGATTGGCAAATTCCCTACACTCAACCCTGGTAACAATGTTGCAGAAATCCCACCCTCTTTTGTAGCCCTTCCTTTTCTCAGTTTACTGCGAACGTTTCCACAGTTCCTTATCCAAAATGGTCCTAGCCTTCCTCCACCTTCATGAGCCTTGTCCCTCATACTTGCCACTCCCCTATGGAAATGCAGTTTCTTCGCTAATGCCTGTGCTAGAACCAGTTTCCCCTCTCGCTGGGAGCACAGATAGAAAGTCTGTTTAGACTCTTGACACAAATCGTTTACATTTGGGATCTCCACTTCAAAGGAAATCTTTAAAAGCTGCTCTTTGTGTTGCCTACTGTCCTATCTGTCCTACTATGGCACATCCCAGCCAAATGGCCACTGTTAAAACCACTGTGGCCTTTCTGCTGCTAGAAGCCTGTCTTTGTCTTCCAGGAGGAGGGTTGTTAACAGCCAGTCAAGGACGTTTATGTAGTCTCACTAGCAATAAGGTGAGGCAAACCATTTTCAAACCAGTTTTCTATGAGACAGCACAACGTACATTTACATAAATGTACATTTCTACTACAGTGCTCAAAGATTCTTTCACAACTGAATTAGCCTTTCAATGATGAATGGAAAACAACTTTGGCTTTATTCAGCTTAAGAACAAACCACAAAAGCACACACAATTTCAAAATATATACACAATAGACGTTTCACAGTTTAAAAAAGTACAATTCATCCATATATATATATATACACAAAGTGAAAATTAAGTCGCTAAATCAAAGATAAAGATTAGATACAGATTACTAATCCATAGCTCCTTCTAACAGACAATGCTCCTCTTTCAAAATTCAGTGTCTCTTTCCATACCCTGGGTGTACTCAGTTGCAGGTTGCATTCATAACTAGACCTACTCATGGGAAATGGAACTTCAGCTATTCATAGACAACAGTTTTTAAAAAAACTCCATCTTTGTAGCATGGCTCAGTTTTATATTTTAAGTACCCAGCCACGTGGGTTTATGAGCCAAACTTGAAGGGTGATTTTGATAATATATATACAACCGTTTTTTATATTGCAAAAACATTTTTCCTTGCCATATAAACACTGCAATCACTCCAGAGCAAAACGGTGCTTTTTGGAGCTATACTCTTTTATTATATTTGTGCATGGTGTAAATACACACTGCATTTCACATACGGCTTTTCAGTTGCATGCCTCTAGTCTATTGTTAGTGTCGTACACTATGGCCTTACAGGAAAGCTAAATAAGGAAACTCATTGTAACCTGTGCAAAGTAATTGTTTTTAGAGGGGAAATGGGTGTGGGCACGGGGTTAACAGTGGCACAGCGGAGAGAGTCCTAAAGCCAGCAAAACCAAACGGGGAAAAGTGGGGGCCACTACAATGATGACGTTCTTTCTTACAAATAGGAAAATATTTCTTGTAACATAAAATGTATACATAGAAAAATCGGTATGAAAGACACCTATGTATTTCTGAAATGGGAACAAAATATAGAGTTTAGAAACAGTAGATATTTGCACATTTCTGAAATTGGGAATACTCCTACTAGCATGAGAATTATCGGTCCTTTTTTTTTTTAAATGACTTTTTTTTACACAATGTCTTTGATTTTGAAGACGGAAATGCATCGAAAGCCAATAGGTAATAACAATTGCTTTACAAATCTGAATTACCCTAAGTCTCCCGATAAAAATGGTTTCTCACTTGTGTGGGTAGGCATAGTGTCCACGACCGGAAATGGCTCATAACCCAATGTGAACACATCACATTTTCACAATGAAAAATTACCCTTTTTTTGCAAAGTGCCTAGCTGTAGTTTTTGAACCCTAGCTCTGCCGGCACATAGGGAAACCTAGCACACCTATACATTTTTTAAAACTAGACATCCAGGGGAATCCAGGATGGGGTGACTGGACTGCCTCACTAGTTTGTTACCCAGAATGCCTTGCAAACCTAAAAAATTGTAAAAAAAAAAAAAAAACTTTTTCCCCACATTTCTGTGGTGTACAGTTCTGGAATTTGCGTGGATCCACAAATTTTCACCCACCCCAGCGTTCCTCAAAGTCTTCCGAGAAAAATGGTCCCTCACTTGTGTGGGGTGGCCTAGTGCCCGTGACAGGAAACGGCGCAAAACGCAACGTGGACACCTCAATTTAGCAGTGAAAAATGACCCTTTTTTGGCAAAGTGCCTAGCTGTAGTTTTTGAACCATAGCTCTGCCCGCACCTAAGGAAACCTAGAAAACCTATAAATTTTTGGGAACTAGACACCCAGGGGAATACAGGATGGGGTGACTTGACTGCCTCCCACCAGGTTCTGTTACCCAGAATCCATTGCAAACCTAAAACATTGTCAAAAAAAACACTTTTCCCCCACATTTCTGTGGTGGAAATTCTGGAAACTGCTGGATCCACAAATTTCCATGCACCCCGCGTTCCCCAAAGTCTTACGAGAAAAATGGTACCTCACTTGTGTGAGTCAGCCTAGTGCCCGCCATAGGAAACGGCGCAAAACGCAACGTGGACACACCTCAATTTCGCAGTGATAAATGACCCTTTTTAGGTTTCGCTCGCGTGGACTACGCAGTCTCGTTGGCGAGATTTTATGTTTTTTAGTAGCTTTGAGTATCGGGCTTTAAGCCCCACTCCTCTTTCCCATTGGCCGGCGTCACCGTTTATGCTAAACGGTGGCCAGCCATTGGGAAAGAGCATTCTCTGATGTACACTTTTCTCTTTTTGAGACGGCCCACTTGGACGGGCTCGTCTGACTTTATTTTGACGTAAAAGGTTTATTATCTTCATGGGGCCATGTGTTTGGCCCCTTAAAGATAAGAAACCTTTTACGCCAAAAGGAAGTCAGACGAGCCCGTCCAAGTGGGCGTCTCAAAAAGAGAAGTGTAGTCATGGCAAGCGCTTTTTTTTCTTTACTTTGGGTATATTCGCGGGCACCCACGCTTTACTTTTAATGTTATAAGTAAAGCGCGGGTGCCGCGATTATACCAAAAGTAAAGAAATAGAAAAACATCTTTCTTTACTCTTGGTATAATCACGGCACCCGCGCTTTACTTATAACATTAAAAGTAAAGCGCGGGTGGTATAATCATGGCACCCGTGCTTTACTTATAACATTAAAAGTAAAGCGCGGGTACCACAGCTGTCTGGCGAGCGCTTGTTATTAGGAGCAACAACAGTCAAAGATGGAAGGAAGATAACTTTGAGGAGAAAGTTTTCTCAGCCCTTCACAAGTGACTTTTTAAAGCCCCCCTGCCCATGTGTACATCTACGGCCGGGCCTGTGCTTGGGCCCTGCATAGTAGAGAAACCCCCAAACTAAATGCACCTGGGACATTCTGGCTATATCGTAACAACCCATCGGGACAATCCAACCACAATCACGGGTCCAGATTTGTAGAAAAATTAGCAATGGCCTACAGTTGTAAGCTGCTTTTTGAGTGGTCAGTTACCTGTTGCTGTCAGGCTTCATAGGTAAGGTATGGCCTTTTCAAAGTCTTCACGCCCAAATTAAAGAGCAGGTAAACTGGTTCAAACACAAGAATGAATGCATTTACAAAAGCGTTTATATACATTGTTGTGGCTGCATGTTTGTTACTTTCATTAGGAATGCAATTTTAATTTTTACACAATCCTAAAACACGTTAATTGGAGCTTACATTTGAAGATGCAATATGCCCCTTTCTGTGGGGTCTCTTACAGTTCAATATTAAACAAGCCTTTATTGGGAACGAATCCACTTTGTTTAACGCTTACCTTCCAGGGTGATTTTATGGAATTTCATAACCCGGCTATAGCACCGTGAAGCACCCACAGACAGACAGATAAGGAAATACGAGGGCGCTTTTCTTTTTTGGAAAGGGCTCAGCAGCCGGGTCTAACTTTTCATGCTAATTCCACCCCGCACAGTACTACACTGCCTCGAAAAAAGAAAAGTCTCAGTGTTTCCGATGGGGTTCTCTATTAATCACATAAAACAGCGCACTCCGACAGTGTCCCTTGCACCTGTTGAGGTTTGCCGCTCGTCAAGGAGTTAGTGAGCTTGTGCAGTCTCTGGTTGCCTGGAGCCCCGCTGTGGATTTGGACCTGCGTGGGGAGAGACTTGGAGCAGCAGGAGGACGGGACTGCGAGGTCCGGCAGGCTGTGCGTGACCCACCGAGCACACCTGCCGCCTCTTCCCGTGTCTCCGCCCCCTCTTTTCTCAGAACACTTAAGATCTGGTGCATGCACGCGTTAGCGGGACGCGTGTGCGGGACATATCCCGGGACAAAGCCCGGACTAAGGGCGGACCCTCTGAGACCCTCAGAGACACGAGGAGACCGGACCGGGCATACCTTTTTGTTTCCAGGTACTGACTGTTTTTATATCTAATTTTCTATTATCACCGTCAACTGTCACACCAACCGACCTCTCTTATTTATATATGGCAACTGTTAATGTTGAGCTGCATGTGCAGGACAAACAGGGTTTGTTGCTTAATGGGACCTTGGACAGTTATTTCTCCAAATCATCGCCTGATATTGCTAGGGAGATTGTGCTGGCGGAGCGGCGGGCAGACCGCCGCCGCTCTGTGGAAAGTATGAAGAATGGGTCTACTTTATCATCCTTATCTCCCATGATCGGACCTCCTGCCAATGCTGCTGGGACACTAGTAAACGAGTCGATCCCTCTACTAGATAGTATACTCCCGGATGTAAATACGGCTGTTCTTTCACCTGAAACCGTATCTAGAGCGGATATGATTGACCTGTCCGCATCATCGATTGGAAGTAGCCTAACGACATTAAAGGGAGACGCCTTGTCACAATTGCATGCAGCCCGAATTAAGGCAAAAAAATTACCATCTACGGGGCAAATTTATGGCCCCCCGCCGAACAAAAAGCGACGGAAAAGGAGGGATCCGTTGCAACCCAAATTGAGTTGCTCTGACTTTGGTAAAAAATTGTCCACAGTTGTCAAGAATCCCTGTGTTGCTCAATCTGACCCTGAGGGGATCCATATCATTTCCGCATCCCCAGTCTTACTGAATATGTCTGCAGACAAAGAGGTCAATATGGAGACTAGTGCGAGAGATGATGTTCACACCGAGAATAAGGGTCCTGTGTCCCTACAGGACATTGAGAACTTGATCAGATCATACTCTGCATCTATCTTGGAGAGGTTAATGGAGGTGGAGTGCAGATTGTCAAAAATTGAGAATGCATTGCCCAAAAAAGATCTTGTAGGCCATAAAGGTGTTAATTATGCAGACAGTCAAGCATTTAATTGTGCACCACAAGTTTTGTCATCTGCTGTTCAATCTCCTCCCCCTATTCTACCTCATATTGTTCCTACCCCTCCCCCAATTTTATCTGTACCGAAATCCTTGGGGAACACAGTAACAGCTATTGCTCATCACCATGTTGCCTCCAGACCATCTCAAGAAAAAACTGGTGATCAAATGCTGGGCACCGCTGCTAGTAAAACCCGTGTTAAAACACCTAAAAGTTCTGGCAACATAACTAATTCAGCTTTGACAGACTTAACAAGGGAGGTGAGGGAAACTAGACGCACCTGGGGGAAACCAAAAAGGGTTCCGTTGCCTGAACTTCCACCAGAGGCATTACCCTATGTGGTAGTCCTAACAGGTGTGCCGGCCCTTGAACAAAATAAGAGGGAGGGCTTTTTCCAACTAAAAAACAAGATAACGCACTGGTTGAGAACACACAGGCCTATTGCAAATCATATCAATGGGGATATAGTTCATGTTCGACGCCTCGAATGGTTGGGGGGCAGAACTAAAGATATCGAAGGTGACGTAGTGGTCGTTAATTTCAGGGATCCAAACGCTGTCCATTATATATTGAATTGGCAGATGGGCAGCTCTAATAGTACTATAATCCCAAGACCTCTAACGTACTTTTATCCAAGGTCAGTGGTGTTTCCATCTCAGTTTCCCCTTATACAGGGATCAACTCAAACTCAGCCACCTAATTATTCAACTGTACAGAATGTTGGGAGTAGTCAATATGCTCAGTACCCCCCGATTCATCAGGGTACGAGAAATATGCCTTGTGCCCCTTGCCCTGTAACAGTCCCAGACCCCTGGGGATGGAACTCTGTCCCAGTTAGACATCAAAACTTTTATAACTTTCAAGACAGAAGGATGGACCATCTAAAACCCTTCACGCCTCTTGAAACGTCAAATCGTTTTGATATTTTCAGTGGCCTTGATAGTTGCGATTGAAGTTTTTTGAGTGGGGGGGATGAGGGAGGGGACACAGGGAACCACACTGATACAGGGGTTGCAACTGAGTGTAATCTATTGCCAACTGTTCTATCTCGACCTTTGGGAAAAAACGTAATATGCAACGATAATATCCCTGAAGAACAGGTAGAACCTACTCGTACTTTAAGACACTTACCTTCTGAGGGAATTTCCTCGGGAATCCAACAAGTGGCATATACTGGTGTTGAGATGCCAAGGGTTAATACTGTTATGTCTTCCGAACTGGGGACTTCGGTTAAGCTTGTCAGTTGGAATGTAGCTGGGGTTGCTGGCAAATTGAGGGATCCTGACGGGGCTGCATATATGGAATCCTTTGATTTTTGCTTACTTCAGGAAACCTGGGCAGTTGACACTCCCCATAGGGTGGGCTACAAGACTTTTGGTATTGGAGCAATCCCATCCAGAAGTGGTAGGCCGTCCGGGGGTCTTCTGATCTGGACAAAGATCAATCTAAGGGTTAATATTGAGGTGATAGACACAAATTCTGTAGATATCCTAGCATTAAAAATAACAACCTCCAATGGGAATAAATTATTCCTAATAAATATCTATAATAGGCCAACACCGTCAACAAAGGAATCTCCGACTGTTCTTAAGTTGGATTGCTTTTTGAGGGGGTTGGATCCTGGGGAGGATTTTGTCATCTTGGCTGGGGATCTGAATTGTAACTATGAACCTGTGTTGGGCATAAGTGAGATTTTCGAGGAGGAAGATCAGGCAAATAAAATCCCCCTCCTCGGGAGCAGCAAATCGGTGAAATGTTCCATTCTGGCTCTTCAACTGATCAAATTATGTACAGAGCATCACCTTAGGGCCTGTAACGGTCGGTTACCGTCTGACACCATAAAAAAACCAACCTTTAGTAGGAATACATATAGGAGCAACTTGGATTTTGTAATAGTCTCTATCCCTCTTTGGTTGTATCTCATAGATCTTGAAATAATGGAGAGGGCAGAAAGTGATCACTTTCCACTAAATTTGTCACTAAATGTTGCATTATTTAGCGATCCTTCTTCAACACTCTCCTTTGATGGGAGTGTTGGGGATGGTAATTATATTCATATTAGTAACAATAGGAGAACGCTAAAATGGCCATTTATTTTGGATCATGGTGATATCTTGAGTGAAATATACTCACTTTTTGCAGGGACTTTTGCTACATATCTAAGTTTAACTCCCGAGGAGGAAGCAATAACTCCTTTTCTGACTATACACCAGGAGTTTTTTCAAAAAATAAAACTACTGGTAACTAAAATGCCTAAAAAACCCCAGCAGAAGACTCAGAACCTGTCTCACAGCAAGCCTTGGTATGACAGATCCTGTAGAGAGTCTAAGAGGGAACTGTTAATTGCTATTAAATCCAAGTCCCAAATGGATGTCAAAAAAGCTAGAAGTAACTATAAAACTGCCCAAAGGACATCAAAAATCGCGTGGGAGGAAGAAAAGTGGGCGGAATTGCTGTCAGCTGCAAGATCACATGACACTGTAGTCTTCTGGAAGTTGATAGCAAATGGGAACAAGGTTGGAAGGGTGGTTAAAGACACTTTCCTAGACGAGGAAACCTGGGTAACCCATTTTACCAATTTGTACAGGAAATATGACGACCCTCATACAGCATCCACTGCAGTAAGTCCTGAATTTCCAGTAGACCCGCTGGTCTTTACCTTGGGGGAAACAGAGCTGGCCATAAGCCAAGTAAAAACTGGGAAAGCCCCAGGTTTGGACAAAATCCCCGGGGATCTTTACAAGCATGACTTGAAAACATGGGCACCATATATCAATTATCTATGCAACAAATTATCTCAAACCTTAGAATTTCCAGAAAGTTGGAAAGGAGCTGAAATTGTTTTAATATTTAAAAAAGGTGACAGGAAGGATCCCTGTAATTATCGTCCAATAAGCTTAATGGACATCCTTCAGAAAATCTACTCACGCCATATTTTATTACGAGTGAGTAACTGGTTGGATGAAAATTCATTTTTGTCTAAATTTCAAGCCGGGTTCAGAACTAAAGTCAGCACTATAGATCAATGCTTTAGATTCTGCTGCCTCTACTGGAAGTACGTAATGATAAAGAAGGCCCACTTATATGTTGCCTTTGTTGATTTAAGGGCAGCATTCGATCTGGTGCCACGTGATCTTCTGTGGAAGACGCTGAGTGCAGCGGGCATGCCAAACAATATAGTAGCTCAAATTATAAAATTACATGATGGGAACTTTGCGAGAATTAGATGGGGACAAAATGGCGAATTATCACGGAAAATTCCTATTGAACCTGGAGTTCGCCAGGGATGCGTTTTGGCCCCCACTCTCTTTTCTATTTTCGTGAACGATATTCCCTCTTACTTAGATAAATGTAAAAATGACGCACCTAAATTGAATGGCGAAAGGGTAGCATCTCTATTGTTTGCTGATGATACCATTCTGATATCCCAAACAAAAAACGGCTTGCAGATTTTACTGAATACTTTTAACGATTACTGTTGTCAAAAGGGGCTAGAGATTAATGTAAAAAAAACGAAATATATGGCCCTTAATCCAACCAAACCAGACAAGGGTTGCCTAACTTTAAAAGGGATAAAGTTGGAATCAGTGCCTCACTTTTCTTACTTAGGGGTGACGCTTGATTGCAACTTTACCTGGAAAGCACAATTGGAAAAAAGCAAATTGTTATTTGCTCAGAACGTTAAACCAATACTCAGAGAGCAAAGCTTAAGTACCAGTAAAGCGGTGCGTCCCGTTATGGAACTCTTTAAATTTAAGGTTCAATCATCAGTGCTATATGGTGCTGAACTGTGGGGGCCGGGCTCCAAGGAGACCTTTAGTATTCACGACAACAACTTTATGCGAAGCTTGGTAAGGGTTCCGAGAGGAACCCCATTAGTACCTCTGCAATTGGACCTTGACCTTAAAAGAACAGACCATCACGTTCTTATTAGACCGCTTATGCTCTGGGTAAGATTGTGGCACGTTTCTGAGCTTCAAGCATACAGAGAAGGGCTGATAGAGATCATGGGGTTGGATAGTAACAAAAAAATCCCTTGGCTTACACATGTTAGGACTTGGCTTAACCTTATAGGCCTGAAACATTTTTGGGAGCATCCCGAGCTGTTACCATCTAATCCCAAATTAGTCCTGAAAAAAGCATTTTGGTCCTATGTAGCAAATATGACTGTAAATATTAGTACTGGTGGTTCTTTAGTCTCAAAATTTCTACGTTTTAAGGACGAACCCTTTTATGAGTCCTTTATGGACGAAATAGAGCCCCCACTTGCCAAGACACTATTTCTAAAGTTTAGATATGGAAATCTTTTATTAAAATCAACTTTGGCACGTTGGGCAAGGAACCGTGATCCATCGGCTGAGGTATTGGATGAAGCTTGCTCATTTTGTGAAAACTACCAAATTGAGAATGAGCAGCACATTCTTTTCTTCTGTCCTATCTACGCCCACGAAAGAAAAAGATGGATTAAACCGATATGCCTTCTATTAGGCTTGAGGTCCTGCAATCAGGCTCTGAGAATTTTGACTACTAACACTTCACAACAGATAATATTTAGTGTCAGTAGATTTCTACTTTCTATTTGCTACCGTAGGAAAAATATGGGCCTTCAGCTGTGAACCGAATTTCTATTAATTTGGTTTTAATTTATGGAATTGAATTTGTTCTTTTTTAGCTTTAATAACACTACACCATTGAATTTGCTTATCGAACTATTAAGGTGTCCTCCTGTCTCATATGATTTTTATTGTCACGCTCCAAGTACTTTCCAACATGTGTTGCACAGTTACATAGAATGTATTTTATCTTTTAAGTGACCGTCATTTATTTTTACTAAAATGTAATGTTTAAACTGTTCTTTTATGGCGTAATGCCGAAATAAAGATTTGAAAAAAAAAGAGGGAACGAATCCACTTTGTTTAACGCTTACCTTCCAGGGTGATTTTATGGAATTTCATAACCCGGCTATAGCACCGTGAAGCACCCACAGACAGACAGATAAGGAAATACGAGGGCGCTTTTCTTTTTTGGAAAGGGCTCAGCAGCCGGGTCTAACTTTTCATGCTAATTCCACCCCGCACGGTACTACACTGCCTCGAAAAAAGAAAAGTCTCAGTGTTTCCGATGGGGTTCTCTATTAATCACATAAAACAGCGCACTCCGACAGTGTCCCTTGCACCTGTTGAGGTTTGCAATGTGCAAAATTATAACTGTAAACCGGAGCAACGAAAGCAAACCAGTGCATTTCATAACACGTCTATCGTTAAAAGGTCGAGGCTCGCTGTAAATTCACATCTTAGGGGAAAAGAATAAAACGAGTTGAATGACGCAGGCTCTCAATTAATGAATTGTCAGCTGTTTGGCTGTGAAAAGTCCACCCGGGTTAGTTTAAGTTTCCACCAAGGGATTGATTGTTCACATTTTTGGAGTGTGACTGACTATGCGTCATTCTGCAGTGTGAGCTGCAGCAGTCGGACATTAACATCCTTTCAACCCACCTTTGGGAATCCAGAATGAAGGCGCTGCCTGTGCATTGAGATGAGTGAAGCGCTTTGGGAAAAAGTTTACCCCCACAGTACCCGTCTCAGTAAACGTCGTTAGGGAAATAAAACTGATATCACAGTGTTAGATGGGGCAAACGGGACAAACATTTGACTAAAGGTCACTCACTGTTTCAGCTGTTAAAAAATGTTAAGGGGGGGGCGTGGCCGAGACAGCGATGTGACCTGACGTGTCTCGAGCGAGCTCCGTCGCCCCGCTGCATTAATCAGCCTGCTACAGCGTAGTTCTTGGGGGGCATCCGCTCCTGGGGACCCCCCGTGCAGTCCTGACCCTGCTGGTGCTCTTTCTGGCGGCGATCCACGGCTGTGAGCACACCCGCGGCCCCTGTTCCGAGCTCCGGGGCTCCCGGGCTCAACTGCTGGCCGCCATCTTTCAGCAGGATTCTCTGCCGAGCCGCCTGACCTGCCCGCCAAAAGAGGGAACACTGCTGCGGACTGGGTGAGGCCCCTCCTCGCTCCTCTACCTCCGGCGGCTGCACTCCATCGGCGGACCGCGACTACGAGCACGCCCGAGGCCCCTGCCCCGAGCTCCGGGGCTCCCGTGCTCGACTGTTGGCCGCCATCTTCGAGCCGGGCCCTCTGCCGCGCCGCCTGACCTGCCTGCCAACAGCGAGAGGGACCGCTGCAGCGGGCTGGGTGAGGCGCCGCATTGCTGCTACCCCTCCGGCGGCTGCACCACATCGGCGGAGCCTGGTTGAAGTCGGCGGAGCCGTGCCGGAACTGCTGGGGCCGGGCGATCGCAGGCGGGACACACCATCAGCGGCCTGGGCACTGCACCTACGCGAGCCCCCGGCTTTGGAGGCGGCGACGGGCCCCCGACCGGAGGGGTTGCTGAGAATCCCCCTGCCCACGAGCCTGGGCCACGGCTCCCCCGCCCACCGCTGGACGCCCTGGTGTGCTGAGGTGAGACGCCCCCCCTCCCCTGCTGCCTCTCTGCGGGGACCCGGCGCCTGCGGGGCCCGCCATTTTGCCCTTCTGGTGGGGGGCAGCTTCCCGCGCTTTGGCGGCCGCTGCTTGAGCACTCCCTGCAGCCTGGGGCGTGCGGGCGGAGATCTGGGGAGTGACCCTGCAGCTGCGTGTGGGCCAGTCTGATACCCTGGGGGCCCGAACTTTGCTGGACACATCCCCTGGCCGCCCTGCCTCCCCAGCCCAGACGATCCGACTGAGCGCCGGCGAGGACACTAGGGGCCCCCGCCTTCTGCCCCCCCTGGCCCTGGGCTCTTCGCTGCTGGACGACTCGGGGGGTCTCACCTGGACACGGCCACCTGGGCATTGCGCTGGGGGTGGATCCTAACCCCGGCGGGACCACAAGACTGTGCCGGGCCGCGGCCCTTCGGGGGCCCTCCGCTTGTGGAATCTCCACCTGACCTGCCGTGGAGCACCCGCGACCGTCACCTCCTTGACGCCTCCCCGGCCTACGCGCCACCTTGTCCTCCGGGCTGAGCCTCATCGCGGCCCGGATCTCTGCTGGACAGTAACTGCTTACACACGCCCCGTACCCTGCTGGAGGACTCACCGCCGATCCCAGCCCTGGGGGTCTTGTGCTACTGACTGTGGAACCCGGGCTTGACCACCGAGGCGCCAGCACATCCCCCCCTGCACTACCCCACGCCGCTGACCAGGTGTTGTACACAGCGGCAGACGAAGGCCCCCGCTGCCCTTCGACGCCCTGAGTGGACCATGACCCGCGGCAAGGGGAACAGACCGGACCCCCCATCCACGACGACCAGGAGGGCGTCGGTGGCCACCATGTGGGGCAAGGCGGGCTCGCCATCCTCCTCCGGGGGCCCCCCGTCGACATCCGAGGGGACACCCCCAACGCAGGCTGACTCCCCCCCGGTGACGCAGGCCTTCATGTCCTCCTTCATGGCCGATCTGAAAACCGAGATTGGATCCCTCAGGACGGAGGTCCATACGTGCGTCACGGAGCTACGCCGAGAAGTCACCGACCTTGGCGACCGGGTCGACGGCCTGGAAAAAACGGTGGATTCCCGCACCGAGGACCTGGAGCAGATCTGGCAGAGAGTGGCGACCCTTGAAGAGCAGCACATCCAGCTCCAGATTAAGCAGGAGGACTTGGAAAACAGAGGACGCCGCAACAACCTCCGCATTCGGGGCGTGCCACTCGGAGAAGAGGGGACTAATACCATGGCCTACGTGGCCCTACTCCTACAGGAGGTGTGGGGCGAGGAGGA
This sequence comes from Lissotriton helveticus, assembly GCF_964261635.1. Taxonomy (NCBI): domain Eukaryota; kingdom Metazoa; phylum Chordata; class Amphibia; order Caudata; family Salamandridae; genus Lissotriton; species Lissotriton helveticus. The sequence continues at coordinate 1,190,232,918 of NC_136065.1, read as the reverse complement.
CGCCCCCCCGCCGCGCCTTGACCGCGCGCACCGAGTCTTTGGAGCGGGAGGGAAAGCGGGCCTCCTTCCCGACATCGTCACTAGACTGCATTATTTTACTGAAAAAGAGGCCATCCTGAAGGCGGCTAGAGACAACCCTGACTTGCAGTACGAGGGTCACAAGATCCAGATCTTCCAGGATCTGGCCCCCACCACACTCCACAGGCGGAGGGTCTTCCGTCCGATCACAGAGAAGCTCCGGTCCCTGAACATTTCGTACCAGTGGGGCCACCCCTTCGCGCTCATCTTCAAATGGGAGGGCAAGCGCAGGGCCCTCCGGTCCTACCGAGAGGCGGCACAAATACTAGGCATGCCGGAATCCCCGGACCACAGCCCGGCTCGTCCTCCCCGCTCGGGGAAGGCACCTCCACACCCGGATTGGTCCACTGTGCGCAGAAGTCGACGATCTCCTCCGGTGGACGCACTCTCTGTCTCGCAGGCCAAGCAGGACATCATCGCCCACATCCGCTCCCTTGAGGGCGACCGCGAGGGGCAGGCCTCCCAGCTCCTCGCTTCTGGCTCGGAGGGTGGGGATCGCCCCTCAACGCCGGATGGCTGCTGATCGCTGCTGTTGTGTCACGTGCTACCCTGGGCGTTCGCTTGCCGACTGGTCGCTCGGTCTCACCCTCTTCCGTCACGGTGGCCTGATCCCACTGCCCTAGACATGGACAACACTTTTCGCTTCTTCCAGGCCGAGCACCGCATCGCCGAGCTCCAGCGTCCTGTGGGTGTCTGACCGGGCCGAATGGACCCCACGGCCCGGCGCAACCCCCCCGAACTACCTTGAAGCAGCGGGGTAGACGGGCTCTGAGCCGTCTTGTTTGAACACTACTTTCCCAGATCTCCGCTCCCTCCCTTTGTCCCGTAGGAAGTGACATTCCTGAGTTCATCCTAACCCTCGGGTGGAGGATGTCCGATGCCTGGGACACTGTACACTGGGCCCGTTGGCCTGTTTTGGTTCTCTTCCCCCTCTGCACCTTTTCTTCTTTCTTTCTTTCCTCTCTTCCTACTTCCCCCTTACACATCCCCCTCTTCCTGTTCCTTCCCCGCGCTTGCGGAGGGGTGGCAGGGTGGGTCCTGCGGGAGTTGCCGCGCGTGCGACGAGTTGCCGCTTCTGCTGTCCCGCTCGCGGGGAGGTCTGCTAGGCCGGGACTTATGCGACTCCAAACCCCCTTAGCGCAATGACAGCAAACATCCCTGCACCCTTGAAGGTCCTTTCCCTTAACGTCAAGGGGCTCAACTCTCCCAACAAGCGAAGACAGGTATGGCGCTATCTCCTACACCACTCCCCCGACATTGTTCTTCTCCAGGAGACACACCTCCTCAGGGGAGACGTCAAACGCATGGCACACCCTAGATACCCCACACAGTTCTGGGCATCCTCTGACACCAAGACGGCGGGGGTGGCGATCCTCTGTAGGGCTGGCATTAGGCGGGGACCCGTGAAACCCTTTAAAAGCACTGATGGGCGCTTCCTCCGAACCACGGTACAGATAGGCTGTGCACAGTTCACTCTGGGGTGTGTGTACGCACCCAACCAGTCGCAGGACAAGTACCTCCAGACATTACTGCGGGAACACTTTCCTATGGGCGCCGCTAATACAATACTGGGCGGTGACTTCAATCTTGTTTGGGACCCCGAGCTGGACCGCGCGGGCGCCCCCTTCAACGGCGCGGGAGCGATGTCTTCTACCCTCAAGACGCAGCTTTTGGACCTGGGCCTCGTGGACATATGGCGCTATCATAACCAGGGGTCCCGAGATTACTCCTTCTATTCACATTCCCACCGGACGTACTCCCGTATCGACTATCTATTTACCTCTCTAGAACTGACCCGAGACTCCTTAGCTGCTGCTATATCCGACATCTCCCTGTCGGACCACGCCCACGTGGAGCTGTTACTGCAGGACCCCCAGGCTCGGGCCGCTCGCGAACGCAGGTGGGTGCTCCCGCCGGGAGTCCTTCGAGACCCGGATGACGTTGCCAGCATCCGTGACGCCATAGACTCGTATTTCACCGTTAACGACACCCCCGACATGCCCTTTCACACAGTGTGGGACGCCTTCAAGGCCACCATCCGGGGCCACATCACTTCCTTGGCGGCGGCACGGAGGAAAGAGGTGTTCAAGTTGGAAACTGATCTGGCCAGCGAGATCAAGCTGGCGGAGGCCCAGGATCGAGACGCCCCCACTCGGGCGACGAAGAGAACCCTTGCCAATCTTAGGGGACAACTTCGCGCCCTGCGCACTAACAAGGCGGAATTCTCCCTGTTGGCGCTCAAGCAGCGGTATTATGAGGGAGGGGACAAAGTGGGTCGCCTGCTGGCAGGCAGACTACGGGCGCGAGCCGCTAGGGCCCACATCGCTAATGTCAGGCGGCAGGATGGCACTCGTGTCACCTCTGAGAGGGCCAAACAGGACGCGTTCCTTGAGTATTACTCCTCGCTATACGCCGAGGAACCCACTTCTGCGGAGGCGCGGGAGGCCGTGCTCGCGAACTTTGAGGGATCCCCACTGTCCCCGGCGTGTGCAGCCGCGATGGAAGACCCCCTGCGGGAAGAGGAAGTGACAGAGGCCATAGGGGACCTCCCCGTGGGGAAAACCCCGGGGCCGGATGGCCTGCCATTGGCCTTCTATCGCCTGTTCCTGGCCCAGCTCCGCCCACATCTATTGCGCCTTTATAGATCCTTCTCGGATGCTATCGGCCCGTCCCCCGATATGGGCATGGCGGAAATAGCCTTGATCCCCAAACCTGGGAAGGACCCCGACTTGTGTGCTTCTTATCGCCCCATCGCCCTCCTTAACACTGATCTTAAGATTTACACTAAGATCCTGGCCAAGCGGCTGGATCCACATATGCCGGACCTGGTGAACCCGGACCAGGTGGGTTTTATACGAGACCGCCAGGGGGCCGACAATGTTCGCAGGTTGGCACACTTGGTAGGAAAGGTACACCATTGGAAAATCCCGGCCTGCCTCCTCTCGCTAGACGCGGAAAAGGCCTTCGACCGGGTCGACTGGACCTTCCTGAGGGCGGTCCTTGAGAAACTGGGCCTTGGTCCTATCATGATCTCCAGGTGCATGGCCCCTTACATTGGACCACAGGCTAGAATCCGGGTCAACGGCCAACTGACACCACCGCTCTCGATCCACAGGGGTACGAGGCAGGGATGCCCGCTTTCGCCGCTCCTGTTCGCCCTGGCGGTCGAGCCGCTGGCGGAGTTGATTAGGCGTACCCCTGACATCCATGGCATCCCCCACGGGGGGCGTGCTAACAAAGTAGCGCTGTTTGCGGACGACCTGATCCTTACTCTCACGAACCCTCGAGTCTCGCTCCCAGCGGTACACGACGCCCTCACACTGTTCGAGCGGGCGTCTGGCCTTAAAATCAACCACACCAAATCTTGGGCGCTTAACCTCACCATCCCCGAGGAGGAGATCTGCCTGCTGAGGGAGGACACGCCTTACCGTTGGGCGGATGACCACATCAAATATCTGGGTCTGGACCTCACTCCTCGCCTCGACTCGTGGTCCTCAAAAAACTGGGCTGCTTGCCGAAAGGATGTCCTGGCGGACCTGCGAAAATGGAAACCCTTGATGGTCTCCTGGTTAGGGCGGCTCAACGCGGTCAAGATGTCGATCCTCCCCCGCATTCTATATGTCTTCCAGTGCCTCCCCACCCCGATACCGACCCACTGCATCAAGACCCTCCAACGTGACCTCACGTCTTTCATATGGGGAGGCAAACGACCCCGGTTCTCACAAAAAGTCCTCATGGAACCGAGGGACAGGGGCGGCCTAGCCTGCCCGAATCTTCTCCACTACTACTGGGCGGCGCATCTCCGGTTCGTGATAGAATGGGGTGCACGCGAAAGCGACAAGCACTGGTTCCACATGGACCGAATGGTTACGGGGCGCACCATATGGGACCTGCCCTGGTTGCCGCGGGTAGCGCGCTCCAGAAGTGCGTACATGGCGGTCCCCACGAGGACGGTTCTTGAAGTATGGGACAGAGTGGCAGTGTCCAAAGGGCTGACCACGTTCCCCTCTCCGCATACCCCCATTGCCGGCAATCCGCACTTTCCTCCTGCTGCTCAGACCCGGGCGTTCGAGAGCTGGACTCTAGGAGACTGCAGAGTTGCAGGGGATCTTTTTATTTGTGGGTCGCCTAAATCGTGGCTGGACTGCAAAGAGGAGTTCAACCTCCCCTCGACTGCTAGCTTACAGTACGCTCAGCTGCGCCACTGGACCTCGGGAGATGGCATGTATCAGGCCGCCTCCAGGGCGCACACCCCATTTGAAAAGTTGGCACGCTCCCTCGGAGGACTGAAACGACTCGTCTCCCAAATCTACAACATCTTGCAGCATCCCACCACTCCGCCTGCGCATCCCTACCAAAGGCAGTGGCAGACGGCAACTGGCGCTGAGATCACGCCATCTCAGTGGTCTAGGCTCTGGAACGACATCCCCAAATCCTACCGCAGCATCCCGCAGAGGGAAAACGCATACAAGATGTTAACACAATGGTACTACACCCCCCTGCGTCTAAGCAAAATGTTCCCTGCCTCCTCACCGCTGTGCTGGAGGTGCGGCACCGCGACTGGCGATTTCGTACACATCTGGTGGTCGTGTCCTGCCCTGGCTGTCTTTTGGAAGGAGGTCCTCAGTCACATTAAGGAGGTGTTGGGTTTTCCCCTCCCTGAGGAGGTTTGCACACTATTGCTGGGTATACGACCCCCCACACTTAAAGCACTCACGCGCAGCGACTGGATCCTCACCCTCCACATGCTAGGCGCTGCCAAACAACTCATTGCACTATATTGGAAACGGACTGAGGCACCGCCGATAGCTTCCTGGTTTGTGCGCCTCTGGCAGGTCCTGACCATGGAGCTGCTCACAGCACGGATACAATCAAGGGGGGTGCGATTCAAGGCAGTGTGGGAACCCCTCGTGCGTCACCTGTGCTTCATAAGCTATGCCCGCCACATGCCTCCCAGGCTTCGCGCTTTGCAATTGTTCGAAGATGCCCTCATCCCCGCCGACCCCAGTAGACTAGGCTCATAGTCACTTCCCCGTCTTCTGCCTCTTGTGGGAGACCGCAGATTCACCTCCCTGACCCCCCTCCACCTCACCCCTGCTTTTCCTCTTCCGACTTTCTCTTTTTCCTTGTCTTGCCACTCTGGCTTTCGCCCCCCTTTTGGGGCAGTTTGGCCCCGGTTGGGCCTTTGTTAATGTGACACCGCTGCTCTCCTTTCAATACGCGCCTCCCCCATACTAAGGCACACTGCCAGCACATGGCCACCTCTTGCTTTCTACTCCCTTAGGCCACGCGGCCGGCCCCTTGGGGGTTGTAGGCAAGGCGCTGTGTTTAAGAATTCCACCCCACGTGGCTACCTACTCCTATTATTGATTTCTATCTGCGCGGCCGGCCCCGATGAGGGGTTGTAGGCTTACCGCTGTGTTCACAATAAAAACAGATTTGAAGAAAAATTTTTACGGGACACAGATTTTTCAAGGGATACCTCAAGTGATGGGAAATAATGCCTGAACAAATAGAAACAAACCCAGACTATTTTTTTTGTCTGTATTGACTCGCGTTTGATTAAGTGATTAGTTGTATTAGTTTTTGTTCTAAACCTCTGCACAAGTGCAAAATGTTGATATAATACCAGGATAACCATTAACGCCAGGGCTTTAAGTGGGATGAAAAAAAACGGACGGTCTCTCAAAGGGGCGCGGCCAATGTATTTAAGGGCATGGCTTAAAAACAGGAAAACGAAAAAGCTAAAAATCTGTGTTTAGCGCACAGCTGATAACAAGCCTTTGACCCCGGCGGCGACACGGCCGCTAGAATGACAGGGTAGCCATGCAAAAGCTGGCTGCAATGCACAGATACCATTGGTGTTGGGAATCTTTGGTGACTATCTATGAGCTCCTGCAAATTTGCACGTTCATAAATTGCTGACACTGGTGCTTTCGTGCTGCCAATACAATACAGCTCTAGGTGGGATCTCCTGGGCACAAAAAGCAAGGTAGATCTGCCTAAGGGTTAACAACTTCTGATTTACGTTCAATGGATGTGTTTAAACACCCCTTCCAACCAACAGGCACTTTCAATGAGATTCATCTCAGGCAGCGCTGCGAGGTCATAGTAGTGGCAATGCAACGCTGCACAGATCTCTGTAACAGAATCTAGTCCCCTATTCTGTCAAGGGGTACAACTCAACACCAGGGCTTTCTACCTTTTAAAATCTGCGAGCCAAGCACCCCCGCCACCCCCCCCCCCCCCGCTCCCTACCGAAACACCTGGGCTGACAGCTGACGACACATTCCATGCACGCGGAAGACAGGGTGCACCGAAAGCGCTGAGCGCCGCATTGCATAATGGTACAGTTACAAACAAGACCTGCTTCTCATTCTGAATCGAAGCGTGTTCTCTGCATATTTGCCTCCAGAGACCAATTTTTTTCCAAGGAACAATATGAAAATTCACCTCTGAAGAACATCCGGGCGGCAGACGGGCCTCGGGTCCCAGTGATGAAACCTGCAAATCCAGACTCGCAGACACTCTCACAACAGACACTCTCACAACAGTGTCTCTGTCTCTGGCTAAAACACGGACTCTCGCTGTCTCTGTCTCTCGCTAAAACACGGACTCTCGCTGACTCGCTCTCTCTCACCGGCTGACTCTCGCTCTCTCTCACCGGCTGACTCTCGCTCTCTCTCACCGGCTGACTCTCGCTCTCTCTCACCGGCTGACTCTCGCTCTCTCTCACCGGCTGACTCTCGCTCTCTCACCGGCTGACTCTCGCTCTCTCTCTCTCTCTCTCACTCTCTCTCACTGGCTGACTCTCACTCTCTCACTGGCTGACTCTCTCTCACTGGCTGACTCTCTCTCACTCTCTCTCACTGGATGACTCTCTCTCACTGGCTGACTCTCTCACTCTCTCTCACTGGCTGACTCTCTCACTGGCTGACTCTCTCACTGGATGACTCTCACTGGATGACTCTCTCTCACTGGCTGACTCTCTCTCACTCTCTCTCACTGGCTGACTCTCTCTCACTGGATGACTCTCACTGGCTGACTCTCTCTCACTGGCTGACTCTCTCTCACTCTCTCTCACTGGCTGACTCTCTCTCACTCTCTCTCACTGGCTGACTGACTTGAGTTTCACCCTCCTGTTATTTATGCCTCCCATAACAAAAAAAAACACAACAAACAACCATTGGGACAGGCAGATACAAGTTGCCAGCATTGAAAGGACAAAAAAAACTCAAGACATTATTTCTAATACTTTTTTAATATGGTCGTTTAGTTATACATAATGCTTTTTTATATTTAAGTATGGCGGCTGCACCTTTCTTTTGTTCTGCACGGCGCAGCTTGCCCACCTCTATGTCCAGGACCACGTTGTGTGACTGTGGTATGTGTTGCGGAGACCCTGCAGTCAGAGGGCATGTATTCTTGTGTGCAATGAATGCGAGGGAACAACGCTGAATACCCCCTGCATTTATAGCATACACCGACAAGCTGTGCTGATATTATCCATATTAAGGTTTTCTTTCCATAGCTGGCTTTCTGCTCCTCTCATTTTGTTGTTTACCTCTTTTGTTTTTAAATGTTTTGTTTGGTATTCATATTTTATATATTAATTTTTTGATATTCCTATTCGATGCCTGTACTACAATTATTACCTTCCTTTGCCTCCAATTGTGAAGCGCTCTGATATCCTTCGGGATCATGTTTGCGCTATATAACACTTTATAAATAAAATAAATATATTCTGGGGCTGTGATTGAGATGTTTGGTGGGGCAAAAGGGTTCAATAACAGCCAGGTGAGGATATGAGCCCAAGCATATGGGACGCAATGGGTCTTGGTGTCTGGCTGCAGTAGGAGCAGGCAATGAGAGCGGACTAGTGCCAGGCTCATCTGGGGAGGGATCTATTTCACCTGGTAAAGCCATCCTTTGTCCACTGAACTTGTGTGGGGTGCTGCGAGCGGGAGGGGCTGTAACCACCACCGTATATCACCAGCACGGGCATTCCTTTTTGAAAAGTTTCAAATGCCGCTTGAGTTTTTAAGAGGAGGTTGTGCTGCTTGTAGGGGGTAATGCCAAATGGTATTGATGGAACTCGTTAAATAGGAGGTCCTGGTTTTAAAACATTACCATTTATGTTCGTGTAGGCTTGCCTGTCAATTCAGCAAGCCTTTCAATGTGACAACAGTCAGAGTAAGGAAACTTCTTCCTGCTCGATAGGCAGTTTTTGTTAGTGCTCCACGTACGTATGTCCCAAGTAGACACGGTCATCTCTCCCCCACATACCCACTTCCCCTCATCTCTCGTCTCGCAATACCACTGACATCTCTCATCCCTCCCTCACACTACCTGTCTCCTCTCTACTGTCTACTCACACATGCTACCTTCCTCTACCTCCTCATGCTGTGCACGAGTCCACCTCTCACCTCCCCACTCTGTGCCCCTTCCACTTCTCCCTCTACCTCTCTCTCTCGTACTGTTTCTCACCCATCTCTCCCGCTCGCGCACTATTCCTACCTCGTGGTTAACTTCAGGTCTTCAAGCACAGTTTCTATCCTGTAACGTTTCAACATTTCGGTCCCTCAATCCCAAGCTCTCCTACCCTTCTTAGGGTAGTTTCTGTGAGCACAAAGCCTCTATATGCGTCTATGGCCTGCTCTCCCCTTTCTTTCTCACACAGAATTTTTGCTCCTCTGTTTCAAGTTCAGTAACCGCTTCCAACATAACTACCTATCGGTCTCATTCTTCCCTTCTGTCTATTCTCTGCAGCTCTCATCACTACCATGCCACATAATTCCACTGCACAAATACACTACACAACACAATTCCACTCTACACTACATACATCCACTACACAACAAAACACATAGGTAAACACATCATTTACAGCACCAATGGCTCTAAGTCTCACAAATGCAAGACCTATTGCATTGTAAATGCTTGTTTGGCAAAGAGCCTAGCTGTATTTTTTTTTACCATAGCTCTGCCGGCACCTAGGGAAACCTAGCCTCCCCCTAGGTTCTGTTACCCAGAATCCCTTGCAAACCTAAAAAATTGTCCCAAAAAACAAATTTTCCCCACATTTCTGTGGTGGAAAGTTCTGGAATCTGGGTGGATCCACAAATTTCCACCCACCCCACATCCTCCAAGTCTTCCGAGAAAAATGGTACCTCACTTGTGCGGGTCGGCCTAGTGCCCACGACAGGAAACTGTGCAAAACACAACGTGGACACCTCAATTTTGGAGTGAAAAATTACTCTCTTTAGGTCTCGTGGCGTTTCACAGCGCGTAAGCGTTGTGTCCGCCAGAGATCTATTGTCGCTGGGTCTGCTTCCCTGGAGACAGCACCTGGCTGCGCGCATTTCCTCTCCAAGGAGGCGATTTGAGCGGGCCACGCGCACACAAACGAGCGCTGTGGCCAGCTGCTGTCTCCTGGGAAGCTCCAACACCACACACGCATGCGCACACACAGACACACACGAGCGCACATACACGCACACATACGCAGACCCCCCCCGCCATCGCACACATACAGAGACTCCCCCCCCCCACCCCCCGCCGTCGCACACATACAGAGACCCCCCCACCCCCTCCCGCCGTCGCACACATACAGAGACTTCCCCATCCCCCACCCACCCCCCCAACCAGCGCACCGCCCCCCCCCCCCCCCCCCCCCCAGTCCCACCTACTGCCAATCCGGTGTTCTGTAGGCTCCGCGGTGCTCTCCCTCAGGCATGGGAGCCCCGCGTCACCGTGAATTATGTACGCCCTCCAGCGCGCGGAACATCCGAGGCCAGGGCCAATGGACTCCGAGAACGAGGCTGACGTCACAGCAGCCCTCCCCGCCCCCTCCTCCGACGCCGGACGACGCAAACTGCCACTTGAGCCGTGAAACCCCTTGCACTGTTCCTGGTAACTCGTAATGGTATGCAGGGAGTGCTGGCCCTTCAAAAAACAAATTAAATTACAGGAAGTGTGTTATTATTTAGTTACGCTTATGAGGTGCTGCGTAATATTACATCTGGCCGCAGTCATTTTAAAGCTGATTTGGGCTTGTCTTTGCGCCTGCCCTGTGCCCCTCTGCCGACTGTAGCCACTTAATGCCCGTGGCCCTACAACATGCCGCCTGTTACAAGCGATTTGGCTGATCTGGGCAGAGGAGAGCTCGCTGCCCCCGGGCTCCTATTAGCCTTAGCTGTGGCACCGCAACAGGTCACGTTCGTTGCAGCCGGAGCAGGAAATGAATCCACTCAGCCACCCAGCCTGCAGGAGCGCGCTGACATGAAGAGAACGTGCAGGAGGGCAGGGGCGCGCGCTCCGGCAGGGGCCTCTGCAGGCTGATTGATGCCCGTCCAGCGCGAGACTGACGTTTCAATCCGGGCTCCTTTTTATGGCTGAAGGTTCAAAGCCCGGAAGGCCCTCTAGAGAGGAGGGGGGAGGTCGGGCCCTCGGGGGGGCGGTGGGTGTCAAGTCAACGCAATCTAGAATTCCAAGTAGAGGACTGACAAGTGAGTCTCCCACACGTGGGCTTTATGTTTGTGTCGGTGGTTTAAGGGTCAGAGGGGAGGTAAAACATCTGATTTTAAAAGGGAAGATGGCAGTAGCTTTTAAGGTACTCATTTTCAAGCTCGGGTTTTGTCTTTGTACTCTCTACCATTCCTTTGTGACTCTTAGAGTATATCCATTCGTATCCCTTCCCTATGTATTTAGAGAACTCTAATCACTAGTCTCTTCTTTGTGTGGCTTTACATCTTGTACATTTGCAATTTTTCTGTATGTTTCTTTTATGTATCGCATGTAATCCTTATGTTTTGCAACTGGTTCTTATGTAAAGCGCTTTGATACCTTCGGGTAAAGTTCGCGCTATAGAAAATTGCATTAAATAAAAAAAGTAAAAAAGAAAGAAATGAAGCTCCCCTGCTGTATGAGATTTTTGTATGTAGGAGGAGCTGGGAGGGTAGCGCTACGAGGCAGCGCAAGCCGCTCTGTACCTACCGGCAGCGGTCATCTGAGGTGCGGGAGAATCTCGGTCAGGTACAGTTAGCAGTGCTGTGCGGTACAGAGAGAAGAGCGCACCCTCCAGTGGGAGTCTAACTGGTTCATGGGGGAGGCGCCCAGAGTATAGCGCTGGGAGGCACAGCAGAAACGCACTGAGGTACAGAGGGAGCAGCAGTGCCAGGTGCAGCTAACAGTCCTGTGAGGTACGTACATAGAACAGCCTGTGGCGTAGATGTTGCTGCACTGTGAGGTACAGAAAAAGCATCAAACCCTTCAGCAAGTGTCAAAGATATACCTCGAAGAAGCGCGCAGATGATAGCGCCCAGAGGCGCAGCTGTATCGCACTGTGAGGTACAGGTAGCTGGAACACGGGTGCGAGGTACATGCAATACACCTGTGAGGTGGCACAGGGAGCCTGTGTCATATATGGTGCAGCGCTGAGGTACGTGGGTAGCACTGTGGCCTCCAGTGAGGCGCAGGCTTGAGGTAGAGTTGCACATGGACGTATACTCAGAGGACGACGTTGAGAGGCGCTGCAGGAGTGCTGTGAGGTACAGCGGGAGCAGCAGGGCCAGGTCCAGGCAGCTGTCCTGTGAGGTACGTAAGTGGAGGAGGTTTTGGATCACACAAAGCGTGGAAAGCGAGTAGCACCGTGAGGTAGAGATGGTAACGAGGCAACCTCCAGGGAGGTGTATGATAGAGGCAGAGTTGTGTAAAGACTAATTACGCAGAAGATAGAGCCGAGAAGCGCAGCAGTAGCACGTTGTGAGGTACAGCGGATGTCCGGTATATGCAATAGTCCTATGGGCTGCGCACAGGGAGCCTGTGCCATGATGCACACGATGCAGCACTGAGAGGTACGGTGGGTAACACTCGGAGGATAGCGCCGAGAGGCGAGCAGGAGCAGCTCTGTAAGCAGCAGGGTTGTGTACAGGGGCAGCACTCAGAGGTACAAAGGGAATAGCGGGTGAGGTACGTACACTGTGCAGCAAGGTACAAAGGGTATGCGGCACGCAGCCAGTAGCATCTCTGGGCTCTGTGAGACCTGATTTTAGAGCAGCTGTTGGAGCCTTTGTCAGTCTGTCTGGAGCTCAGTCCGTGTGTCCATCGCCTTATCTCTTAGTCACCTCTTTTTCTTTACCTCCCATCAATCAAACATCGTGCTTCGGGCCCCCCTCTTTCCTCTTGTCTCTGTTGGAAACTCTCTCTGCTCCTCGCTCTGTCTCTGCCTCTCCACCCCGTGGCCTCCTCTGTGTGTCTCACTACCTCGGGCGCCCCCTGTCTCACGGTCTTATTTACCATCTGTGCCTCGAGCTAAAGCACCCTGCAAACACACCAACACAAATAACATAACGTAACCTAACATAACATGCGTATTTGTTAAGCACACGTTCACCCTTGGTATCTTGGCGCTGATAACCGATGTTTAGTCAGTCTAGTAATGTCTTCCTGTCTATGTCTCACCCTGCTGTGTATCCGAGTGTCTGTAAACTGTCTAGTTACCGGGATCTGTCTGTGTCTGACTGTGCTGTGGGTATCTGAGTGTCTGTAAACTATCTTGCTACCTTTGTCTGTCAGTGTCTGACCGTACCGTGAGTCTCGGAGTGTCAGTAAACTGTCTAGTTACTTACCTCGGTCCGTCTGTGTCTGACTATACGCTGTGCCTGACTGTGTTGTTGGTCTCTGAGTATCTGTAAACGGTCCTCTTTAGTTTCCACTGTCTGTCTGTGTCTCAAATAATGTCAGCCCGCCTTCAGGTGTCTCTGAAGCACCTTCAGCCATGCCTCCTTTCCTCTTTCTATTCTTGCTTCCTTACACTCTCATCCATTTCCCATCCTCCCGTTCCTTGGTACATTTCTTCCTTCTTCCTCCTTTCATTCAATACTTTCTTTTTATCCTGGTCCTTCCTTTATCCCTTCTTTAATTTCTTCTTTTCTTACCTTCAACCCTTCCTTCTGCTTTTCTTCCTCATTTCCTTTCTTCTTTCTATACATCCATCACACATCATCCACTTCCTTTCTCCCTCATTCCTTTATCCCTTAATTACTTCCTTTCAAATTATTTTCTTATTTCCTCCTTCTTTATCCATTACTCGTTTAATTCCTCATTACATTACTCACCTTCCTGCCTGAATTTGTTGCTGTCTTCTTTGATGTATTCCTTCCTTCATACCTTTCTTTTAAACAGCACAGTACAAGCACATTCTCTAGTGTATTTATGCATTTATTTAAGTGATGCTTTTTGTAAAGCACCTATAGCTCCTGAGCCTTTTTCAGACCACTTAACTGACTTGGGAAATGAATATGCTCAGTTGGTGTTTCCAATGTAGTGCCTTTCCAGAGAGTCTTCAAAATGAGCTTAGTGTGCATGCTGTACCTTAATTCCACTGGGTGTCATGTCCTCCGCCTCCTTCTTTTTTTTTACCTGTCACCTGTCCAAGATCAGGAAGCAGGCACACAGAACCGGCACCCAGTGGCGGCTGGTGACATTTGAAAGTGGTTGGGCGGAAACTGATAATCATACTGCACCCGAGCGAGCCCGAACCCCCTAAGGAGGGTTCGGGGGGATTTCCCCCCGAGAAAATTTTGAAAAAATAGTGGAAAAATGATGCATTTTCAAGCAATTTTGAGAAAGCAGGATGGTTAATAAAGCAATTGTGAAAGTGCAGGTATTACATTATTAAAGAGCTGTTATATAACATAGGTGGCTGGTTATTCAGTATAACCACAGACCTATTTACATCAGGTGTATTTTGTGATATGCATCAGGTACATGTTCTTTGCAGCAGGCACATTAACCTTCTGTACTACCTTTCCATGAATCAAAACTTCCATTAGACAAAAAACTCTGATTTCTCTCTAGGAAAAAACATTAACAATATCCTTGGTGCAACAACATCAAGTGTTGCATGGCTAAACATTTATTAGGTCCCAACGGCGAGACCTATTGGCTATGCCAATGCTTGTTCTGTTTACAGTGGCATTCCCGTGCAAAAGGAAGACTCACGACATTGGGACTTATTCCTATAGTAATCTGTTCTCAATCTCACAACGCCAGGTTTACGGCATTAAGGCTGTATAATGTTTAATGGCGGCCTGCCATTTCTGTAATGGGGCTGTGAGCGTGCCACTGGGGTCCCACTGTGTCTGCCTGTGTGTGTTTATTTTGGTGTTTGTGTGAGTGTTGTATGAGTGTGTGTGTACTGTACTTCTTTGCACGCCGTGTGTGTGTATCATTCCACAAAATTATGTCACTGTGTGAGCAACACCTGATATCCCTCTGAATGGCTGAGCAATCTGGCACTGCACTTGAAGGCCGCTGCTCTGCCAGGTGGAGTGCAAGGGGCTGCAGGGCCCGATTGCATAGTGCACGCTTTAGTTTACATGGGTGCAGGCTCTGGTACAAGGCCTGTAAAGGGCTATGGGAGGGCACACTATGGGTTCTGGTCTACTCTCTGCAGGCCCTACACTCAGCACAGAGGCCACAACTTCCGACTGTAAGGGAGTGCACCACGCTCCCAAGCCTAATCATTATCTCACGAATCAAGTCCATCTGATTTTAGTGTGTGCTTCGGGCCCGGGGTGCACTCCGTCAATTATTCTGTGCTATTGAAACCAACTGAGCATCACATACTGAGCAGCCAACCAGTCTGATGTTACATTCTGCAAATTCTAAATCAATCAAGAGCTGCTGTGTGGCAAATCATGCCCCCCACCATTTGATGGGTGAAAGCCTAGAAGCCATAACCATAATAAAGAGGGACTTCCTTTAGATTAAAGGCTAAGAGGGATGGAAAACAAACTGCTTAAGCTACAGAAAGATATAAAAACCTATTACACCAGTCAGGTTTAAAAGGTAACCCATGCACCTGCTCCCAACACCGCACTACAGATACATAAAACAAATGAAGCAGAAAGCAAAAAGGTAGCACCCAAACCCCCTGTGCCAAGCCTAATCTGCCTTGAAGCAAGCAAAGCCAGCCCAAAGCCTCCCATGGTAACTGAGTGAATTGCAACAAAAACAGCCTGCCTTAATACACCGACTCAGATAAGATAGAAAAGCGTAGGAATATTAATTTACCTCCAGAGGCATGTGATTATGTGGTGATTTTGACGGGGGTCCCAGAATTGGACCCCTCAATTTCTGAACCACATGGGGCGCTTAAAAACAAGGTGATTTACTGGTTAAATTCTAATCACCCTCTACCACCAACAAGAAGTAGTAACATTCTAATGGTCGAGAGAGCTCCCTGGGTAGGCTACAACAGAAAAAGAGTGCAGGGGGACTGTGTGGTCATAACCTTTGAAGATCGTAGATCTGTGGACCACATTCTCTTGGGAACTTCCAGAAACGATGGATCTACGATTGTGGCAAGACCCTTGGCGTATTTTTACACGCCTGCGGAAAAGCCTGACAATAGATGGAGCTGGACCAGGGGTGGTAATCATGTTAGGGGCGGGAGGGGGCGTGAGATGTACAGGGACTTGAACTATAACAACTGGGGAGAGGAGAGGGATGATGGCTGGACCCTAATACAATGCAGGGCCAGGAGATTTCTAGATGGTGGTTCACAGCACTATGGAGGATGGATGGGTCCACAGTTTGTACCACCCTGCATACTATGTTACAATAGGTTCAGTGAATTAGAGGCAGTCGATTGACTTAGAGTACCGGAGGAGGTTTCCCAACCCACACTCTCCCCTTCTGTTCCATTGGCTCCCCTTGACAGTAGTTCACCTAGGCTGTAAGATCACCACGATAGCCCTGCTGGATGGTCGCTATCGCCCCGTTTACAGAGGGATAATAATTTGATTATCTTAGATTCGGGGCATGTCAAGGGATTGATGGCAAGAGTGGGCCTACCAAATTTAACAGGGAATGGTGTATGTAATCCTAACAATGTAGGAGTAGATAGTACAATATGCAATCTGTCACCACCCGTTGGAGGCAATCTAATCTTCGGTCCCTCTGGGATTAAGCTCGTTTCCTGGAACGTGGCAGGAGTGGGCTCAAAAACAAGCGATCCCGACTGGAATGATTACATAAATACCAGTGACATCTGCGCCCTGCAGGAATCATGGGCGACAAAATCTGTCCACAGGGTAGGATACAAAACCTTCCAGCTGGACGCAGTTCCATCGGTAAGAGGCTGACCCTCTGGAGGGTTGATAATATGGGTTAAGGTGGTCATTAACATAACCATTAGCAAACTAAGTATTGACTCTCTAGACATACTTGGATTGAAAATGGTTACCAACGACAAACGGGTGATATACTTACTTAATGTGTACAATAGGCCTTGTCCATCTTACAAGGAGTCACCCTGCATTGATAAACTAGAATCAATATTAGATGCTCTGGACCCAGGATCAAGCAAGATCATATGCGGGGATATGAACTGTAACTTTGAGCCCATTACAGGGATGAATAAACTGTATGAGGATGAGGACCATGCAAATGGCGTACCATGCTTAGCTAGTGGTGGGGTAGTTGCTGGTACAACTTTAGCTCTCCAAATTACTAGGGTAATGGTAAGCCACGGTACGGTATGAGGGAGTGCAATGGCCGCCTACCATCTGATAGCCCCAAAGCCCCCACTTTCTACAGACAAAATTGCCAGAGCAAAATTGATTACATTATTGTCTCCTTGGATCTGTGGCCATATGTCATAGACATGGTGGTCAAAACAAGATCAGATAGTGACCATCGCCCTCTCGAAGCAAGCTTCTCGAGCACCCTATTACTGGGGTTGGAAATTAAAGATGGTACACATAAAGCAATCCCAGACAACATTGTATGTAGTAATAATAGACGGTCTGTTAAATGGGCTTACATTCTAGAACAAGAGGAGATTGTGGCCAACATCTATAGCTGCCTCTCAAATATATTTGAAGCATACAACCCCTCCCAAAGTGAACCTAGCCTATTTCTTAAACTGCATCAAACTCTTTTTAGTGAATTACTAGAACTCATGACAAAAAGATTAAAAAAAGGTGCAGGAACTGTTAAGCTACATTCTGTAGGCAAACCCTTGTTCAACAAAAAATGTCGCAAAGCAAAACTTACCTTGATTGAGACAGTCAAAACTAAAAACGCCGTGGCAGTTAAAGAATCTAGGAAAGCTTTTAAGAAAGTGTTGGCCAATGCCCAATCATCTTGGGATGATGAATTATGGTCATCTATGCTGTCGGCGGCTAAAATGAAGGACCAAAGGGAATTTTGGGAAGTAGTAGCAAAGGGCAACAAAAAGGAGAAGGGGTCACAAGAGGTTTTTCTAGATGAGGCAACCTGGATTGTCCACTTCACAAAACTTTATGCTGCTCCAGAGCTTGAAGGTGTTGTCCACGAAGAGCATGCTCTGCCGCCTACAGATGATGAAGGCATACAATTAGCCTTTGATCTGCAGGAAACAGAACTAGCTATGAACTTAGTTAAACATGGGAAGGCTCCAGGACTTGACAAAATCCCAGGTGATTTATTTAAACAAGAAGTGGATGTCTGGGTACCGTACCTAAATCACCTATGCAATGTTATCGCGGCTGGGGGGGAAATTCCAGACACATGGAAGGGAGCGGAAATTATCACTATTTTAAAAAAGGGTGATAGAAGCAACCCGGCTAATTATCGCCCTATAAGTCTTATCGACATAACACAAAAAAATTTCGCTAGGCATATACTAAATCGTATTAATACATGGATGGAAGATGAGTCAGTTCTCACTAAATATCAAGCTGGGTTCAGAACAAAAACAGGAACTATTGACCAAGTACTAAGGTTCTGTTGTTTGTATTGGAAATATGTCACTCTTCGCAAAGGCCACTTGTATGTGGCATTTGTCGACCTACGGGCGGCGTTTGATTTAATCCCATGTAAACTTCTGTGGGAATCTCTCAAACGCCAGGGCCTTTAGGTAGACCTACTGAAATTAGTTATAAGATTGCACACGGATACTTATGCAAGGGTCAGATGGGGTCCAACTGGGGAGCTAACAAAACCAATTTCAATACAGAGGGGAGTACGTCAGGGGTGTGTATTGGCCCCGACTCTATTCTCCTTGTTTGTAAACAACATCCCGTCCTACATGGTTGAGTGTGACGATGATTCCCCAAGATTGGGGGGGTGAACGGGTTTCGTCCCTTCTTTTTGCGGACAACACTATTCTTATTTCCCAAACACCCCGGGGTCTCCGTAACTTGCTGCATAGGTTCCAGTCCTACTGTAATTCCTAAGGCCTAGAAATTAATGTTAAAAAAAACAAATACATGGCGCTGAACCCACATAAAAACTTAAGGAAGAATCTAACATTAAATGAACAGAAGCTTGATTACGTGCAGAATTTTACCTACTTAGGCGTATCACTTGATTCTACCTTATCATGGAGATCACAGCTAGAAAAGAGCAAGATAGTTTTTAAACAAAACTGTCTTCCAATCCTTAAGACATGCTAAATGCCTGAGCAAAGCAGTAACCCCAGCCCTAGAGATCTTTAAATATAAGGTCCAATCAGCATCATTGTATGGGGCAGAATTGTGGGGTCCCTCATGTAGAAGTACATTTGAAACAGCAGAGAACAAGTTCTTCAGGGGGCTGTTAAAACTACCTGTAAATACCCCTCTAACCCCGCTCATTCTGGATCTTAATATGAAGCGTATAGATCATTACGCAATACTGAGACCCCTAATGTTGTGGGTTAGACTGTGGACGACTCCCGAATTATCTAACTACAAGGAAGACTTGCAAGAAGTAATGGCTCTTGATTTTTGCAACAAAGTTTACTGGCTCAAACACATTAGAACCTGGATGGCCAAGATTGGCTTATCCCATTATTGGAAAGACCCAGTGGCCATGAACTCTAGCGCAAAGAAAATTGTTAAACTCTCCTTTTGGACATTTGTAAGCTTTGAGTCTGTGTATGTAAAAGCCCACGGCCCTCTAACAACAAATTTCATAATGTTCAAAGATACCGCATTTTTTGAATTGTTCTTAGATGAGATCAACCTGCCATTGGCAAAAACTCTGTATATGAAATTTAGATACGGCACACTTAGGACCAATGTGAACGAAAAGAGCTGGTCAAAATCGAGATGCAATCTTTGCACTGTATGTACTAATCAGGTGAGGGAAGATGATCTACATGTATTACTGTTTTGCCCTAGTTATGCGACACCACGGAGAAAGTGGATATTGCCACTTTGTCATAGGATTGGCTCAAGATCCTATAAGGAGGCAGGAAGAATCCTAAAGTCTGACACGAGTCAGGTTGTAGTCTTTGGTGTTAGTAGATTTCTCCTTGCTGTTAACTTTATTAGGATCAAATTGGGTCTTCATTTTTAATGAAAAACTATTATATCGAATACGAGGTGGATACGCAAAAATGTAACATGTTAAAACAAGTTGTAGGGTACGTATTTATATTGCACGCTAATTCGCCCATCCATGTGAACAAATCAATTGACATAAAATTGATTTGTTTTTAAATTATGTACTAGCGGTTATCTGTTTAATTAAATTTTTTAATTCTGTTTTAATCCGTATTTATTATTTTAACTTGTGCGTATAATCTTCGCTCCTAGAATATTGTTTGACATGAAAGTGTACATAAACAACAGTCTTGAATTTTGAGATAATGAGCCCTGAAATATGTTGTGAAACTTGTCCTTCTGATTTAAAAAAAAAAATAATAATTATGTGCAGCAGTTGTATTGTTAATGAATTGTTATGTTTCTTTTATGATGCTTAAGCGTCGAAATAAAGATTGAATTGAACAGCACGCTTTAGTTTACATGGGTGCAGGCTCTGGTGCCAGGCCTGTCAAGGGCTATGGGAGGGCACACTGTGGGTTCTGGTCTACTCTCTGCAGGCCCTACAATCAGCACAGAGGCCACAACCTCCGACTGTAAGGGAGTGCACTCCGTCAATTATTCTGTGCTATTGAAACCAACTGAGCATCACATACTGAGCAGCCAACCAGTCTGATGTTAAATTCTGCTAATTCTAAATCAATTAAGAGCTGCTGTGTGACAAATCATGCCCCCACCATTTGATGTGTGAAAGCCTAGAAGCCATAACCGTAATAAAGAGGGATGCCTCGTCAGTGCACGCCGTCTATGAGCCCATTAGATGGGCTGGCTTTCCTCACATGCCGCTCTGATCCCAGCTCACACTGGATTAAAGTGCTGGTGAAAACGAGGTCAGAGAGTGAGTGCAGTCAATTGTGTGATTAGCTTATCAAGAGCGCTTCCATTACAGCGCTACCTACCCTGGCTGCTCAATATTTGCCAGGAAGAGCAAGCAGTTTATGACTTGCTCCATAAATCTGGAGCATCCCCACAAACATTTAGTGTTATGGGTGAACCATTTTTTCTGCGGATCTCTGCCTTCCACCCCAGAGCGAAGTGCATTGTAATTCCATTTATATAGCGCTTGTGCAACTTAAATGTGGCATTCATCAGTGGTAAAAGCAAGAGTTTGAGGGCTGCACTGGTTTCTTCTAGGCCTAACACTGGAGGATTGGAGTTCCTAATGTAATGCAACTGGTGCTATGTAAAGCGCTCCGAAACCCTAATAGGGTTTCGGAGCGCTTTACATAGCACCAGTTGCATTACATTAGGAACTCCAATCCTCCTGTGTTAGGAACTCTATAAAAAAGAAAAATACAGACCAAATAAATAAGAGATCCAGAATGGAAGACCCCTCAACAGACTCACACGCAATCTGCTTCTGGGCACGCAGCACGGTGCCCACAGTAACACCATAAACTGGGGCGTGGCAAGAAGAGCACGATGGATGCACATGGAGGAGTGGCTCTTGACTGTGGTATATTAATGTAAATTAAGTAAAATTTTACTTGAGAGCAGAAGCCGCAAAGCTGTCAGAAATAAATGAGCACGTGGGCGGGGACTGCACATAAACCACAGACCCAAACTGACAGCGTAAATCAAATTTATTTGGACAACAAATCTGCAGCTTTAGTTCAAGAGCATACAGTATGGCAGCCAAGCCTCACTATTACAACAACATACCTTAACTAATAACTCCCCCTGCTTTGAGTCACCCCAGAGTGCGAACAGTGCCCATAAAATTAAAAACACCCCAAGACATAATTTCTACATCGTCATCTTCCATCTCACAACCATGCTTCACTAACCCACCCCTCACGAGCCACAAACATCTCAAAATCATCTCCCCACCTGCACGTGTTCAACCCCTCACCACTGAACATTCGAATGCATTATAAACCATTCTTAAAACACGGGTTTGTATATCTATTCAGTACATACTCCACCCTGCTGCTGTCCTCCCACCGTACTCATGACATTTGTTATTCATACTCGACTTCTCATAGTAGCGCTATCATAGCGCTACTATGAGAAGTCGGCCGCTATCCAAACATCCGCTAGCCCCAGCAGGCGTCCCTGCTCATCTCCGATAATTAGCAAATTAAGCACTTCCGAATTACAGACTGCATAGGCACGCCTCGGTATGGTAACCTTATTTGCACATTTCAAACCTGTTCAGTGTTATTTATTATAGCCCTCATTTCAATAAACCCACTCATTATGTCGTTGATGTTAATGAGTCAGCCTCAGGCCTGCTAAATATAGCCACTTACTTACTGCATTGGTCAAATCAGGCACGGCACCCCAGTATGATGCCACCAGGCCCAGCCACCACCCACACAACACGCAGTCACACCGGTCCGTCCGAGAATTTATTTTATTTATTATTTAATTTTATTTATGCAT
This sequence comes from Lissotriton helveticus, assembly GCF_964261635.1. Lineage (NCBI taxonomy): Eukaryota > Metazoa > Chordata > Amphibia > Caudata > Salamandridae > Lissotriton > Lissotriton helveticus. Next base: position 1,190,211,097 of record NC_136065.1, on the reverse strand, counting down.
TTTTATATAGCGCAGACTTTACCCGAAGGCGTCAGAGCGCTTCACAATAGGAACAGAATATGAGGAGAACATAACGTGAACAACAGATTACAAAAGCAGACTTTGAGTATTTCGTTGATGTTTTAACTCAGACCTGATAAATATAGCCACTCCTGCATTGCTCAAATCAGGCACGCCGGGCACGGTATGATGCCACCAGGCCCACCACCCACAACACGCAGTCACACCGGTCCGTCCGCGAATGGAGACTGAGTGAATGTGTGTGTCAGTATCCATTTTATTTCTAAGTGAGACAGTGAGTGTCTGACTGTGACCCGCACCCTCCATCGATTCGTAAGTCGGACAGGCCAGCCATTAGAAAAAACTTAACATACCGGTTTCAGACAGTCACAGACTGACTCTCAGTCTCACGTCGTCACTCGTCAGTCGAAGACAAGACAACTGTTGCACTGCACACACAGGCACGAGTCACGAGGTCTGAGTCACTCTCTCCTCGTGACTCTGGTGACACCACTACCACTGGAGGTGCTGTTGTCCAGTCCTCGCCAGGGCGCAGTGACGTCCCCACAGCGGCGCCAATTACAAGTACATGGATCCAAATGGGCACATGTGATTGGGCATACAGCCCTGAGCACAGCCAGTCAGCCACCCACCCACCCGTGGCAGCACCACCATCCTCGTACACATGAACTCAGCCAATCCTGGCGCAGGCATAACATCGCCACTGCGCCAGGATTGGCTAACGAGCAGGGCTAATACTGCCCTTGATGAGACCCGGCTCCCCCGGGTCTCTGCCTGTGTCATGGCTAGGGGAGGAGGAGGAGGGAAGGGGCTATTGTGTGTGTGCGCATGCGTGGGCAAGTCATAAAAATGACTTGTCCTAAATGCGCACACAATGACTACTGCCTGCCACGATGCTGCCAGCCTGCCACATGCCACTCAGTGCTGCAGGCCCGCCACCCACACCTTCCGCGATCGCACTGGATGACGTCACGATTTGTGACTCAGGTCCGGCCTCAACTGCTGCTTGCCGCAGAAAAAGTTACTTTTTTTACTGTGTCAGACAAATGTTGTGATAGCAGTGACGGTCGTCCATGGATAGTGGGGCAACGCCCCAACGCCCCCAATGGACGAACCGCCACTGCCGGCACCTCCTCGCCACTTCTTGTCAGCCAATAGCAACCCCCATGCCCAGCATACACAGAGAACTACATTGCTATGGCACAGCACTACCAACTGCCTGCCTTCCTGCCCCTACACTGTTACCCCGCGGTGCAGCCACAGGACAGTGGCTACATTGCCTGTGTCTGCCCCGCAACATGTTGTTCCTGCCATGGTGGTTTCCCACAGCTCGGTGCAGTTAATAAGTACAGGGACCCAAAGATATGTGGCATCGCAGAATAAGAACGAACGTGGTACAGGTAGGCTTTTTTTTAATTTATTTATTAGGTTTTACTTTTATATAGCGCAAACTATACCCGCAGGTATCAGAGCGCTTTAAATCAGCATGCTTATAACAAGCAACACTAGCACTCTACATTACTGCCAACTTTGCTTAGCATAAGCAACAGCTAACCATTCACAAACAATGTTTATATGCCAATTTCAAATGATTTTTTTTTTTGTGCAAAGCATTATCATTTACAATGCCAGTAACTCAAACTTTAATGCTGCGAGACCTATTGCATTGTAAATGCTTGTTTGTCAAAGTGCCTAGCTGTAGTTTTTGAACCATAGCTCTGCCGGCACTTAGGGAAACCTGGGAAACCTATACATTCTTGAAAACTAGACACCAGAGGAATCCAGGATGGGGTGACTTGACTGCCTCCCACCAGGTTCTGTTACCCAGAATCCCTTGCAAACCTAAAAAATTGTCCCAAAAAACACATTTTCCCCACATTTCTGTGGTGGAAAGTTCTGGAATCTGCATGGATCCACAAATTTACACCCACCCTGTGTTCCCCAAAGTCTTCCAAGGAAAATGGTACCTCATTTGCGTGGGTCGGCCTAGTGCCCTCGATAGGAAACGGCGCAAATTGCAATGTGGACACACCTCAATTTCGCAGTGAAAGTGACCCTTAAAAAAAAAAAAAGTGCCTAGCTGTAGTTTGTGAACCCTAGCTCTGCTGGCACCTAGGGAAACCTATCCAACTCACACATTTCTGAAAACTAGACACACGGGGGATTCCAGGGAGGTATGGCTTGCGTAGATCCCCCAACGTTTCCTCACCCAGAATCCCCTGCAAATGTCAATTTTAGTTGAAAAATTATCACACATTTTTGTGTGGGAAAGTTGTGGCATCACCGGGATGACACAAATTTTCTACCACCCAGCGTTCCCCCGGGTCTCCCGTTAAAAACGGTGCCTCACTCATGTGGGAGGCCAAGTACCCGCAACGTAATGAGGCGACATCAAAATTGCCTATCACAAAACAACCTGGCTTTGCAAGGAGGGTCACCTGGGTTTTTGGCCCCGTGCTCGGCGGCCACCTAGGGAAACCTTCCAAACCCACACATTTATGAAAACTAGACACTTTGGGATTCTAGGGAGATCCCCCAATATTTCTTTACCCAGAACCCCATGTAAACCTTAATGTTAGCTGAAAAAATCACTTTCTTCACACATTTTTGTGTGGGAACATTGTGGCATCACCGGGCTTACATAGAATTCCTACCACCCAGCGTTCCCCCAGGTCTCCCGATAAAAATGGTGGCTCACTTGTGTGGGAGGCCCAATTACCCTCGACAGGCAAGGGCCCAAAAGGTAGTGAGGCGACATCAAAATTGCCTATCTCAAAACCACCTTGTTTTGCAAGGGGGGTCTCCTGAATTTTGTCCGCGTGCTCGTTGGCTATCTAGGGAAACCTACCAAACCCAGAAATTTCTGAGTGCTAGACACCCGGGGGCTTCCAGGGAGGTATGGCTTGTGTAGATTCCCCAACGTTTCCTTACCCAGAATCCCCTGCAAACCTCAATTATAGCGCTTAATCGCTTTTTTCACACATTTTTGTGTGGGAAAGTTGTGGCATCACCGGGCTGACTCTGAATTCCTACCACCCAGCGTTCCCCCTGGTCTCCCAATAAAAATGAAGCCTCACTCATGTGGGAGACCCAAGTACCTGCTACAGGCAAGGGCCCAGAACATAGTGAGGCGATATCAAAATTGCCTATCCCAATAGGACCTGGTTTTGCAAGGGACCTGGGTTTTTGGCCCCGTGCTCGGTGACCACCTAGGGAAACCTACCAAACCCACAAATTTCTGAGTGCTAGACACCTGGGGGATTCCATGGAGGTATGGCTTGCGTGGATCCCCCGTGGATCCTTGCTAAATCTGAGGTTTGCAGGGGATTCTGAGTAACAAAAAAAAGCTTTTTTCACACTTTTGTGTGGGAAAATTGTGGCATCACCGGGGTGACACATTTCCTACCACCCAGCGTTCCCTGGGTCTCCCGATAAAAATGATGCCTCATTCGTGTGGGAGGCCCAAGTACCCTCGACAGGCAAGGGCCCAAAACGTAGTGAGGCGACATCAAAATTGCCTATCTCAAAAGGACCTGGTTTTGCAAGGGGGGGGGGGGGTCACCTGGGTTTTTGGCCCCGTGCTCGGCGGCCCCCTATGGAAACCTACCAGACCCACACATTTCTGAAAACTAGACACCCGGGGAATTCCAGGGAGGTATCCACATAAGCCATACATCCCTAAAATCCCCTGGGTGTCTAGTTTTCAGAAATGTGTGGGTTTGGTAGGTTTCCTTAGGTGGCCGCCGAGCACCGGGCAAAAAACCCAGGGTACCCCCCTTGCAAAACCAGGTCGTTTTGAGATAGGCAATTTTTATGTTGCCTCACTGCGTAAATCCCGATCACGAGTCATAACTGCAGGAAATATGGCCGTTGCCATCAAGGGACTGATAGACCAATATGAAGCCATGGATGGCTTCCTTATCAAACCCATCAAAGTCAAACCCAAAAACTTCTTTATCTCTTCCAGATTTGTGGGAGTCCACCGGGTAGCTCTAGAGTGGGGCCTAAGTTTGTCACTGTTGTTCCTCAAAAACTGATCAGCATACAAATTAGTCTGCTCAACAGTCTCACCCAAAAATACATCATCCATAAACAACTGAAAAAACTGTATAAGCAAAGAATTTTCACAATCCACTCTACGCCCTGCATCACCGCTAAAGGCAGACAAACCGGCTGCACCATGTTTGGATCAACCCAGCGTCCAGCACTTCCAGTAGGAAGCCTAGCAGCCTCAGGCTGCAATCCAGATGCCTCTTGCACCATCTGCACAGCAGTATCCTCCTCTAAAACAGGCACTTCATCCGCACTGGGAGTAGCTTCATCCACACCAAGAGTAGTTTCTCTGCACTGAGAGTACCTTCATCATCCGATGATTCCATGTGGAGAGTAAACTCACTGCCTGAATTTTCCCCTCCCTCCTCTCCCTCAGACGCACAGTCAGTCTCATAATCCTGCTCAGAGGAAGATTCAAGAAGCATACCAACCACCTGCTGATCAGTCCTTCTACGGCTAGCCATTCTGCTTACTAATAAAGGTAACTTGTCAAGTCAACAACAACAAAAACTGTAAATTAAGTAAATAAAGGCACCTTCATCAGAAATACCTATATACTCCAAAACGATACCACTCACTTGCCGGAAACAGCTAAACTCACCGCCACCTACTCTGCATAGATACAGTATGGATCAACAATATCCCACTAAAAAAGAAAGAAAATTACACAAGACAATGCAAACCACATCGCAAAGAATGTCATGCTGAAAACACTAACTAAATATGATGCCCTTATGACACCACTTACAAAAAAAATCATTCATACATGACAATAATACTCATTTGGAGTAAATACAACAAAAATATTTTTCTTACCAAAAAAATGCAACTACGCACAACTGCAGAACAACCACTGTCCAAACCACAAACAGGAATAAAAAGCTTTACACTAGAATAAAAAGGAGAAAAAAATGTTACAAACACATATGCAAATAATGCACCAGTCCACACACAATCCACCAGCCAAGCTAAGGGGTAGGTGGGACTAAGAGTATAAATAAAAGCGTATAAATAAAATATTCACCCCCGTAAATGGGCGCAACTCGGGCCCTTGAGGCCACTCCCCAACACAAAAATATAAAAACCCTGGTGTCTAGTGGCTTCTGCCCCCCCCCCGGGAGCCCCTTGGGGCAGATGGGCCTAAAACATACTGCTATTCTGCCACCCTAAGAGGTCAGAAATGGCCACAACCCTCCTATAAAAGGGAGCGACCCTTGTCCAAGGGGCCTCTCCCCAACATAAAAAAAAATCCTGGTGGCCTAATGGCCCTACACCTCAGGGTGGCAGAAACAGGCAAATTAATGCTCCCCAAAGGGGAGCAACCCTTGCCAAGGGGCCACTCCCCACAAACAAATCCCTGGTGGTCTAGTGGGCCCAATAAAAAAAAAACATGGTGAGATCTGCCCACCAGACACAGCCACAAACATTGCCCCCAAAGGAGAGCGACCCTTGACCAAGGGGTCACTCTCCACAAATAAATCCCTGGTGGTCTAGTGGGCCCAATATGAAAAAATGGCAAAATCTGCCCCCCCCCCCCCATATGGGGGCAGATAGCCACAAACCATGCCCCAAGGGGGAGTGGCCCTTGCCCAAGGAGCCACTCCATACAAATAAATCCCTAGTGGCCATACAAAAAATAATCAGCCGATCTGCCCACCCAGGGGTCAAAAATGGCCAAAATAATGCTCCCTAAAGGAGAGCGACCCTTGCCCAAGGAGGTCACTCCCCAAAACAAATCATTGGTGGTCTAGTGGGCCTAATTTGAAATAAAAACATGGTGATCTGGCCCCCTGGGGGCAGACACAGCCACAAATATTGCCCCCAAAGGAGAGCGGCCCTTGCCCAAGGGGTCACTCTCCACAAATAAATCCCTGGTGGCTTAGTGGGCCCTAGATTTAAAAAAAAAAAAGGCAAAATCTGCCAAAAACATAGCCCCCAAAGGGGAGTGACCCTTGCCTAAGGGGCCACTCCCCGCAAAATACTCCCTGGTGTGGGCCGTTTAAAAAAAAAAGTTTGCAAAATCTGCCCCCCCTAGGGGGCAGACAAAGCCAAAATGATTACCCCCATAAGGGTAGCGACCCTTGCCTAATGGGCCGCTCCCCCCAAACAACAAAACACACTCTCCCTTTTAAGAACAAAAATCCCTGGGTCTAGTGGGCATTCCTGCTGTACGATCGTGCAGCAAGAATGCACAAAAGAGGCATCGGGGGGAAAAGAAAAACCTTTCCTTTTCCCCGATGCCTCTTTTGTTTGAATCCCTCCCTTCCCAGAGCCCAAACTCACCTCTTTCTTCCTCGACGCGCTGAAAGCAAATGGCTTCCAGCGCGTCGGGGAAGAAAGGGAAACCACCAATGACATCATCGCGCCTCACAGGAGGCAGGGGAAGCCCTTCCCCTGCCTACCCCGGTAAAAATACCTAGATCGGCGTCCCACGGCGGGAGCGCCAGCGCTTCCCCTGTGGGTGGGTGCCATGACTAGCTGGACTCGTCATGAGCACATGCCCACTGTGTGCCATGACTAGTCCAGCTCGTCATGAGCTATGAATGGGTGGGGGGGTGTTAGTTAGTTAATTAGTTACACACCCACCCACTGGAGGTCACCAGTGGATAGTTAGTTAGGACCCAGTTTCTATTGAAAAATGTTTTTTGTTTTGCTAAGAACTTATGCACAGTTTGACAAATCCTCACACAATTTTCAAAACTAGTTTGCCACGCACTTCAGCTACTGTCAGGAAAGTTTTGGTGTGATTCATTAGGCGGGGGCCAAGGAAAAGGAGCGTGGGGGTCTCAGCATTTTGAAATATGATGCCGGGGCAACTACCAGCAAATTAGTGAAGTAATATAATAATATTGGGAGCATCACCATTTTCGATATAGCAATCCGTCCTGCCACTGAGAGGGGTAGGGATGTCCAGAATTATATTTGTGGGCGCAGGGAGGATATGGCTTACAGTAGGTTCCCCTCCAGTAGGTCCTGTGTGCTCCTGTATATATGCACCCATAAGTATTTAAAACTTGTTGGGGCTACCGTAATAATTTGGATGTCAAGAGAGATTTCTGGGGTGTGTGGACCTTCTCTAAAGAAGAGTGCATGCGATTTATTAGCATTTATGGAAAGTCCCAAGATTTGTTTGAATGTTGCAAAGGACTGGGCTATGTGTTGCATGTTGGCACGTAAATCTTTGACTTATAGCACCATGTTGTCTGCATATAGCGACAGTACATGCGTGGTGGGTCCTATGGGTATTCCCCAAGTCAATGCCTCCTGTCTCAGTGATTGCGGCAAGGGTTCTAATTACAAGGACAAACCATATTGGGGATTGAGGACAGCCTTACCTTGCGTATCAAGTACTGCTCCGAGATGTGAGTTCCCGTGCGTGCTCTCGCAGTGGGGGACACGTATAGTAGACGGACCAATTTGATATATACTTGAGGGATTCGTTTTGAGAATCAAATGCCTGCTGCAGATCAAGTAAGATACATCCCGCCGCCTGGAGGTCGCTGGGGGTGGCATGCATTTTATGGTACAGTCTCCTTACGTTCAGGGATGTACATCGACCAGGTATAAATCCACATTGGTCTACATGAATAAGTTTGGGCAGCATCGGAAGAGGATGGCAGGCTAGTATTTTACTTAATATTTTGAATTCAATGTTTAGTAATAATAGGGGTCTCTATCCCGCGATGTCTGTTGGATCTCTCCCAGGTTTAGGTAGCGATGTCACTAGTGCTTGTGCTGTGGAGGGGGGGGGAGTTTGTTTTTGATGTGCTGTTTGGTACATGTGCAGCAAGTGGGGGCTAAGCTGTCTGCAAAGGTGTTGTAGAACTCTACAGAGGCAGTCAAGGCCTGGTGTTTTATGGCGGGGGAGTTCCCTAATAGTTTCCTTAATCACTGCATGTGTTATTGTCCCTTCCAGTTCAGTCCTGTCCTCGGCTGCTACCTGCGGGACTTTGACCCTTTCAAGAAAATAAGCTACCCGCTGTATTTGTGATGCAGGGGGAGCAGCGTATTGAGCCTTATAGTAATGTAGGAATGCAGTATTCATCTCTTGCTGCGTAGTGACTTGGGATCCTGTTGGATTAGATATTTCTTGTATGGGGTGGCAGGTGGAGGCTGTTTAAGGAGGCACGCTATTAGTGTGCCTGGCTTGTCAGCATTTATGTGCATCTTCTGTCAATACTTAAGTTGATCTATTACTCGAAGTGTTTCTAGCGGACCGGCATATTCAACACATGCTTTCTGAAGTTTCGGCATTTTTCCTGGGTCTTGTACTGCCCCTTGCTCTAGTCTGCCTAGCGCTTCCTCAACCCGCTTTGTCTTTACTTATTGAGTGCCGTATTCCAACTGTCATACTAATAGATGTCCCCCTAATTATTATTTTAAAAGCTTCCCATTCGGGTAGGCTTGAGGATCCTGTGCTAGAGATCTCCTGGAAGTAGTTTGCTATGGTTTTGGCCATCATGTCTCGAAACACACTGTCCTCCAAGAGACTAGGATCGATTCTCCAAGTGGGTATTGGTGCAGGAACTCGCCCCCATTTTATGGATTATTCTGGGGGATTGTGGACCGACGTCTTCCCCAGGTAAGTGGTGTGCATTTTTTGTGGTAGAAGCGCTGATTTGCCTAATATTTGGCCGATGCGTGTATGTAGCGCCTGTGGTGGAGAGTAGAATGAGTATTCTAGCATCTGGCTATGTTTTCCGCGCCAAGCGTCTGACAATGTCCAAACCAGGAACAGAGGGCTTTGGCCTAGCGCACTGAGGGAGCACCTAGCAAGGGTGGGTGGTTGGGAGCGGTTGAGTAAATTATCCATAACTGCATTGAAGTACCCACCTATTTTCCTGGGTTATGTGTACAAGTCGGCTAGCGCTAGGTTAAGCTGTGTGTGGAACTTGTCCTGCTCGGAGTTCGGGGTGTTTATGTTTCCTAGTATTACTGGTGTGCCATCGAGATTGCCCGGTAATAGTGTGTATCGCCCATTACTGTCTATACAGCATTCAAGCACCTCAAACGTGACCCCGGCCCTGACGCAAATTATAGCTCCCTGAGAAAAAGCAGAGTACAATGTATTATACACCTGCCCTCCATTTCTTTTGTAGCTTCCAGGATTCAGCATTATTTATGTGCGTTTCTTGTTAGTATGCAATGTGGCTTTTACGTTGGAAAAGCTGTGCATAGATCCTGTGTCGTTTATGAATGGAGCCCATGCTCCTGACATTCCACATGGTTATGTTAAATGACCCTTTGCTTCCATGTGTGTGCAGGTTGTTCCAACATACTGTCTTGTAGCAGAATTGTTAATAAAGATTGTGTACAGTCCGTGCTTGGGGGGTGCCTACCAGCGGATTGTTTATGAAGGCGTTGAAACTTAAGAACTCCCAATACTCGGTCCGACAAGAGAACTTCGTCCGTCCAAACTATTTTAATAAAACGTATGAACTCTGAAAGACTGTGTGGTTTGCTCTAGGGGTATGGTCGTGCCAGGATGAGGCCGCCACTTTCAACGGGCTAAGCAACAGGTAAATGCTCTTAAAGGGGGGCTCCCAGTGCCGCTGTCCAAGCCGCTAGTTTATCTATATAGTGAGTGTGGTGTGTTGAAATTTGTGTAGAGAAGAAAGGAGCATGGTAACTTTTTGGTACTTTGTGTATTGCATCAGAGCCTGGGCAATATACTGTAGTTTCGTTACCGGCCCTCAACCCCCACGCCCCAGTGTTTGTTTTGAGTGACCACTGAATGTTTGTGGTGTGTTGGTGGTACACAGGCAACAAATAGAAAAGTTCTGTGATACTTAATCAGTTTGTGGGCTCTGCGGTGCAGTTGCTGTTCGGGCATTAGTCCAATAGATCATTCCCCATTTGCGGTGTAATGGTTGGGGATAGAGTCATGCTATTTTCTGAGTCGGAGTGCACCTTAGTGTCTGCAGATGAATCGTCTGTGTATATGAGGTAAGCCTTGCGGAGCGCCGCTGCTGATTCGATTGCTTCACGTCTTACCCTCCAGTGCTTGTTCCTGGGACGGTGTCATTCCAATTTTCTTCCAAAACAGCCTCTCTCCACCCTTTGACTTTGCTGAATTTCGTGGTCTGGACGAGTGCACGGTTTGAGTCTTTCTTGTGCTATATCTGGCAAATTTTGTTCGAACCATATCCATGCCTCATCGGGGTTGTCAAAAAAAGTGGCTTTTCAGGTTGTGCATTATTTTTTTCCAGTCGGGCTGGGAATAGCAGAGCATATTTGACATTAGCTTCTCTGAGAGATTTCTTGATATGAGGCCTTTGGCGTTGAACCATCAAGGTGTAATCTGGGAATAGGGATATACGTCTATTGTTGCTTTCTCTCTGGCACAGCGGAGGAGGGCATCCTGGACCTTGTAACTGAGTATACGGGCTACTATGGGTCGCGGAGGCACCCCCGGTGCCGGTCTCCAAAGCTGGGGCTCTATGGACTCTTTCAACACAAACATACTGGTGAGCCCCTCTGGTGCCACTTCTGTTTGTAACAATGTTTTTACGAACTGAGTTGCAAGAGTACCTTCAGTTTTCTGGCATGCCCACTATTCGTATATTGTTACGGCAGGAGCGCCCTTCTGCATCCTCTGCTTGCTCTTGCAGCATCGCTACTTGTCTTTGGAGTTGCATTATTTTATTCTCTTGCTCTTTTTGTTGTGCGGTGATGACAGCCAGTTATTTTCTGTTTGTGTGTACTGTCTGCTTATTTTCTGTGGTCTGCCTTGAGGAGGGAGAGGTCTGAGGTCAGGGTTCCTAGTTGCAATTTGATTGCTTTGCATGATTCACAGATTTCTTGCAATATGTCGTCCAGTTTATCTTTTGGTGTGTCTGCCAATGTGGGAAGGGGGTCTTCTAGGTCCTGATTCCTTGTGTGAGTGCTTTCTACTGGATTGGTTGTCTTCACCCTTGTGCGCCTCATCATTTCCTAACGTAACTTCGCTTTGTGATCGAGAGATGCCCCTCTGGGTGAGTTCCTGGCGGGGACTAGGGGTGCCTGGCCTGTCCCTAGCTTGCACTCCTGCACAGGCGCATTCACGCTGTTACGCCTTTAGGAATGTTTTGCTTCTGAGGTGCTGGATGCCCTGCCGTGGCAGCCAGCTAGCAGGTAGGTGGCTGTGCACGTGCTGTAGGAGAGGGAGTGTGAATTAGGGTTTTGATCTGGTTTTATGGTACCAGCCGCCAGAACTCCCATTGCGCCCTTTCCTGCTAGTATGCTTTGGGGCCTCTATTGTAAGCTGTTACACGTGTTTTAACACTCTTGGAGCATAGGCCCATGGGCAGTCAAATAGCCTCTGCGTAATGGGTATCAGTAAACAGTCGCAGTGTACCCCAATGTGGTATCTGCTGCTGGCCTACTTCTTCTGTTCAGATTAACTGGCTTCAGGTTACTACTTAAGGCCGGAGTATTCGGTCCAGCTCCTGTATTTAGGCCAGGTTTCAACACCTATGGTTATTGCTTCCTTGTCTGTGAGTAGTGTATTGCTTTTGTCTGCGGCCTGCCAGGCACACTGCCCCAACCCTCACGCACTTTGGCACCTCCACTTACTGTGTTCGTCGACGCACCACACCCCTGGGGAATCCCAGCAGGGTCTGAGCCGGTGGATTGATTTGTGCTCTAGAGTGGGGGGGGGAGCCGCTCTGATTTCTACTTGCTGGGTGCAGGTACTCACTGCTGGTCGCCTTCGTACCGCTGGTTCCCCCAGTGGGGAGAGCCACCCCAGCCGCCCATGCCAAGGCCCTCACACGTAACAGCGCCTCTCGAGCGTGGGCACGCCCCGTCTCATGGCCTCTGACGTGGTGCCTCTTGGGACCCGGCCGGGCTCCACCATACTGTTGAGGCTGGATCAGTGTGCCTCCGAATTAGGGCCTGTGGTCCCCAACAGGCCTGCGTCGATGTGGGGGCCGCCTGGGGTACACGGTGCACCACCAGGGCAGAGCCAGCAGTATCGGCGGTCCCGTCCTCCAGTTTATTGCGTCCCGCCTTTGGTCGCAGGGCCCTCCGCACAGCTCCCTTATGCGACATGGATTGGACTCCTCGCTTGAAGGTAGGGCCCAGCAGGATTAGGCTGTTCTTTTTTGGTATATTTCGGTCATGGATGGCCACCACAACACAGGTGTAGGGTCGGATAACATGGCGCGGTCCCGGTAGCTCTTTCCCTAAGCGTCTGCCATCTTGAGCCGCTTGGCCACACCCCCAGAGTACTGCCCACTTGCGTACTGCAGCAACAGATTGGAAGCCGTATGGACTAGCATATATCATATCAAGCACTGGCAAAGCCAATAGTTGTAGCAATGTTTGTGAATGCTTTTTGTAAATCTGTTCAAAGGGACTACTTTTTTGTGTAAGCAAACCGTGTGCAATAACAGAATGCAGTCACTCAGTCAGTGACTCAAGTGGTTTGACCCTGTAACCCATGGGGCGTAAAAAAAACGTGAACGACACTAACAAACCACTAGATGAAGAGAGCTGGCTGAAAGCCGTTTTAGTAAGCATACTATAATATTAATCTTAATAAAACCAAATGTTCTTGGGACATCCACTCCTAATAAAAGTTTAGGGAACACTTCTTAAAGCCTTAAATGTAAGCCCATCAGAATGGCTCATTTTGTGTTATCCTTTATGCATACATGCCGAGGTCTCTTATATACTTTTATGACCATTTTAAATGTGGCCATTCGCAGTGATGTCCTAGACGTCTTTATACACGCACTGCAAAATCGTGGCTTGCGGTTCTTTGTATCTGTATGTTAAACATTCAAACAAAATAGGCAAATGGCACCCATGAGCCTATGGATCCTATGGGCCCGCTGGGCTTTTAGCAGAATGTAACATACCAGCCCCTGGTAAGACGGGTCGTGTTATGTTTTAGCAGATGCACCAGACAATTCTCGTCACTGCCTTCCCCCCCCAATAACTAGTACTTAACGACAACTTTAGAGAAAAATAAGTGTCTTATATGCTCAACATTTTGGATATTTTTGCAGGTAACCTACTTACCCCGTCACATTTTCATTTTTCATTTCTCTCCACTGGAAAGCGGTAAATATGATTGCCTCTTTATCCTTTATTTTTTTAATTTCCATTTTTTTACAGCTGCAAAATGGACCTTAACTGGTGGCTGCGCATCGGTTTTTGGATGGCTGCCACGCAGTAATGCGGCCTCCCGCTGCGTGCCCTGCAAAAGACGCCGACTTTGATTCCCCAGACTGTGTTAAATAGTCCAGCTGTTGAAAATCTGCAAGACGGTTGCCTTCGAAGTGAAATGAAACGAACTTGGCATTCGCCGCTTTTGAGATTTTTTCTGTTCCCTTTTCCCCCGGTGTTTAGCAATCAACTTTCTATAGGCCGCATTTTGTAAAATAACACACTAATTGTTGCGCTCCTTAATAGTTGTCTTTGCTGTTGAGCTCCAATTTGACCAGACCCCCTGTTTACTGCGAGGTTAAGCTGCAGTAAAAAAAGGAGAAACGCGCTTTTTGTCCCCTGTGTTAATTTTTACAGGCAGGATTTTAGACACTGGGGTTTGCAAAGCAACTGCTTCCTGTAGGCTTAGTTTCTGAATTGAATAAAAACAATTCCGGTTCCCTCTTACCCCTAATTTCTTGTTCCTTTCAACTCCTGGGGTGTTTTTAAAGGTTCATTTGTTGTGGAGTTCAACATAATGGGGTTGGTTGCTGGTCTGTTTTTTAATCTTTGGCTACCTCTGTTAACCCCATCCTAATCATTGTGTTCAGAAGAGATGCATGGGTTATATTCCCCCTAATGAGAAACGTATTTTTTCGATTCAAATAGGACGGTAATCCAGTTGTTTGATGTTTGGTTTAGGCAGAGAAAAAGGCATCCATATACTGCTGCTGCCAATGCCATTGAATTTCGGGAGTGGTTTGTTAGGTTACAGGGGGTAGCATGTGTAGTCACTGTGTGAGAAGCGCAAAAGTGTTGGTCCAAACGTATGGTACTGGATTTTGAGTCGGAACCTAAAGTTTTAAGTCCAGCTCGAAACGTGGCATGCTGTGTGGTGTTGTGCGTTCAGATGCCATATATTATTTATATACCACTTGATACTATTAGACTTGTAAGCAACCCAATTTATAGAGTATCGGAGAAACCTCTTCACCATACACTCGCGTCTGATTAGGTGGTCCTCCTGAAACGTATTTATTCCTGCCCCCTGCAGGAGCGAATCATCATTCCTTGGCTAGGCATTGGCCGGTTGCCAGTACAGTACAACAGAAATATATAGATAATTGGCCATAAAAAAGTTTAAGCGCTCCGAAATCAAACCCACTACCTTCTCCTCCCTTCTCACTTCCATATTGGCTTCGGATTGCTCAAGCTCTTCTCTTTATGCGTGTTTCTCTTCTGCATGTGTCGAAGTACAATGCCAGTTGCTTTCATTGCAATCTTCCTTACCTCCAAAAACAATGGTAGGAGCAGTGTTTGTGAAGTTGCCTCTACCAAGGTTAAAATCAAAAGCGTTACAATTTGTGAGTTAGATTGTTGACTTTGCTGCAGACCTTGTGCAAATGAATGCCTCGCCTAACAAAATAAGTAAGTACAGAAGTATTTGCTGTTGACTTGGAAAAAGCAAATAACCAATTTGTAATGCACAGATGTGCACTGCAGTTCGCGACTGCCACAGTAAATCAGTGTACTCAAGGCAAAACAACCTGGTGGTAAAGGCGGTGTAGGAGGCGTTTCCCACCTCCTGCGACTCGCACAATATTTCATAACCGCATTGCAACTGCCACTGTTGCAAAGTATGGAATGGTTTCCGACTTCCGGTTACGTGATAAGCATTCACATGATGTAAGTTGTAGATTTCTGGCACTTTTAATGTGGGTATGGAGGCTATTGGCATGGTAGTGACAAGTCTATGGTACTGTGGATCTCTGCTTGCTTCTGCCACAGCCCTTACACAATGTCGCACTGTTGCACCAATATGATGCCTTCCCCCTTAAGGGGCAGGGGCTGCAATGCTGGCAGTGCAAATTGAATGCTGAGAGCAAAGTCTTCAGTCCCACACATACCTCCATCTCAGCCTGTGTTACCTTGTGCAGTGAGATGCAGCCGATTCATGCAAGATGCATTGCACAGCGAATAATTAGTCCATCCCTTGGTGCGCAACAAGGAGACTATTAACCACACAAAAAGATGCACTGCAAAAAGACTATTTATGAATCAATCCCCGGGTAGCCTTAATTCTTCAAGAGAATTCCTCGCGGTATACCTCAACAAGCAATTGTATTTGCTTCCTAATGTGATCAGTTCTAACTTACAGCATTGTTCAAGAATAACATGATAACCTATACAGCCCTGTCGAGCCTGTCATTGCATTTGGGTGCAAGCTTTCAAGTGAATCCCCACGTATGTGATAAGCTCAGCTTTTTGAACCACACCTTGAAGTGTATCATTCGGGGAGTGGGGTCGTGGGGAGGGGGGGGGGGGCTGGACAAAGCCAGACCTTGAGGTGAAATAAAGATACTGGCTCATTTGTCTGTCCATAGCATCCCTAAAACATCTAAGGTTTTACAGCAACATTTTTTTTCTGGGGTTTAAGCTCCTGGGATCATGAAGATGCCTATGCCCAAAAGACACTTGAACTAGTTCTCAACTGCTGTTACCCTTCGTATTAGCATTGCAAGGCATTTCTACCCTATCTCTTGTACTTGAGATAGAACTAGCAAAAAAAGTGTATGTGGAATAGGCAGAGGGCCGTAAAAAAAGGTTACTAAATTGTCTTGACAATTTGTCAATATCTCCTGCAGTCTGAGCTATGGACAGTACACTGTGGTCATTCTGAGCACACAGTGAAAACACTAGATACATGTCTAACACTGAGATGGTCAATTCAGCACCATACTTCTAGAGTAACCCCGTTAATACCTTAAATCTGCATCCAACTATCATGACCTTAGTTGTAGAATTATTAAGATTTACCTTTTTCTGGCCTCAGGAGGAGGAGGGCACCAAAAAGGAATGACGTGTTTGTTTGGTTTGGGCTAATAAGATGGCAGCAGAATCAACACAGTTTCCTGGAGTACCCACACAATGCTGTATTACATCTGTGTACAGTGACCCAGAAGGACATTCCTAAATATGTGAAATACAGAAGGTGCTAAAACACACCTTACACACAGCTGAAATAATCATGAACAGGTTGCATACCCCCCCTTAAGACTGTCACAAACGTGGGCATATTTCGTAGAATTCAAGATACCAAAAGAAGTACCAAAGGCAAGGATCCAAACCACTATTGCCCAGACAAAGTTCTAGCAAAAGAATCCGATTTTAATTCCTTAATGTGACCCTTTATCAACAGGGGCGTCAGGAACCCCCCCTGCGTCACCAGCTACTGCGGGTGGAGTTCTTTAGCGCCTTTTATTTGCAAATTAGAAGATGGATCAAAGCTTATAATTATTGATAAAAGAAAGCAAGATAGGCTAACAGAAAAGGAGGATGTGAGTGGGTGTATGGGTAAGTGAGTAAAACAGTGGTTGATGAAACAGATAGACCAGTGCATAAAAGAATGGGTGGATGAAAAGATCGATGATGTTTTGGTGAAAGGATGGGTGAATGGAATGATGCATAGCTGAAAGGGTGGGTGGATGAAAGATGGATGGATAAGTATAGGAAGCTGTACTTCTTTGCAGAAATCCCCACACTTGTTGCCCTTATTGGAACTATTGGATGCTGGTTGTCAACTCTGACAGTGCACTGAAGCCTGCTAACCAGGCTCCAGTGTCAGTGTTCCTTACCCTAAAACCAAAGTGTCTAATTGTAACCCAACTGGCAAGGACTTTAGCACCCCTGTAAGTCCCTAGTAAATGGTATCCCTGGTACCAAGTGCATGGGTGCTAAAGAGGGTCTCTGTGGGCTGCAGCTTGTATTATGCCACCCAAAGGGGCCCGCAGAAAAACTGCATGCAGACTGCCATTGCAGGATGCGTGAAATGGTGCAAACCATTTTGAAAACAAGACATGGCACACTCCCTGTTGGCCATGCCCAGGTACACTGCATATACTATAAGTAAGTCACCTGCAGCAGGCCTGAAGACCCCGAAGGCTGGGTGCATTATATTATATGTGAGGTCACATTTGCATAAGCAGATAGGTGTCTGTGATGTCTAGTTCCATTACTAGATATTGCAAGCAATCAAGCAGCTATCTTCAGACATGTACTGGGCACTGGTCATTACGAGTTACCCAGCTGCATGATAGCTGCACTGAAACTAATGGTGTTTGGTATCAAACACATTTTCTTAATAAATCTGTACTAATGCCAGTAATATATTTATCTAATAGACTTCTAGCTGCAGAGTCCTTACTTTTGAATTTCCCAAGTGTTGTACTTTTGCTTGAGCAGTACACATGCACGCCGTCAGGTGGTTCCGTTCAGCTCCGTGCAGATGTTGGCGCTAGAAATGACGTTGCAGTCACCTAAATAAGCCCCATCCAGGCGCAACGTGTCAGTTGCTTTCTTTCCGCGCCAGTTGGTGCTGATGCGGAGAAGAGCTGCCCCTCTGTCTCTTTTTAACAGACCTTTTTTTGAATTTTGTTGGATTTTTCGTGGTGTCTAGGAATAACCTCTATAAAAGTAGGGTTTAAGACATGTGGTGCATGTCACTTCACCATGACAGTTACCAACCCATACCGTATGTGCATATGGTGTCTCGAGTGTGACCAGGACTCAAAGTTGTGGTCACATTGCTGGGCCATGGCTCAAGTTTTTGAGGGAGTGGTCCCTAAAGCTGCTTTCAGCCTGGCAGTCGACTCAATCGAGCACGCTTCCTCAGAGGTCCCAGTCGAAGAAGAGAAGACTAAAGGTCACTTAGGGAAGAGGTACAAGAAGTAGTAGTCTAAGCGGACTTAGACATCCTCCGTCGAGGATTTATGAGACAAGTGAGGTACATAGACCTTCCAGACACAGTACTGCGGAGCAGGAGCCAGGTTCAACTTCACACCCCCCCCCCCCCCTGTTTCCAGGAGCCGGATTGAACCCCGCTCAAGTATCTGAGCCAGCTGACCCCTCTGGTGCACCTTCAGGCCCGCAGGGTCGGATGAGGACCCAACAGGTTCCGCGCTGACGGCTCCGGTCTCTGCACCATTGGCGTCGCATGGATCTGGTTCCAGATCTGTACCAGTCGTGCCAACGCAAACTTCTCCGGCGCCGATCCCAAAGTCGACACTCCAGGCTCCGCCAGCCCCATTCTGATTTGCAACGACTCTGTGTCGGATCAGCATTGGTCGACGTTGATAGAGCCCAGAGGCTCTAGGACGTTGTCTGTCTCTGGACACTTAGACACTCCTGGTGAGGATTTGGACTGGTATGAGGCGCTTGTGGAGGCTAGTGGTCTAGATACCTCCCCAGATGCAGGTTTGCTCTCTCCACCTACTGTGGCTATGGAGAAGGGAGCTTCTTATGCTATGGTGGTATGGTAAAGAGGGCAGCAGAGGTCCTTGGCCTGGAACTGCCCTCAGTGAAGTTCAAGACTAATCTCATTACTCAAGCGCTTCAGCTTGGGGCTTCCTCTTCTGAACCCCCTTTGCTTTTAATGAGGCACTAACGGATGTCCTTCTAGGTTCGTGGCCCAAGCATAGCACAGGGGCTCCTGTGAACAGGACTATGGCACACCGCCAACGCCCTGCTCTGGGCGATCCAAGTTTAGTCAACCAACATTCAACGCCTGAGAGCTCGGTGGTCAAAAGCCTCAACGTCCCACAGTGCATTGCCACCCCCTCGGGACAGGTAATCCAAGAGGGTAAATGCACTTGGGAAGATGTTTTCTTCTGCCAGCCTGGCATTGCGGTTGGTGAACACCATGCTTTTTGGGCTATTACTCGCACACCCTTTGGGAAACGGTGGCGCAACTGCTGCCAAAGGTCCCGGAGGAGGTCCAGGTCATGCTCTCCCGGGCAGTAAAAGATGGGAGAGATGAAGCAAAGTTTACCATTAGGTGTAGTATGGATACGACTGACTCGCTGGGTAGGGCGGTACGATTGCGGCCTTGCGGCGCTATGCGGACAAGAACATCTGGCTTCTCGGGGGATGTCCAGGCTAACCTCATGGACATGCCCTTCGATGGGGTTCATCTCATTGGAAAGAAGGCAGACTCGGCGTTGGAGTGCCTCAAGGAATCGCAGGCTAAGTCCAGGTCCGTGGGTCTCTGTGACACCTCGCTCCCAGTCTGCCTTTCGTTGCAATGGAAGGGGCTTTCAACAGGGTCAGCCATATTCCAGCCACCTCTCTGCACAGACTTCCCAAGTTTTGCGAGGGTGGAGAAGTGGTGCATTTTGACCTTGTGGGAATGGTAGCCAGAAGTAGTCTGCCAACCACCCCCCGGCAGCTGCAGGCTCTAAGCCTTCCTAATTTGGTTCTGCAAGACCATGGGTTTCCAGTTGGGAGAATCCAACATCTCCACTGGCAGTCCATAACGTCGGACAAATGGGTCTTGCAGATCATTCAGGATGATTACATTCTCCCTTTTTTATCTTTTCCTCCTCCATAACTGCCATCTCAAGGACGGCTCGCAAAGGTTCATCTTGTTTTGCTCAGAGAGGGAAGTGACCGCTCTCCTGGCCAAGGAGGCTACAGAGAGGGTTGGATTTCAGAAGTAGGCAGTGGTTGGTATTTCCGCTACTTTCTGATAGCCAAAAAGAACAAAGGTCTTCGGATCATCAATCTCTTCCTCAAAAAAGAGAAATTCAATATGCTTACGTTGGCTCAGGTCTTGTGTGCCCTAGACCAAGGAGACTGGCTGGTAACGTTGGACTTGCAGGATGTGTATTTTCACATCACTATCCTGCCAGCCCACGGGTGTAACCTGCGGTTCAAGGTAGGCCACAAGCACTTTCAGTTCACTGTGCTATCCCTAGGTCTTACCAGCACCCTTTGGGGTTTTCACCAAGGTGATGGCAGTGGTCGTAGCTCATCTGCGCAGGTTAGGGGTTCCAATCTTCCACTTCTCGACGACTGGCTGTTGAAGGCATCCTCACCCTAGACTGTTTCCCACCTCCAGACTATGGCGGACAGCCAGCATCCACTGGGGTTGACTATAAACGTGCTGAACTCACACCTGACTCCTTCTCAGATGCTCCCTTTCATTGGCACTGTTCTGGACGCATTGCAGTTTCAGGCTTATCCTCCGAAGCAGCAAGTCGAGGATATTCAGGTATGTATGTATGTATGTTTGGATTTATATAGCGCTTATAACCCAGGGGTCTCTAAGCGCTTTGCCTTGGGAACCCGTCCTGGCTTTTCCCTGTGAGATAGCCCCTACAGGGCATCCCCAAGGTGAAAGCCAGGCATCCCGCCGCGGGGGGCCGTTGTGGAGATTAAGCAAGCTATTGCCCAGAGTTGCAGAGTGGGACCCATGATTAGGTCAGGCACCGAAGCGAGAATTATCGAGTCCGTGGACATTTGAGCTCCAGACCCTGCCGCGTCGGGAATTGAACCCTGGTCCCGGGTCTGACCTCTGCTTCCGGGTCTGACCTCTGCTTCCGGGTCTGCCTGCTCTAACCAGTGAGCCACACTTCTCCATATTCAGGTTATGATACTGATGTTTCAGCCTCTATCATGGATTGCAGTGAGTGACTCAGAGGCTGCTGGACCTCATGGCCTCCTGCATCCTGTTGGTAAATCATGCCAGATGGCGTATGCGGGCACTGTAGTGGGACCTGAATTCCAGTGGGAGCAGCATCAGGGGAATCTCTCCGACATGGTCCGGATCTCAGAGGGAACTGCAAAGGACCTGCAGTGGTGGCTAATGAACCGCGATTGGATCAGAGGAAGACCCCTCTCCCTCCCAAACCAGATCTCTCAGTAGTGATAGATGCGTCACTTCTGGGATGGGGTATATCTGGGAGAGGCTGCGATCAGAGAACTCTGGTCTCTGGCGGAGTTGGAGCTCCACATTAACTTGTTGGAGCTTTGGGCTATCAGATTGGCGTTGAAAGCATTTCTTTCCTTTGTCAAGGGGAAGGTAGCTCAAGTGTTCACTGACAATACGACCGCTATGTGATACTGCAATAAGGAGGTCGGTGTGGTTCATGGGCCCTTTGTCAAGCGCCTAAGGCCATGACTGGAACAGCAGGACATGTTCCTAGAGATATAACATCTGGCATATTCTCTGAACGCCAGGGCAGACAAACTCAGCCGTTGATGACTAGTGGATCACACAAATGGTGTCTCCAGCAGGAGGTGGTGCAAGGTCTCTTTCAACAAAGGGAAGAGTCTTGGCTAGATCTGTTGGCCTGCAAAGAGAACTCGCAATGTCAGCAGTCTTGCGCGTTGGAGTTTCCAAGGCGGCTATCGCTCAGCGACGCTTTTCATCATGAGTGGCATTTAGGGCTCCTGTATGCCTTTCCACCCATACTACTTCTGCCCAGAGTTCTCAAGATCAAGAACGACCGGGCCAAAATCATTTTTGTTGCTCCAGACTCTGGTATCCTGAGCTTATTCGAATGAGTGTCGATCCTCCGATCAGTCTGCCCATTTGGGAGGTTCTTGGGTCGCAGCAGCAGAGGAGGGTCCTCCACCCGAACCTGTCAACCCTTTGCCTACTTGCACAGAGATTGAACAGTGACAGTTGAAGGCTTTTGACCTACCTCCCGAAGTCTGTAAGGTTATCTTGGCAATTAGACGGTATATGCCTGCTGTTGGCAAAAATTCGTAAAATATTGTACAGAAGATTCTATTGACCCTCTTTCTGCTACTCTCTGATATTCTTCTCTTTATTCTTCCTCTTGCCCAGCAGGCAGGGCCATAGCTAAAAACTTGGCTGCCTATGGCAGTCCCTGCCTTTGCTGCCCCGGGGCAGCCATATGGAAGAGCGGGAGAAGGGCAGCTTGTGTTTCCAGTGTTTGTCACCCCCGTAAAAGGCATGTAAGGTGGGGGAACAGCGGTTCCTGTGTTTGCCGCCTTGTGGCAAACTCATGTAAGAGGGTGGCAGTCACCCTCAAAACTCGTACTGTCTAGGTTGGACCGCCCCCTCTTGCAACGCCACTGCCAGCAGGGCTCCTCTCTGTGCACTTTCAAGATTTATCTTTCTGCTCTGTCCATTTTCCTGCTGCTGCCAGACCAACCCTCTTCAAGTTATATTATGTTATGTTTGGCTCCATTTATAACGCGCACAGCTACTCGGAAGTGTCCCGGCGCGGATGCCAGATGGAGAAGAAGGAAAGGAAGGATGGCCTAATGAATAATTACTTAAATAGCAGAGTTTTGAACTGCTTTTTAAACAGCATAAGGCTCTCAATATTATGAAGTCCAAAAGGCAAGGCATTCCAAGCCATGGCCGCTTTCACCGACAGGGAGCTGCCGCCTAATCTAATTAGGCGGTACCTAGGAACAGCAAGGCATTGGCCTGTAGATCGCAGCTGTCTAGGTGGTACGTAGAATAAAAAACGTCTCCTAAGATAGGGAGGCCCTGTCTTCTAGAGGGCACCATGAACAAGTGTGAGAGCCTTAAACAAAAGCCGCTAGTCAACCGGAAGCCAATGTAGATCACGAAGGTTCTGACTAGTGCTAGATCTGCCAGGCAAACCCAGCAACTCTCTCGCCGTCACGTTCTGCACAATCTGCAGCTTTTTTAGCTGGTACGCCGGGAGACCAATGTACAAGGCATTGGAGTAATCTAGCCTTGACAAAATAAGAGCCCGAGTCACCATCTCCTTGGCCATATGAGGCAGAAGAGGCAGGAACTTCTTTAAACGTTTCAGTGTGCCAAAGCACACATCTGCCAGCTTGTTAATCTGGTCCCCTATTGTAATAGGTTCCTGAAAGGGCTTGTACATGTGGTTGCTCCTACGCCCTTCATTATGCCTCAATGGGATCAGAACCTAGTTCTCACTTACCTCATGAGCGCTTCCTTTGAGCCCCTACATAATTGCCCTTTAGGTAGCTCACCATCAAAACTGCCTTTGTAATGGCTATATAATCTGCCCAGAGGGTGAGTGTGCTGCAGGCTTTATCATCCAAGCCTCCCATGTCATGACATTCCCGGATAAGGTGGTGTTTCGCACCACAGCCTCTTTCCTTCTTATGGTGGTGACCCCTTTCCATTTGGGTCAGTCCACCACACCACCCACCTTTCTTGCTCCTCTGCATCCATCTAAGGAAGAGGAGCATCTCCATTGTCTGGACCCATAAAGAGCATTGTCATTCTCCTTTGACCACTCAAAAGAGTTACAAGTGGACGACATACTCTTTGTGGGAGCTAGAAAAGGCTTGGCTGTGCAGAAACGAACCATTTCACGCGGGGTCATTATCTGTATCAAAATCTGCTATTCCCTGCCTAAGAAGCAGCCTCCTGAGGGCTGATGAGCCCATTCCACGGGGGGGGGGGGCTGAGAAAGTTGCAACCAGGGTGTTAACTCACGGGGTGCCAGTCGTTGACATCTGCCAGGCTACAATGTGGATTTCACTGCATACGTTTGCAACACTACTGCGAGGACAGTCTGGTCCCCAGGGATAGGCATTTTGCCTGTTCGGTCTTCTAGACTTTCTAGTCTAGAAGGTTGCTTCCTTTTCAAGGCTCTAGTTTGGACACACACTAGTCTGTTCACTTCATGGCACTGGGCTATTGGCGTGGAAAGCATCAAAAGAAGCTTACGTCCGCATACCTGAGTGGCACCTATATAGGTGACTGCGTTGTCACATCCAGCACCAGTGATGCCACGAGGATCCAAATGGGGCCACCCAACGTGACGCTGGGGTACTGCTAATGCTAAAGTTTCCAGATGTAGTCCGATACCTGGGAAATTCAAAGGTAAGGAATCTGCAGCTAGATATGCGCTCTACCAGATAATGCGTTACCGAAGGTAAGTGACTTGTTCATTATGACATGCACCCAGAGGGCACCTCTAGTGTTCTGGCTGACTTGTATCATCCAGCCTGTCACCACAGACTAGTTTCTGACCATCTGCAGGGTAGAGCCCGCAATCTCAGAAGCCAGAAACAATGCTTGCAACGGAGGAAGGTGTTCACATTTCCAACAGGATGGCTAATGAAACTAGCATATCAAGGACCGAGACTTCAAAGCCTCTGCTGCCAAGCATTTGCAACCATGGCTCCCCTCCCCCCCCGCTCTGGGGAGCACGCACCACCCCCTGTCCTGAGGCCCATTTGGCACCAGAGCTGGTGGTAAAATTAGATAGTCACGCTTTCAGGCTGGGCACACCCCTAAGGTAGGCCACCTGAAGTGGACAGTCGAGAAAGGGTTTTACCATCTTGGATTTGGTGAAACTAGGAACTCTGGATTAGGATTATGCCCACTTTCCACAGGAAGTAGTCACCCTAGTGGTAAGTAGCTCATGGGCTACTACCCTACAGTCCCGTAAACGCCCCTAAATTTAGTATTTATGTTGTCCTCCTGACACCAGGAACTCAGATTCGTCTATCAGGAAACTGAAGAACAACAAAAGGGAGCAGTCACAACGATAACTGAGGATTTACCCAAAATGTGATGCCAAACCCTGTCTTGCTACAGGGAACTAGTCTAATGCACCGACCAAGCTCATACAAAAGCTGTGCACCCTCTCAAGCCCGTGGAGGACTGTCCAACACTTCAACAACAAAGCAGCATCTCCCTCGGGGTGGAGGAGCCTTCCTCCTGCAGCTACCAACCGCAATTGCCCTGTACCTGGACTTGCTGACCATGGGGTCCACAGAGGGAGCATCTCAGCAGGAAGTGGTCTTTGCTGCACCTGCTGAGTCTGGAGACACCAAGCTCTCCAGGAGTCACCAAGCACCAATACCCTGGGTACCGGAGCATATGCCACAACCAAGGCTTGTTGTGTGTCCAGTGTGGACACCACTAACGCCGAAACCCACCTGCTGACATGGGATTTCAGAATCACTGAGGCCAACACAAAGAGTGTCCCTGCTGTCCTGTTTTCTGTCCCTTTCCTGGTCTCCAAAGCTAAGTGAGAGCCCCTAACCATGGCGATCACCTGGCCGAAATCCCTCAGCACCTGAGCCCCCCATCCTGGGTTCCCAAAACGGACTGCGTCCCTGTGCCCCAGAGACCCTCAAGAGCCAAAAAAAATCCTTGGGTTCTGCCAAACTTGTCCCCAGGTCCCTACTCGTAGCCTTTCTTTTGCAGATACCTTTGCCATTGACTTTACCACATAGCGCTCAAGGCTGCCAATGTGACCAGCACCTCTGCACCGGACTCACCAGGGCAGGTAATCCTGAACTGCTGGTGGTTTCTTGGTTCTTGGCCCCTAAGCATCTTGTGTCCCTAAAGGTATCTTCCAAAACTGTTCTCAAGTGTACCTGTGCAGTTAGTTTTCTCCCATGGGATAACATTACGGTGTTCAAGGCTCATACCTGAAAACCATTATATGATTTTATTTTTCTAATGTTGCAAAAAATCTATAACTCCAAAAGTACTTACCTGATTCCAATGATGTTGTCTAAAATTATATTAAAATGTGTTATTTTTCTAAATTGGCCCAGAGTTTCTTCTGGAGTGTGTCTCATTTATTGACTCTGGTTACAACAAATGCTTAACACTACTCTCTACTAAGCCGAAGATCTTTGACCACACTATCACAAATAGAGCACTTGGGATTATTAGTTTAAGCCTTGTAAACTAGACTATTTGCATGGTGTACCCCACATTGGTAAACTACACAAAGTCAGCTTTCTACTGTGAATGCATGGAAGGATGGGTGGGTAAAAAGATGGATGTGTGGCTGAAATGATGGGTGGATACAGGTTGGATAGATGAGTGGGTAAAAGGGTGGGTGGGTGAAGTGATGGGTGGATGAGATGATGGCTAGATGGGTAGATGCAAGGATGGCGAAGTAAATGGAAATCTGAGAGGATGGGAGGGTGAATAAATGACTGAATACATGGAACTTTTAGGATGGATGAATGGGTGGGTTGGTTCAAAGGATGACATATTAAATGGGGGATCTGGATGGGTGGATGCAGGGGAGTCCTGAACTCCTGCTTTATCAGCTATTTTGGGTGGGGACCTTTATGGGCATCTTTTCTGATATATGCATCTGCCGTGTGGATTCCTCACCTTGTGAATATCCCCCTTGCGTCAGCAACGTTCGGAAATTTTCTTCGTAGCACGCCGACGTGGACGACGTCACAGGAGTACGACCTCGCGCGTGACTCCGCCTGACGTCACCGACTCCTTATTAGGCCCACGCCGGCGTGATGACGTCAGTTCCCTTTTTTCCGCGTCTTCGACGCTAACGGTTTTCGGGATCTTCTGCGATACTTAGTATCTGGCTATTATTTAATCATTACTGTTTCTCCTTTGCGACTTATTTCTTCATCGAGGATGTCGTCGAGGAAGACAGGATTTAAACAATGCGGATCTTGTGCCCGCATGATGTCAATCACCGACCCACATAGCGATTGTTTGTGGTGTCTGGGTTCAGACCACGACGTTAAGAACTGTCGATCTTGTTTTAAGATGAACCCAAAGGCGCTTCGAGAGCGTGAAGCAAAACTACTTCTCGCGGAGGTAAAGGGAAGAGATGCTGGGAGATCTTCGAGGCAAAGGTCTCGATCGAAGTCGAGGTCGGCGTCGAGGTCCAGAGCGGGGTCGAGATCCAGAGCGAGGTCCAGGGAGAGGTCAAGATCTGGATCCAAGTCGGCTTCGGGTCATGCTTCGAGCTCCTCGAAGAGGAAGCACAAGAGGAGAAAGCACAGCTCAAAGCATCATTCAGGGAAGGAATCTTCAGATTCGAAGAAGTCTCGCAAACACCATAAGGACTTCGTTTCTCCTTCTCCTGCTCAATCCATCGGAGGTTCCCCGACTCCGGAACCGGAACCGGATCCGGTATCTTTACATTCTTCGGAACATGAGGATGAAGAGGAGGTAGTTCCTCAAACTCCGGCTCCGATGGAGACTCCTGTGGACCAAGAAGGTCAGAATAAACCTGTGTCGGAACGGCCTCCTTTAGAGCATCCGGTAGGTTCGTACCCTCCCTTTCCTGGTCCTGGTCAGGACCCCTCGCATTTTCTCAATGCGATGTTTGGAGTGTATTCCAGGGCGATGTACCCCGCTGGAGCACCTGTTGGTCCCATGGGTCCATTATCATATAATTTGGGCATTCCTCAGTCGTACGCCCCAGCTCCATTTATGCCTTTTATGCCGGCGCCTATTACACCTTGGCTCGGTACGGCTCCGCCGAGGTCTTCGACTCCGCATGCGGCTTCGCCGACTCCGGATCGACCTCGTAGTTTGGATCGAGGTTCCACACCTGTCAGTGAGTCTCGTCCTCCGGCTGCCCCGGCTCCTCGCTCGACGTCGAATCCGGCTCCGTCGGAGTCGTTACCGGATCCGTCGACTTCGGTCCGAATGGAGTGGTCGAGACGAAGGGCTCAGCGTCTTCTGGAAGAAAGGAGAGGTGAAGATTCAGATGTGGAAGAGGGTGAGCTTCTTGATCATGATGATGACTTTGAAGACCTATGTGATGCTAGTGGTCTGGAGCTCTCTCCTGAGTGGGGTTTACCTTCAGCTTCTGATGCTCCTTCTAGGGACGTGGCACCCTATCACGTCGTTATTAGGAAGGCTGCAGATCTTCTCAACTTGAAACTGCCCACGGTTGAGTACAAGCCCAACATCCTCACAGAGGTTTTGCACTCTCCCTCTTCTATTGTTGAACCTACATTCCCGTTCACTGATGCCTTATCGGATCCAATAAAGGAGATCAGGAAGAGACCGTTGTCTGCTCCTGCGGTTTCAAGATCTGTTGCAAGGCGCTACAGGGTGGCTCCTGGTGACCCTGAGTTTCTCTCTTCTCACCCCTCTCCTGAAAGTCTTGTAGTGCAGGCGGCATGTTCTAACAGGGCTGCAGGCTCTTTCCCTCAAGTACCAGCGGACAAAGACTCAAAAAAGTTGGATCAGTCTGCAAAGAAGACTTTCTCTTCAGGGAGCATGGCTCTTAAATCCACTAATGCTACTTGCCTTTTAGGAAGGTATGTCCATGCATTGAGGGATTCTGTGAAGCAGTTATCACCTAAGCTTCCTGAGGATGATAGAAAGAACTTTAATGAGGTGGTCTCAGACACTCAGGCTGCTGCACGCATGGTTATTCAGAGCGGCATGGACACAGTTGATTCTGTTGCCAGGATTATGGGCTCTTCTATTGCGACCAGGAGGGCCGCGTGGTTAAAATCCTCTGATTTCTCTGCGGATGTGCAATCTACGTTGCTGGACTTGCCTTTTGAAGGGACTGGCCTTTTTGGTAAAAAGGCGGATGTCGCCTTGGAAAGGTTTAAAGATAGCCGTGCTAATGCAAGATCTTTGGGTCTCCAGATGAGAGGGTCGACAACTAGAAAGTTTAGAGGCTTTGGTAGATCCTCTTTTCGTCCCTTCAGACAAGGCCAACAACAACAGCAGCAACAGCAGAACCCTCTGTATAAGTCCTATAGAGGTAGACAGAAGGGTCGTGGACGTGGGCGTCAAGACTCCTCTTCCTCCACTTCCTCCAATAATTCCCAACCCCCACCCGCATCAGCAAAGCAGCCCTAGATCCACCATTCTGGATCATGTGGGGCCAGTTGGGGGTCGGCTTACTCATTTTCTACGAGATTGGGAATCGGTTACATCAGATCTTTGGGTTCTCAATCTCGTGGAAAATGGGTATGCGCTTCCTTTTCAGGAGTTCCCTCCCAATTACCCTCCTTGCCAAGGTTATTGTTCAGAGGACCACCTGCTGCTCCTGCAGGAAGAAGTCCTGGCTCTGTTCCGAAAAGGTGCAATAGAGGTGGTTCCAGAGCAGGAGGGGGTCAAGGGTGTTACTCCCGGTATTTCTTGATACCCAAGAAGGATGACAGGCTTCGGCCAATCCTGGATCTCAGGATTTTGAACCTCTATCTCAAACAGGAGAAGTTCAAAATGCTCACCCTTGCTCAGGTTCTTCAAGCGCTGATGGAAGAAGACTGGATGGTGTCGATCGACTTGCAGGATGCGTATTTTCACATCCCCATTCTGAAGTCGCACAGAAAGTATCTCCGTTTTACGGTGGGATCGCAGCACTACCAGTTTGCGGTCCTTCCGTTTGGACTTACTACTGCGCCTCGAGTTTTCACCAAGGTGATGGCAGTGGTGGCTGCGCATCTCAGGAGATCGGGGATACCTGTGTTCCCCTATCTGGACGACTGGCTGATCAAAGCAGAGTCGTCAGAGAGTGCTCCATCATCTGTAAGAGACAACCCAGTTGTTGTACAGGTTGGGTTTTTCGATAAATGTACCCAAGTCTCACCTGGTGCCCTCCCAGCGCAACCTGTTCATAGGTGCGGTACTGGACACTACTGTATGTCGTGCATTCCCTCCACCTCAAAGGATTTGCGACATACATGAAATGATTCCTTTATTTTTCAATGGAGCGGTTATTCCAGTCCTGAAGGTCCTTCGTCTGCTCGGTCTGATGGCTTCTTGCATTCTGTTGGTCAGTCATGCACGCTGGCACATGAGGGCACTCCAGTGGTGCCTCCGCAGGCAGTGGTATCAACACAACGGAGATCTCAGGGAGTCAGTGAGGATCTCCAGAGAAGCTGCAGCGGATCTGTCTTGGTGGGGCGTGGAAGGCAATCTGTCTCAAGGGAAGCCTTTTCAACTGCCTCCATCAGTGGCCACAGTGATTATCGGATGCATCCACTCTCGGGTGGGGTGCTCATCTGGGGGACCTGGAGGTCAAGGGCCTTTGGTCTCCAGAAGAAAGGTTGCTTCACATCAACCTTCTGGAATTGCGGGCGATACGTTTGGCGCTCAAGGCTTTCCTCCCTTCCCTTCGCGGTCGGTCGGTTCAAGTCCTGATGGACAACACAACCGCGATGTGGTACATCAACAAGCAGGGAGGAGTGGGGTCGCAGTGTCTCTGCAGAGAGGCTCTGCGTCTCTGGTCCTGGGTTCAGGACCATCAGATTTGTCTGATGGCAAATCATCTGGCCGGGGTTCTGAACGTTCGTGCGGACAGTCTCAGTCGGCAGTTCTCTGCCGACCACGAGTGGAGGCTTCACCCGGAGGTGGTTCACGACATCTTTCAGATGTGGGGGGCTCCTCGGGTGGACCTGTTTGCCACTCGCGAGAATGCTCACTGCCCGTCATTCTGCAGTCTCCAGTATCCATTGCAAGGAGCCTTGGGGGACGCGTTTCAGTTGGGTTGGGGAGATCAACTCCTCTACGCGTTTCCTCCCATACCCTTGATTCCTCGGGTTCTGAGGAAGATTCGCCAAGACCGGGCCCAAGTCATATTGATCGCCCCGGATTGGCCAAGAAGGGTGTGGTACTCAGACCTTCTCCACCTCTCCTCTCACCCGCCGCTCCGTCTCCCTCACAGGGCAAACCTCCTCTCTCAGATGGAGGGGCAGGTTCTACACCCCCACCTCCAGACATTACACCTTCATGCCTGGAGATTGAACGGGGCAACTTGAGTTCTTTTTCTCTCCCTCACGATGTGGTGGATGTCATTCTTTCTGCCAGGCGTGACTCCACTAAGTCCATTTATTCCTATAGGTGGTCTAAATTTGTTTCTTGGTGCAGGGAGAAGGATGTTGACCCTTTGAAGGCTCATTTATCTGACATTTTGCAATTTGCTCTTTCTCTGGCGCAGCAAGGTTTTGCTGTGGCCACGGTCAAGGGGTATCTTTCGGCCTTATCGGCTTTTCTCTGTTTGCCGGATCAACCCTCTCTTTTTAAATCTCCGGTGGTTTTAAGGTTCTTGAGGGGTCTAACAAATATGTTCCCTCCTACTCCTTTTGTTGTTCCTCATTGGGATTTGAATCTTGTGCTGACCTTCTTAATGGGTTCTCCCTTCGAACCCTTGCACAAGTGTCCATTGAGGCTTCTTTCTTTTAAAACGATCTTCCTCGTTGCAATCACCTCGGCAAGGAGGGTAAGTGAGCTTCAGGCTCTTAGTTCCAAGACCCCTTTCCTGACCATTCATGCTGAAAGGATGGTTCTCAGGACCAGGGCTGCTTTTCTGCCTAAGGTGGTAACTCCCTTCCATCTTGGACAGTCCATTACCCTTCCTACCTTCTATCCTCCCCCTCACCCTTCTAAGGAGAAAGAGAGACTGCACAGTCTGGACCCTAAGAGGGCGGTGTCTTTCTATCTGGACAGGACTAAAGATTTCCGGGTGGACGACCAGCTGTTTGTTGGTTTTGCTGGCTGTCGGAAGGGCAGAGCGGTGCACAAGCGCACACTTTCCAGGTGGATAATCCTGTGCATCAAGATCTGCTACTCCCTTGCGGGTAAGGACCCTCCTGAGGGTATTAGAGCGCATTCAACTAGAGCAAAGTCTGCAACATCTGCTTTGTCTAGGGGTGTACCTGTTGAGGACATTTGCAGAGCCGCGACTTGGGCCTCTCTCCACACTTTCGCGAAGCATTACTGCTTGGATACCGAGGTGAGGAGGGACGGCCACTTCGCGCGCTCTGTTCTCCAAGATTCCCTGGTGTAGCGGGGTGGACACCCTCCTCCGGGAGTGGGGACTGCTGTGGGACTCTATTCACAAGGTGAGGAATCCACACGGCAGATGTATCTATCAGAAGAACAAGTTACTTACCTTCGGTAACGCTTTTTCTGGTAGATACAATATCTGCCTGTGGATTCCTCACATGACCACCCGCCTCCCCGTTGTCCACTCTGCTATACCTGGTCTTTCTGTATATATGGATTATGCTATTATATTGATTTTGTTTTATATGTACTGTGTACATTGTATATTTGCATATTTGCTATCGTTGGTCCGTCCGTGTGCCTCGAAGGCACGGAAAAAAGGGCGGAACTGACGTCATCACGCCAGCGTGGGCCTAATAAGGAGTCGGTGACGTCAGGCGGAGTCACGCGCGAGGTCGTACTCCTGTGACGTCGTCCACGTCGGCGTGCTACGAAGAAAATTTCCGAACGTTGCTGACGCAAGGGGGATATTCACAAGGTGAGGAATCCACAGGCAGATATTGTATCTACCAGAAAAAGCGTTACCGAAGGTAAGTAACTTATTCATCTGTAACTTGGCAGATGCGAGCTTATAATTATCACTAAAAGAAAGAGGCAGTTAGAAAAGGGAAAAAGAGAATGGGTGAGTGGATGCATGAGTAAGTGAAAGGATGGATGACTGGGTTAAAGGTTTGGTCTAAGAAAGGATGGATGGAGGAGTAGGTGAAGGGATGGGTGGATACAAGGATTGATGGATGTGTGGGTGAAAGGATGGAAGTACAAGTGGGTGAAAGAGTGGTTGGATGGATGGATGGATGGACAGTGGGTGAAAGGGTGGGTAAAAGGATGGATGTATGGGTGAAAGGATCAGTGGGTAGATGATTGGATGGATGAAGGTTGGATGGATGTGTGGGTGAATGAATAGGTGGGTGACCGGATGGATGGGTGGATGACTGGGTGAAATGGCTAGATTGGTGGATGAAAGGAAGGAAGGCAGAGTAAAAGGAAATTTGAGAGGATGGGTGGGTGGATGAAAAGATGACCGAATAAATGTAAATCTGATCAAATGGATGAGTGGATGAAAAGATGGCAGGGTAAATGGAAATCTGAGAGGGATGGGTGAATTGTTGGTGAATGAAAGGAGGGCAGGGTAAATTGAAATCTGAGGATAGATGGGTGAAAGGACGATAGAGAAAATGGAAACTGAGGATGGTTGGATTTGTGGGTGGATTTACATTTTAGCAGCAGAGTAAATGGGGATCTGAGAACATGAATGGATCCCAGAGTAAATTGTAATTTGAGAAGATGAATGCATGGCATAGTAAATGGAAATCTGAGAGGATGGATGGCAAATTAAATAGAAGTTAGAAAGGATCAATGAACAAATGGATGGGTAAAGGGATCAATTGATGGGTGAAAAGTTTTATTGATGAATGGGTAAGTCAAATGATGGATGTATAGGTAAGTGGATTGATGTATCTGGATGAAAGCATAGATTATGGATGGAATGGTGAAAGATGTATTGATGGGTAAGAGTATATAAAGGTGAACCATGTAGATCAGTGGATGGAAGGGTGAATGGATAAATAGATTTATTATTAG
Source organism: Lissotriton helveticus (assembly GCF_964261635.1). Classification (NCBI taxonomy): domain Eukaryota; kingdom Metazoa; phylum Chordata; class Amphibia; order Caudata; family Salamandridae; genus Lissotriton; species Lissotriton helveticus. The sequence continues at coordinate 1,190,178,000 of NC_136065.1, read as the reverse complement.
ATGAAAGACGCAAGGGTGCTCTTCCAGGGAAGTCTAGGCTCACATACCTTACTTGCTTGGTGCTATCAGAGCTTGGGTTCAAAGCCATGCTGAGGTTCAACCTGAGTTCATCATGTTACCCACGCTCACTGCTCGACAGTGAGTGCTCACCCCACTAGCCTTAGAGTTAGCAGATGCCTCCATGGAGTCAATTCGTAATACTATTGGGAACATTGACGATCTTACTGATATTCCTGGGACACATTTCCTGGGCCTGGTTTTCTTAAAAAACTAGCTGGGCCACTAAGTGTGACACACATCTTAGAACCTAATATCCTAATTTTTAAAACTTAGTTTATGGCGTTTAAGACAAGGGGGTTATTTTGAAGTGGGCTGGAGCAGAACGTCTGCTAAATATTGGCAGATGTCTCTTCCTCCCACCTTATAGTTACTACTCTTTTAGATGTGTGCGACCTGAATAGTTTCCATTGGTAAAAAAAAAACTCAACCCTCCACAAGGTCAGATACCCCTTTGAGATGGGCCAGCTGCCCCACCACTACCAGCTGAATGCCACCAAAAGTTCCAGCACACTAAGGGCAGGCTATTCAATGCTTTCTTGTCCTATAGATAATGGAAGGAAAATACAAAAAAAGCCATCTCTAACACTCATCTTGGATTTTTGTTTTTCCAAAACCAACCCCTACTTTCAGGGTTTGGTTGTAAATAACCATGGGCGTGGTTTGCGTAGTAGCACTACACGTAGCTGCAAGTAGTATACTTTGAACTTTGCGTAGTATGTAGCTGATGGCACTGTGTAATTGTCTGCACTGTGCAATAATTTCAGATGTCATCTTGCACAGTGCCAGTTATGATGAAATATGTATCTCTATCTTTATATGATAAAGAGCATATAGCACTTTCACAAAAGTGAAACTGAAAATTTAGCAAGCAGTGAGAGAGGTGATGATTTAGGGATCCTCCCTAACCTAGGGAGAGAACCAAGCAGATGCCTTGAAAACAAAAAGCACATCTTATTGAACGATTCGTTGGTGGTCCCATCATCTTAGGACCACCCAAGCACAGTTGTTGGCCAAAAAAGCAATCCTAGCCAAAGGCCCTGCAGTGCATTATGGGACAAGATTAGCAGTGGGCAGACTCGTGACGGACATCTAGTAACGACTAGTTGAACTGCGGCTCTTTGTAGAATTATTTTGATATTGGATGCTATAATATTCACTGCCCACTGATAATCTCGTCCCATAATGCTTTGCGGGGCCTTTGGTTGGGATTGTTTTTTGCCAATAATTGTGCTTGGGTGGTCCTAAGAGGATGGGACCACCACCGAAGTTCAACAAGATGTGCATTTTGTTTATGCTCTTTGTGTTCAAGGCATCTGCTTGGTCCTCCCCCTAGATTAGGGGGGACCCCAAAATCATCATCTCTCTCATTGCCTAATATTTTCATTCAAAAAATTCACTTTTGTGAATTGGTGATATGCTTTTTAGCATGTAAAATTGCTTTATCAAAGCATCTGAGGATGTTGTTGATTTAGCTGCTATGCTACGTGATTAAGCACAGTTTTTGTACTCTGCTACGTGCAATTTGCGGAGTGTGAATTAGTACAAACTACGTGTTCTCCGTTAGCGTAGCGTAGTACCCCAGGGTTAGTTTTAAAACATCAAAATGCATCCTAACTCGCTGTGCACCATGACATGGTGGGCCAGTTGACATTAGACAGTTTAGTTGAAAGTGCTCCTGCCATGTTGCTTGAAGCAGTTTTATGAAAAACTCTCAGCTACTTGATGACCAGCCTACCAAATGCTACATAGCCCGCCCCCCCACCCCCCCATCGACAAGAAGGATTCACAGCATGATTGATTGCACTGAAAAAAGAATTCCTTCCTAAGACAGTGATGACATGATCTGGTTTTCCTATAGATAACCACCTGTTCCCCTTGATGTCTTTGACTGATCTATATTCAACTCGTATATATCTTTCCAAACAGTGTTATCAAAAATTGTCTCCTTTACTTTAAAAGTTCATAACTGAATGTTGTGCCAAGTGCTGTCCTAGATTTTTTTCTGGCCCCCTGTGCCTCGGAATCACAACCTCTTATTCTGTTAAAACAATCTGAATGCATCATCTGCAGTTCCACATATTTCTCCAGATCCAAGTATCTCGGACTCTGAAATGAGTATTAGAAAGAGAGATGGAAATCGAGGCAGAGCGGGAGATGAGTTGGAATCTGCCTACGGTAGACGTTGGGATTATCCGTTTAAATAAAGCTGTTTTCTGTGATGCGTGTGGACACCTTGAGATAGAATACAATTCGACTTTCCAAGCCTCCTTCTATTTGACTCCAGGAAGGAGTCAACCAGGGGCCTGTCTCTAGCTCGGAGTCTACATATCCCCCCACCTCATCCCGCATATGCTCTAAGGATTCAGTAATAACGAGTGGGAGCTTAGGCCAACTTGCTTGGCTTCTGCTTTGGACTCGAGGAAGATCAGTTTGTTCAGGGTTCAGCTTTAAGCTACACCTTCAAATTCTAGCTGTAAAGGGTATCTGTGGCACATAGCACACCTCAGATTAATCGCTAATAACTGTTTTATTAATTTACCATTTTTTATTTTACGGGTCCTGTACTTCAAGACATAGCAACATATCCCAAAAAACTCTGGGTAAGTATAATCTTAACATTATTCTCTCTATGTATTTATTGCCTGTAATCAACCATTTTTTCTCTCAAGAACCGTGTTTGCCTTGATCCAAAATGTTTGTTCTGAACAGTAACTCTTTATTTGTGCCTGTTCTAGGATGAAAACTACCACTGGACTGGAAAGCGCCACTGGAGATCAAATACTCCCGCCAGAAGCTGTACGAGAACCAGTTTCCCCAAGTAAAGTAAGGGCAGCCGAACTGCTGGCTAAAAAACGCAGGGATTCACAGGACGCCGTAGGAGAAAACGAGAAACATGTGCTTCAAGATAAATTAGTGGACCAAAAAGTGAAAGAGCCAGACAGCTCAAACTGTTGACCTTGGACGGTGGAATATTAAGGACACATGTTCTGGATTACCACATGGATTTATAGAGACCGTACATAAAAGCAAAACAGCACAATCTAAGTTTTGACACTTCCCATCGTACACATTATTGGAAAGTATTGAAGCTCCTTTAAAAGATGTGGTAATATATATATATATAGGTGTTTTATGAATTGTTTTATTTCTTTTAATATTCGAAACTCACATCGCAGCCAACCAGATTCAGTACTCAATCCTAAAAGCTGTTCCAAGGATTACAACTTCAAATGGTGAGCCACAATGCTCTGTTTTATCTTTCCTTTATTTGCCAGTTGTCGTCATGAATTAATCCACAACGCTACTTGGATTCTCAGAGAATAGGCATGTCTTAGTCAGGGGTGTTGCACCCATTGAGAATATTCAGATAATTTAGCAGTGACCTTCATTGAACTTATCCTATCTTTTCTCAGTTTGTACATCGTGGGAGTGTACGCTGTGGCTAATATTCAGACAGTATTCCTGTATCAATTTAGCAACTAATCTTGGGATGGGGGTGCAATGAGACAGGAAAGAGTAAGACACTGTTTAAGTAACCACGGTTTCACCACTCCACCCTAATCCTTGAATCTTAAGGATATAGCAAATATGTACATTGAACATTTACTAACATGTCAAACGTATGTATCACCTGTGACGTTTAAAACATACACCAATAATCCAAACCTCAGTAAAGCTGAGGCAAGCCACTCCAGGAGTGGGCCTAGCCCAACCTAGTTCAAGGCTATAGTGTTTGAAAGGGGTGGGAGAAGCAGAAGTGACTGCCATAGACCGACTAGACCCATCCGGCAGCCATGTTTCCTTTGTAGCACTCCTTTATTTGAATGGTTTCATTTTACCTATGCATTTACTGTATGTATATATTTTTTATCAAGGTTCCACAGGAACATATCTTCTGTTCGATCGCCGCCTAAACTTTGTGCTGCCATGCAAGATATCCATTCCATAGTAAGATAAAAAAGGCATTGCAAAACCCCCCTGACCAAGTCATATCAGTAAAGATGTGCATACAAACTTACATAGGCATATTGAGGAGGACTGTTGGACATAGTATTTATGGAACAACTTCCACTTTTAGGCATACAGACCAATAAAGTGGACCAACATTAGGTTTTAAAACTACTGCATTCCAAAATAATAGTCACAGGCGGACAACTTTGAAACGCTGCCTAACCAACCATCAGCATGCCTTAACAGTGTCTATCGTGCATCTTTCTGACTTATTCCAGATAGGCAGTTTCAGACGGGAAGTGTGTATGCAAATCAATGCACTGCAAATGCTAGATAGGCACCAATTGACTAAAAAGGCAAATGGTGTTCTATTTGGTGCCTTTTGGAAAAATACTTGACTTTCTATGCAATGCTATCATTTTTTTAACCATGCACACTGTTGTACATCGTGTTCTCGTTGTAAAATAAAATGTCTGATGCCTTCTAGACCAAAACGCTTTAATTTGCCCCACTGAACCGGCGACAGGTACGAACAGGAATTGTTTATGGTGGGTGATTGTTATTATGCGACAGGTTTTTAAATTGGCTATTGAAATTGGTGTTTTTATTGTTTGTTGTTTCTTTTTAAGTGGTAATGTACTTGAATGCACTGTAAGAGTTTTGATGAAATGAGATTTAGTGAGGGTAATTTAACTATTAAAGAAAAAAAGAATGCTTTAGTTCTGTTAGATTGACTCTGCATGCAGCTGACAGTTACTTCTTACCTAAGGGCGAAAGAAAATTGTAGTAATTGCTGGAGGGAGAGTGTTTTTTGCATGTGTACAGTAGCTAAGGAAAGGTCAACTTAAATGAGCAGGTTTTAGTCAAATGGATTTTTTTATATTTAGTCAAATGGATTTTTTTATATTTATGGATTTCTATTATCATGCAAGTTTGACATGTAAATCCATTTTACGGATGAATTATTTTACTGTTTAGTCTGAGGGGGTATACTGTATGCAGCATAGATGGTCCTACTGTGGACTTGAGAGAGAAATCTTGGCATGATCTCTCGGCCAGAAGAATACATATTCTGCACATGGTTACCTTTTTGGTCCTTTCACAGGAGAGGAAGTGGCTAGAATGGGGGCATTCGAACATATCCAAAGCTTGAGTATGCAACAAATGGCAAATTGATTCCAGTACAGAAGAAGCTCTAGAACAAAGAGGTTTCATTTGGGGATGCAGAGTATTCAAGAGAAACACAGAACAAATTATTTACAGACACAGTAAGGAGTGCATAATTGCCTTTGTGGGTACCTTTCCTGGTATACGTGTTCAGAGCTGTAGTTTTCAATTGGCTTTCATTGCCAAAAGGGCACATGGATTCGTCACTCGCTTGCCATTAGTTTTTCTTTTTAAATGTCATATGAATAGGAAGTTTAGTAAACATGTTTTTGGCAAGTTCTTGTGGGCAAGGGGCAGGTGAATCTCTAAAGAAGTTGTTACATCACAAAGAAAGCAGATTTATGAGTTGCTGAAACGATGGTGCAGTGGCTCTGGGCTTTCTAACTATTTTGCTTGTTTTAGGCTTTCTAGGATTCCTGATATGGTGGGAATGTTTATAAGGGAACAATGTAAAGAACTCTGGTAACCTGTTGCTATCCATTAATAGAAATCTGTAATCTGTCAGCAAACACATGTTCCTTTCGCAGACAACTATCTGTGATGTTTCCCTGTATTAAAGAGATGTATTTTATCACGGAAAGTAACTAGGAAAAAAAAAGCCCTGCATCTTATTTCCATCATTTGTCGTTATGGAATAAACTACCAACACCCATTTTATGATGGTATTTTAAATACACTTGACTTTTCCCTAGAATGAATGTACTTAAATTTATAAACGGGAAGCAAGTCATTCTTAATTAACTGAACTGAAGCAGTTTGCTAACATTAAGCTGTAATTGGTAACTTTCAGAATCCTAAAACGCTTTCATATCTGGATCGTTAGCCGATGTGAATATTTCAAGTTTAGAAATAGCACGCAACCAGCGTGCAACATCCAGTAGAATGTTTCCATTTATGAGGAAAATGTTTAACGAACATTACAATTAAAACCATCACCTAGGCTAGAACTTCAGCCTATGCTCACTGTTGCACTTTGTAAAGGTCTATCGAAAAAAATGTCTCTTGTGAGTTTGGCTAAGGCCAAGAACCATTTCAGTCCGCATCCTTGGCCCCCAACTGCTCATTTATGGAGCATGAGATTAACACTTTAAGCAGAAAGCCAAACTTTATAAAGAGGACTCTTTTACAAGCAAGTCTTGTCATTGGCTGAAGAGTCATTCTGACTCTAATTAGTGGATGATCAAATAAACTCTAGCCTATTTTGTGGTATTGGTTGATACTGGGAAACATTGTGGATTAAAAAAACTATTTTAAGGAGTGGTGCAGAGGGAAATGCAGCAGGAGTGGGTTTTCAGTGAAAAAGGACATTATCCATGTGCAGAACCCACTTTAAGTAAAAGCCACTATGAGAGAAGTTGTCATGCCAACTCAAGAGATGAGAATTGGGATAAAACTAAGCCTCATCACATTAGAATATGAGAGGAGCTGACACTGAGTTAGAGGTAAACCTTGGCTGAAAAGTATTTGCATCATCACCAGATTCAGGCACTCGAACAGACATGACCCTATACCAGACTTCAGTTAAGTTATCAAGTATTGGGTGGTAGGAGCTACTCTCCAGGTATACTGCACTACGATGGGCATTAACATGGCACTTATGGGTTATTCATTCTATTGAAGTCATTATATTAAAATTGTTTTGGTTCCTATACCCGTTGCATCAGAACTTCAGCTCATTTGTACACTAGATTTCTTGTGAAGATGAATTGCGATGGTCTGTTCCTCCAACATCTTTTTGCATTGACTAACACTTTTAATTTTGTACTGGATTGTGTGTATGACAAAGCAATACTTTCCTCTCTGAAGAATTGATTGTTTATACTTTTATGATATTTACATATCGAATAAAGTCATACAACAGCATTGACTAAGGTACAGTTGGATGATATTTTGGACTAGAAGAGAATGCTAGACTCAGGTCATCAACCAAACTACTTTCAGTGATATAAAACGATTTGTGGCAGAACAGGATTATCTATCTAGGGAGTGGGTAGCCATCAGAACTGCAGTTCTCTTTAAATCTAGTGAACCATTTGACAGTCAATCTTTTGCATACCCTTCCTACTACAGCCTGCCAACAATTGAAATCATCCACTCTATTAAAAGCCTGAGATCATCTTTTAAGAAGAAAGTTTCTATGAACACCATAGGGAGATAACTCAAAGCACATTGTGATATTTGCAATCCTAGAATGTCTGTTGGGGTGTGGCGCATGTTGCAAATCTGTGTAACAAACATATACTTAACAACTTTATTTATGATTACATGATGAACGCCCTCTTGTGTTCTCAGCTATCTACTTCAAAAGCACAAAACCACTATATTCCAGAGGAAAAACCCAAAAGAATGGTTTTCAGTATAAACAAAGTGAAACGCCTCCATATGGTGTTACTTTCGAACTTAATGTTAATACCAATCAATTTCAAAATGTAGAACATGAGAAGGTCCACTGTAACTGTAGTAGAATATAAATATTTTTGTATACCAAAGGCCACTGCTCACAGCTTTTTACTCAGGGTTTCCACAATCCAGTTACAAAGAAACGCTGTGGGATGCACATTTCAGTGAGGTAAAGTAAGTTTTACTTGGTAAAGGTACTGCTACTTAGACCTACTTATGTCTGCAATTTGAATGGAAAATCCATTCTGAAGAGCTACGAGGAGTCAGGTGATCATGGGAAACATTTATTTTCTAAAGTATTTGTTAAACATCATTCCTTTGTTTTGGGTGGGGAGTGACTGTAGTTATGCACTATCAAAGAACTGCACTTTGACAACTTTGAACATGTTTTTGAGTGATAAGCATTTGTAGAGTGTAGAAAAAGACCCTGAGGACTGCCAGCATAAGTGGACAAGTTCATGGTTGGGTACCCACTGCTCTAACTTGATATTGTTTTGTGTTGGTAAATCTGCTCCTATGCAATATTTTGACAAGATTGCACAGCCTCTATTCCAAGCAGGAGAGCTGCAAGAGACAGTGAACATCTGTATGGAAAAGATACCAGCTTTGTCTACAAACTGGTCCTGAACGACTGCATGTAGTGCCTTTCTTATTATTTGGACTAAAAACAATTATTGATGGCAAATTGTCTTTAATTCTGTAACATTCAGATTTCTTTTGTAAGCTGCCAATAAAAAATAAAATTAGCTCAACTTTTGAATTTGTCTTATTACAATTTTCTAGTTTGGAAAAATGTAAAGCTAGTTGAATAGGCTTATGTTTTACAAGTTTTGGGCGGGTGAAGTTTGGCTTTAGCTTATTCTCACATGCCACTATTAATAGTGGATGCTAGCGCATTGTGAAAATTGGAGGATGTGTCTTAACAAAGTAACCTAAGTCAATGTTAATTGACTCATTTGTTAAAGTAAAAGATTAATTGGATAAACAGGATTCCAGTTGGTTTACAACACATCCGCTTTGGTTTTCTTTTCTAAACTTCGTTCCATACCAAATTCTACTTGCAGAGGTTGGTAGATTCCAACCACATAACTGGATTTTGAAATTGATGTAAAAATAAGTCGACTTAGACCAATTAAATAGTGTTATGCCTGTCTTGAAACGTCGACAAAAAGCTGAATTTAAAATGTGATAATCCTTTTCTTTCCATTATAGATAGTCGTCATGTGAGGTTGTGTAGGACGATTTATTTTTCTTTCTCTTCATTGTCTGACTTCTGTGAGATGTTTTCTGTAGTCGTAGCTGGAGTAGGCGTTTCCTCTGGCAGCCCATGGAAATCATTCTCTTGTCTTTGGCCTGCAAAGGATGTAAAAAATCTCAGTTGAGCAAGATTGTTTTAAAAGAAGTGCATCAGAGAGTTGAGTTAAACCCTTCGCCATTCTATTTTTGTGGGTATTCTGGAAGTTTAAAAAAAAATGAACTTTACGAACCTTCCCTCAACAAACCAAACTACACATCCACAATACTGTTCAAAAGGCTCCCATTAAAATTGCCAACATTCCGCTAACAAGCATGCCAGTTTCCAATAGCTGGCACTATATAAGATGCTTCTGTTAACTGTTACCCTCCCACCATCAAGCAAATATGTGCTTCCATTTCATTGGTGTAACTGGCTAAGAGGCCTTTACGTTCTTCAACTATCTTCTTTTTCACCAACAAATGGACATAAGTACTACTTCAGATTCTGCCATTAAAAATACATATACCCAGGTCTTCCTTGAGTAAACATATGCTAACACGTTGGGACTTCTTTAGACTTGGTGTAAATGGTCCCATGCCTGTCTTTAAATTCTATGACCTCAATTCCAACAAATATGCACTGTAGAGTACAGTGCAGCTATGATTTCACTAACAAGTGTAACAGGGGCTTCCACATCCAAACTAATATATGCTTACATGCTGCTGCTATCATGTTATTAAATATGTCTGCACTAAGGGCTTCAAATAACCCCGTAGCCTCATCCTAAAACAAAGGTATTGGTTACAATCTATTACCACCACTTAATCCAATATGACTAGTGTTACTGAAGCAGTCTACTGGTGGCAATGGACAGGTCATTTTGCTACTGAGGTCTACTTCTGTAGACAGATTTTGACACAGTCAAGTGCTTTGTTAAAAGCTAGAACTCCCAGAACTCAAGTTCTGATCAATATTTCTACCCACAGAGGCGAGGCCTAGCAGCCAAAAATGGAGGTTGAGCCTCTGTGAGCTTACGCCCGACTCGAAAAATCCAGCAGCATCCGAATGTCGACCTGGACCACAGCACAGATTGGGCCCCTCTGGGACTCCTACCACTCCAGTTGTCATTGGAGGAGAGAGGGGAGTAGGCGCAGTACCAGCTCTGCTGTGGATTCCGCGGGGCCTGAGAGGCAGCTGAGGCTCCGAGTGCTAGGAGAACGGGTGGCGACCGCAAGACTAACCCTCGAGGGGAGGCAGCATCCTTCCTCCCCCTCAAACTTCAGCTGGTGGAGGTGTGGCGCTCTAGAGGCAGCTGCAGAGGAGTGGGAATACCGGGCAGCCTGCTGGAGTCTAGGCCGCCCTGTGAGGCACTATTCGGAGAGCCCACTGCCTCCAGTGCCACGCTCCTCCTCATCTTAGGAGCAGCATACACCGGGCATCCAGTCTGGTGAGACTCAGTGCTAGCCAGATCTGCCTGGGTAGGGGTCCGGAGTGCGGGAGAGAGTACGGGCACAATGGGTGAGAGGCCTGGGCCACAACAAGAGACCTGCCGCACAGAGGAGGCTCAGTGGATTAAGAGGATGGCTGAAGGCCTGGGAGCACCAGCAGCTTCATGTGCCCCTTAGGAGCTGCAGAGGTGAGGCAAGCCGTCTGGAAACCGGGGTTCTCTGGGAAAGTGGGTGGCCAACTCGGTGGCCCCCTTAGGGAGCTTTTGCGGGAGGACCCAGACCTGGAGGAGCCTGGAAGGGCAAAGGCGGCCAAGTGTGCATCCATCAAACCCTGGAGATGACACTGAGCTGCTGTAAAGTGATGAGCACTGACACCCCTCCCCCCGCAAGCTGTTGTTGACCAAGGTACCCTTAAGGGCAGCACAAGGGAGGAGCAGCGGGGCCCGAACTCCAAAACAACGATCAAGTGAGATCCTTCAAAGATAACCTTGTAAAACTGCGTTCAGTGGCGCTGCAAATGGAGCGATGCACAAAAGTTGCTGAGGACTGCTCCCAGCAGAGCAATAGTCAGCTGGTGGGGATTCCGGAGGGACTGAGGCTGCTCGTTCAGAACAGTATTTCACCCACTGGTTTTGCTCCTAGATACTGGAGGGAGCTCTTCCTCTCTGCTTTATCATTTTAAGGGCACATAGATCCCTGGCCATCCAGCCGCCACCTGATGCCCCCTGCCAGGTCGTTTATTTTTCACATTCTTAACTATGTTGACAGGGACGCTATCCTTGCAGAGGCCTGTTGCCAACAAACTGTTGATAGTCAAACAAGGTGATTCTTTTCCCAGACTAAACTCTGCAGGAGAACCATCAAAAATAAACCTTCATGATGGTGAAGCGGAAGTTGAGAGACGAAAATAAAATATATGCTGCTGTACCCAGCCAGACTAAAGATTATCTACCAAGGAAAGACACACTTGTTTGATGCTCCGGAGGAAGCATGGAGATGGGCAAAGGAGAAACCACAGCTAACTAAAAAGCCAATGTGGAGGCAGCTCTAGAACTGGATGCCTGGCCCAGGACCAAACGCCATCAGCGACTACCCTTCATATAAGTGGCAGGGAGAGGCGCTGGGACTCTTCCCAATTGGGGGAGTAAGAAGACATCCGGATGGACCCATGCTCGGTTGACGGGAGATTTTCTTGTGCCACCCAGGCCAGCCCCTGTCAGACACTGGACCAGGGGGGCGACCACATTGAGCAGCCTGGGGGCAGGAGGGGGGAGCGGGGGTGGTAGGTCAATGGGGAGCAGCAAGTATAATCATCAACTGAACGGACAAACATGATGGGTGAGAGGCCCCCCGAACAGATGGCCTACAGAGAGTAATGCAGGAGTATCCTCTTCACAAGTATTGTTTTTCTTATGGTATGTTGGGGATAGTAATACCATTGGGCAATACATACTTCCACTGTAGAAGTGTGGGGATGGGGCTTTTGTCCAAGGGTTGCGTTTACACCCAGACACTTGGGGCAGTTCACATTGTTGTGGTTGATATTTCATTTGATGGAAATACACACCAGAGTAGCAGATACAAGGGGTGGCAAGAGAGTCCTGGCCCTGGCCAGAGCAGAGGAATTCATTGGGCGGTGAGCAATCACTCCACTCTGAGGTAGAAAGACAAACAGCCTGCCAGCGAATGACTGCTACAGTTGTGACACCACGAGGTAGAACGGGAAATATAATCAAATTCACTGATTCCAGGGTTTCACTAGTGACAAACAAAATAGCTCATCTCACAATCCTATCGTGGAATGTCAACTGCCTGCTGAGCAAAATTAAAAGAGGGGTGATTGCACACTACATCAAGAGACAAACCCCAGACGTGGTGTTGCTCCAAGAGACCCACCTGGACAGCAACCATTGCACCTGCCTTAACAGAATAGAATATACAGTTTTGCCCATGCTGGGAAACCAGAAGATCAAGAGGAGTTGCAATCCTGGCCAAAAAAGACCCTGTTCCAGGTCGTACAGACATGGCGTAACCCGTTGGGTAGATCTGTAAATGTATTGGATACTAAAACTCAGAAAACCTTATTGGTACTTAACGTCTACTCCGCCCCCAGTTTCACAGGCAGGTGTTTGAGACTCAGAGCCCATTCCTGCTGGAGATGGCTGCGGATATACACATAGTGGGTGGGGGTTTCATCACTGTAATGGATGCCTGAATGCCGCATGCCCAGCACCTGGGCCGACACTGTCCCTGCTACTCATTCTTCTGGGGGTTTCACAGATCGTTCTACCAACTCAATTACGTATGTGGGACAATGAATGTGCCCAGATAATATTGCAGTAGAATACCTACCCAGAGGCATTTCAGACCCTGTTCCACATAAACTAGTGCTCGGGCCGAGCTATGGGGGGGCCACCTAGAGACTGAATAGCTGGGACCGCCAGGACCGCGAGGCAGTGCGTGAGCTCTGTATTGACACTGAGCTTCCTTTAAAATGGTACTTTGAGAGAGAGCCCAAAACATTGTCTCTTGCAAGGAACAATTTAAAGATTGTGACCTACTAACATTAGAACGACTTATTCAGGCCACTGAGATGGACTATGCTGAGACAGGGCACAGCCGAACCCTTTGGAGGCTTTAACGAGGGAATACCAAAACCTGGTTTATGATTTGGCCAAACAGGTTCTAGCTAACCAATGAAGACTATGAGGTGGGTGACAAGAACGGACGGCTGCCAGAGTGGCTTAGTAGTTGGGAACCAGCAGCCAGGTGGGCGGGCGAGTTGGGGGACACCAGACTGCTCCAGGAGTATGACAGATGAGGGCACAGCAGAAAGATTTGCAGATTACTACCAAGATAGGCAATGGACCCCGATTTCTGAGGAAGAGATCAAGGCCTTCCTGGGGGAGCTGCCCCTCCCATGGTTCATCGGAAGATGAGAATACTCTTGACAAGGACCTCTCCCTGGAAGAATTAACAGAGGCACTGGGTTTGATGCAGCCGGGGAAGACACCGGGACCCATCAGCATCCCAGTGGAATTTTTAGGAAAAAGAAAATCCTTTTCCATAGTGGCCACATAGTGGCCCACATGTCCTCGCAATGTTCACGGAGGCCCCAGGGTAGAGGGGACTAAAACCAGACCTACATAAGCAACAATAGTGGTTTTGCCAAAAACTAGGAAGCTGGGCATCAGTTGCTCTTCCTATAGGCCGTTCTCCCTTCCGAACATGGATAAAGATTTTGGCTAAAGCACTAGCAATCTGACTAGCAAAGCTTATCACAAAACGAAGGATCACATGAAAAAAAATCTCCGCAGTCTCCACTGTTGGCTGGACTACCACAGGGAAATGCAATTACCTCGGGGGATTGTATCCCTGGACAAAGAGGGCATTTGATTCCATAAGGTGGAATTATCTCCTTTAGGTCTGGCTACGATAGTTGTTGGCCTGAGATTCTGTAGATGGGTGCGACTCCTATACCACAACCTGGTGGCAAGGGTCAAGATGAACAGCACCTTCTCCGGAGGAGTTTGGACTGGAGAGAGGGACACGCCAGGATGTCCCCTCTCACCACTCCTGTTTGACCTGTGTCTGGAGCCCCTGGCCTGTTGGATAATGATTAGAGAAGACTTGATCGGCTTCCCCGAGGTCACATGAGAACCAGAGAAGGCTTCCCGGTGCATGGATGAAATATTATTGTACTACTCTGACCCAGTTGTTTCGACCCCAGCAGTCTTTTCAATGTTTTGACATTTTAAGAAGTACACAGGATACAAGATTAACTTGGATAAGTCTGTACTCTACCGAATGGGGTCCTGGCCCCCGTAAATACTGATCCCACCTCAGATGGTGAACACCAAGGAGCATTTTCACTACCTGGTGATAGAAATAAGCCCATCTAAACGGGGTCTTTTTAAGGGAAAATGAAAGCGCTCTATCGGACCTTCCTGCAAGACGTCGACCGCTGGAGGCAACTGCCTCACTTGGTCATTGGAAGAGCGGCCCTTTTTAAGGTAATTACTCTGTCCAAATTCCTGTATGTGCTACAGAATAACCCATGGCTGATGCCTGAATACTTTTTTATAAAGTTGACAGTTCGCTTTGAACGCTTCTCGAGGATAGGGGCACCTCACCCATTGCCCTCCAAACCTTGCATATAATGGGGGCATCTTACTTCCAGGCCTTGGGGCATAATACTGGGCATTCCAACTCCACCAATCAGCCAAATCAACCAATGGAGGGGTGCTTTGATCCAGTGACAAAATTGGAGAGGGCAGTCATGGAGGATAGGTCCCATGTGCACTTTATAGATATCAAAAGATACCATTCACCAGTGGTGACTAGCAGTAACAAAATATAGTGGGGGGTGATGGCGCACAACTCACCATAAACGCAGCAGTAACTCCCGCCCAGTGTGACACTTCTCTGCCGGTGATCCTTGTGTCCACGAGAAGGAAAGGGAAAGACTTCCTTCCTGTGGAACGTGAAACTAATCAAATCTTAAGCTGCTCTCATTGTGTTTTCAGCATGAGAGCAGCTCCAAGATTGGTTGGAACTAACACAGCACTCATTTTGAGGCTTGGGGCATGTGCCAGCAATTTCCAGGCTGTTTCACAGCCCTTGGATTGCTGGGTCTACAGTGCACATGTCGGATAGGAGGGCTGTAGACAGCCAGCCAGTCTGATATGCACACTGGCATGGGCAACATTCATCCTGCAATCGTAGGATTGAACTCAGCCCCCACCCCCGTGCTGCACAGGGAGAGCCGATGGCGAATAATGGCATTGAAATATTTATTTGTGTTTGCCTGCTGTGCTCGCAGCAGGCAGGGCAATACTCCTATGCCCTTTAGGAGGAGCCCCCCCTGGACGTTCACATTTAGTTGGCAACACAGAAATTACCCTGGAGGCCTGGGACAAACTGCCGCCTATGGCGTTTGGAGAAACAGACTATCCCCGATTACCCCACTGTGGATTGGAGGCTCATTAAATGACTTCTGAGGAATATCAAGGAAAACCCCTTTGGAAGTGATCGGGAGTTTAACACTCTGAGACCTGGGAGGGAATGAGGGATGTAACCCTTCCGAAAACCACAGGCAGAGTCCTATCTACACGACACACACATTCTTCAGATGCATTCAAATACATAATGCCCAGCAAGCAGGGGAAATACTGTGAGAGACAATGGAGGACAGCAGCTCTCTAGAAAGTTGGACACTCCAGAATGAACTGCCATCAAAAGCCATTTAATTAAAATATCTCACCCTCCTAAACAATAAGCCAGATAACCTCGATTCACTAAGAGCTAAGTGGGAAACAGACTTGTGTACCATAAAGGACACTGACTGAAAAGCAGCACTGATGCACCTTTTGGAGATGGCAATATAAGGAAGCTTGAGGCTCATACAACTCAAGGTCCTTTACAGGGTATATTATGCTAGATCATGATTGTTCACAATGGGAAGGGCACAAGCCCCCAAATGTCTACGATGTGAGGAAGTGGGCATCTTTATACTTATTCGTTGGTCCTGTTCTCACATACAAGTGTAATAGAGGAAGATACTTGCAGTACTAGTAGACGTTTTGGAGACTGACATTCCTTCCATACCACAGTTCTTAATTCTGGAAATACCGGGCGATGTAGACATCGCCAGAGAGCAACTCTTGCTCTGCACCCTGGGCTTCTGCTTAGCTAAAAGTAACATAAGACAGTGAATGGGAAAGCCCTGGTCCACCCACAAAAAGCCAGTGGGAGACTGGCATGACATGCTGCATGGAGGCAGAGAGAGTGGTTTAAGAGGTATGGGGCAGCCCGAAGAAATTTCAGAATGTGTGGGGACAGTGGCGAGCTTACCATAAACTGGACTTGGAGACCACGGCCGCCTGGAAAAGTTCAAGCAGGAGATGAGCAGAACTGAATAACTAGGTAAGAGAAGAGGCCAGGGTTGGGCCTGGACGCTGAGAGACGTAGGGGGAAGCGAGGAGACAACATGTCCAATTGCACTTACTGAAATAGAAATGCCCAGATGTAAATTGTAAAAGACTACTCAGACGATTTGGTAAATTTATATGTAAAAACAGATTCCTCATCTTGTGACTGTTCCCAGGCACCAGATCCAGAAACTGAAAAAGCAGAGCTCCTGTGCACTGGTAGGTGGCTCTGAGTAACTCTGCGCCTCCTTTTTTCCACCCCAGAGGTGACAAGCGGAGTCGTATATAAGTGCCATCCATGCATGCTGACATCCGTTCTTTCTGCACCTTTTCTTCATACCTTGGAGGGGTTTTTTTCAACAATTTTTTATCTTCCACTCTTCCAAGGGGTCACGTCACATAAGAGTACAGGCTTAAACCTTGTAGGGGCTGCCGCAAACAGATGTACATTACAGATCCCCACCAGTTGTGCCTCTGGTGTTTGGATTCAGAGCGCAACTGCAAGGACTGTACCCAGACAATTTCAGAAGCCATTCAGAAACATTAAGCTAAACTCTACGTGGCAAACTACCACAAGACGCCATGCAGATCCCAGTAAACGTTGAGAGTGCAGACAGGCTCCCAAATTCATTCCGTTAGCAGATCTTCGCTGTCCAAGTCTTCAGGCAAGTAAAAAAAACAAAAAAAGAAGTCCAGGCAGGACTCATCCCCTTTCCGCCACTATTGATCTCTAGAGAAGGCACAAGGGTGTCTTGCTCCCATTCTATTAAGGTGTCGATTCCTACTTTGCTTCTGATGTACCCTGAGTTTCCGGGTCCGCCAGCAATGCTGCAGCAGATCAAAGCCTTTGGAGAAGCCATACTGTGCATCTTGGGCACACTATCATCTACCTATGGTGCGCCTTTGGGCCCAAGGATCTGTAGGGGCCTTCAATCGGGTTACTGCCACCAGATTCGTACTGGCAGATGGTGAAAGTGGTGTCCTTGGACAAACGTGGAGGAAACCTCAATGACGCCCTTGATTGCAGGCAGTGCAAATGGATGGACATGCTCAAAAGCACTACTATTAGACTGAATGATCGAAGACACCTTTCGGTCTTGCCTCAGTTACTCTGTGCACTTGGCTTGTGATTTTGGCTTTTGTAAATCTGTTCCATGACTACTTTGGTATATACAGCCACCTTTATATATCATCTGGCTCATGAGTTCTACCTCGCATGCAAATGTGTATATTATGAATTCTTCTTCCATCGCGAACAATTTTGTATTATGTGGACATTTAGTATCTGTCGGAAATGTTGCACCCCCAATTGATCTGTCAACAATATGCATTTTTTGGGGGGGAGTTCAGATCATACACGCACAGTTACCATTGTAGCAGGGCAGAGCACATAGGGGCATATCAGGCAGGGCGTTAAAATTAACACCGTTTTAGCGGCAGAAAACTGCTGCTAAAGCGGCGATAATGGGCTTGATAATATGGCCTTGGAGAATTCCAATAGCAGCTCATTTTCACAGCAGAACATGGGTTTCTATTGGAATTCACAAGGCCATATTATCAAGCCCATTATCGCCGCTTTAGCAGGATATATGTTACCCGCTATGTGGAATGGAGGTTGATGTAAGGTCAACCTGTAATTTAACGCCATTATGTTTAGATTGTCAGAATTATTGAAGATCGGTTCGACTTGCAGGCATCAGATGTCCGTGAGATTTTCACCCTTACTTAGTAAGATGTACTTTGAAATATAGGCCTTGCACACGTTTAGAAATACTTGGGGTGTGGACAAGGGTGTTTGGATATCGGTAAATGTGTAGCCGATTGCAATACGAACCGCACTAGGTCCATTGGTGCCGGAATGCACCGTGCATGTTATATGGCAGCCCTCTAGTCATTTTTAGGTTTGCCGGAACCATCCTTGTTCAAATCACCTGTTGTAATGCATTTTCTTAAAGCTTGGCAGCAAACCCCTTTGTGATGCTATAGTGGGCGTTAAGTTTGGTTACCCCTTTCCTAATGCGTACCCCTTTCAATCCAATACATAGTTCTCTATTGCGTCTCCTGATCTTAAAAGCTGTCATTCTGGTTGTGATAATGTCAGCATGTTGTGTAAGTGAGCTTCAGGCACTCTCACTCTGCCTCCTTTTACCACCTATGTTCTAGACAAACTGGTGTAAGGAACTCGAGCTGCATTCCTGCCGAAGGTAGTGACACCTTTTCACCCTCCCACCTATTCTGCCCCCCTCATTCCTCGAAGGAGGAGGAGAGACTTCATCGCTTGGAACCCAAGAGCGCAGAGCTTTTCCATTGATGGCACCAAGTAAAATCACGTGGACTATCAGCTCTTTGTGGGATTCTCTGGGGGCAGGGAAGGGCAGTGCAGAAGCGTACCAGCTCACTATGTATGATCCCCCTGTATTAAGGCCTGCATTGAATATGAAGCAGCCTTCAGAGGGGCTCAGGGCTCATTTCACCATAGTTAAGGCTCCTTCCACTGCATTGGTATGCAGAGAGCCTGCCCTGGTAATCTGTCAGGCTATGCAGGCATTGGTGCACACAGTCATAAAGCACTAATGCCTTGGTACTCCGGTCCTTTGAGTTGGGCACTTTGACCATTTGGTACTGCAGAAGTTTTTATCTGAGCCATTCCACAGATCCACCACATTGGAAGGTACTGTTTTGTTAGCTATTCACAGGATCAGAAATCTGTGGTTACAAGTATCAGTCAGAAGAACACATTTTTACCTTCGGTAACAATCTTTCTAGTGGATACCTCATTTAATTGCAAATTCATCACTGCCCTCACACCTCCCTGTCCTGTGGAGTGGCCTCTTTTTGACATCTAAAGACGCTCCAAGTTAGTACTCAACACACTGTATTAAAAACAATATCACAATCCATGAATGAGGGTGCAGAAAAGGGAAAGACAAGAAATGTATGTCAGTTTGAAGGTTGATATTTATATGCAGCTCTGCTCAGTTACTACAGTTGTAGTATGGAGCCAATGCAGAGCCACGTGATGCCAACTAGTGGCACACAGGAGCACTGGTGCAAATGATCTCCAGATCCAGACTGACACGAGGGAATATTCTATGGTGAGGAATCTGTGGTTAGAGTATCCACCAGAAAGAGTACTATCAAAGTTAAGTAATTTGTTCAACAGGACTATCTTGCTAAGACCGCTCTCATGATTAATGCCCATCAATCTACATATCCTGCTTGTTCAGTATCAGAGTAGCTGCATGACCAGCAGAGAAACTGCCAACAGCCCTTTACCAGCTACCAGCCCGTGTATCATCATCCAGCAGACGTCCTCAAAAATCTACAGAACCCTTCCTCTATAAAGGAAGGCTGAACGGCATTTACCGGGATGGTTTTGATATCCTGGGAAAGCCAATCACTTGGAAAAAATATGAGGAAAAAGGTTTGTGGAGTAAGGTAATCAAAGTTAATCAAAAACTGTTTTCCTTGATTTCTGTTTTCTTTGTGTGGAAGTTTGCTAAATCTGGCATTCAGGTTACACCTGGCAGTTCTACTTAGCAGCTAGTAGAGGTGACAGAAACTCTTGTGTTCGAGGCATGTGGGCTGCTGAATTTATATCTATGCATACATCGCCGCCTAGTGTTGGGTCCGGATGATTGCACATTGTTGTCCTGGAAGAGTCTTCGAAGTATCACGAGATAGGTGGCTCGTCCCTTGGACTACAGTGCGCATGGGCATCCTCTCCATCTTCAGATTGTTTTTTTCCGCCATTGGGTTCAGATGTACCTTCTCGACTCAAGTTCGGAATACACTTAAAAGACTTTTCGCGAGGCCAAAAGGCCTTCGGGGCGTCGGTATTGTCTCTCGTTCGGTGCCCAGTACTTCATCCAGTTCTTCGAACGGGACGTTTAAGGCCGTATTGCCTTTCGACAGCTAGGCCCCGACGAGCGTCGACGATGGAATGGAGCCCGTTCAAGAGATGCCCCGTCTGCAACTCCAAATACCCTCACATCAATGTGCACCGGGTGTGCAACAAATGCCTATCCCCGGACCACGACGAGGCCAGCTGCATGGCCTGTTCCAAGTTCCGGTCGAAGAAAACACTTCGGCGCGCCGCGAGGCAGTCGGCCCATCAAAGAGTGCCAGAACCGGAAGATATCTTCGAGGCAGACATCGAGGGCGCCGATCAAGAGGGTCCAGACCAGCAGTCGGACCCTGCATCGGAGCACAACTCACAATATGATGTGGACGAAGACCAAGACTACGTCCATGAAGAAGACATCGTCGAGGTAGGAGACGACGCAGAAGCCATCGGAGCCGTTTGACGACTCAAGCGATGAGCCAGGGCCCTCCGCAATCGCGGGGCCCGATACTGACACTATACTCTCTACGGCTCAGGTCGAGGCATTGCCGGAAGGCCTTGGCCAAGATCTTTACCCGCATTCTATTAGCCCGCGTCCACGCCCGGCTAAGAATACTTCTACGGAGCCATCGATCAATCAGCCACTTTCAGCGGCAAAACCGAAACAGACAGCAACTGTATCGAAACCGAAACTGCTGACGTCAGTTGTCGGATCGACAGCCTCGGATTCGTCGGCTCCAACCCAATCTACCAGTGTCATCGACCCTTCGGGGTCACAAGGGGGCATCGACCCGAAATACGGGACGCCGAAGCCTGTCTCTGCCGTCAGGCACGTCGTGCTGATGCTGTTGACGTCCACGACCAAAGCTGGCGACACTAGCAAAGGACTCAAGGCTAGAAAGACTGTCGATCCAAATCTTCCAGCCTCGGCGCCGATATCCGGGAAAGCCTTCGAGTCGAAAACTGCCGACCTGAAAGAAAAGGTTGCGTCGAAGCAAAAAGGCGTACCTGTTGCGCACCGACAGCTCGAATCGACGCAGGGCCGCAAGCAGCACGGTGATCCTACAATGTTGATCGGATCAAAAACTGCAACACCCTCAAAAAATGTTGGTTTGTCTCCACTGCTTACGCAGCCTATTAAATATGGACTGCCCCCGACCGCTCGACCAAAGGCCTTCGAGCCACACAAAGGCACCGACAATACCAAAAAAGTGTTGATTGTTTCCAGGACTAAGTCCGCTGAGGGGGATGTAATGTTCCAGCCACCCTCCTATGACAATCAGTCAAAACTGTTCATTGACTCGGATACTGGTAGACTCACTATCTACAAACGGAAAATAAGGCCAGAAACTCCTTTGGAGCCATACAAAATCCCTCTAAAAAGAAAAAGGGACTCGGCAACCTCACCTGTTCTTTCGGAGCCTTTGGAGTCTTATGACCAGGACTATTCCTATTCGCCCCCACGCACCTATGAGGATATAGGGAAGGGATACAATGAAGATGAGTTCAATTATCCTGCTGACACAGATCAGGACGAGCAGCAAACATGGACTGACCCTGGTGAGCCACAGTCCACGGCTGACGTTCAGTCCTATAACCATCAAAACCTCGCCTACTGAAGATACTGCTGCGTTTAACGCTTTGATTGAGAGGGCGGCAAAAAACCATGATGTGGACATGCATGCTGACCCAGTTGAGGAGGACTTTTTGTTTGATACTTTCATAACTTCAGAGAGATCAGTAAAAACATTGCCTATGCTAAAGGGTGTCCTTAAACACGCTACTGATATCTTCAAGGAGACCACAAGGGCACGGGTTGTAAACCCAAGGATTGAAAAAAAAGTACCGGCCCGCTCCTGTGGACCCTACGTACATCAAAGGCCAGCTCCCGTTGGACTCCCTCGTGGTGGCTAATGCTCGTAAGAGGGCAAACTCTCAAACCAGTGGTGATGCTCCCCCTTCGGACAAAGAATCAAAGATCTTTGAAGCATCTGGCAAGCGAGTAGCGGCTCAAGCAGCAAATATTTGGAGGATCTCCAACACACAGGCCCTATTAGCCAGATATAATAGGGCACACTACGACACGTTAGAGCAGCTACTGCAACACCTGCCTGAGGCTTGTAAGGAGGGAGCAGAAATGCTGATACAGGAGGGGAAATTAATTTCCAATGCGTCCATCAAGTGTGCGCTAGATGCAGCAGACACGGCAGCTAGGGCCATAAACACAAGTGTGATGCTTCGAAGGCACGCCTGGCTACGCATCTCTGGTTTTAAGCCGGAGATACAAACTACTTTACTCAACCAGCCGGTTAACCCTGATTTTCTCTTTGGCCCTGATGTAGACACAACACTTGAGAAAATTAAAAAAGACACTGAGACAGCAAAATCCATGGGGGCTCTGCAGTCACAACAGTTCAGGGGCAATTCCTTTCGTCGTTCCGGTAACAGGGGAGCCTCCAGAGGTCAAGCATCACAGCAAGCCCAATACAACAGAGGGGGCTCGCAGACCACCTATAACAAGAACAATAGGGGTGGCTATCGTGGGAACAGCACCAAAGGCAGAGGACGTGGAAATAATAATGCCAGAGCCTCTGCCACCAATAAACAGTGACGTATTGTCACTGCCCCCCGACCATATAACACCTGTCGGGGGAAAACTCCAGCAGTTCCTGCCAGTCTGGGAAGGCATAACCACCGACAGGTGGGTGAGAGACCTTATCCAACACGGCTATTGTCTAGAACTAACCACCACTCCACCCAACATACCCCCAAGGCACCGTCCTATGTCCACAGAGCACATGTACTTATTGCAGCAAGAAGTCCTCTGCATGCTGCAAAAAGGGGCCATAGAACTCGTGCCTTTAAATCAGCAGTGTACAGGGGTGTACTCACTGTACTTCTTAATCCCAAAAAAGGACGGGTCTCTCAGGCCCATTCTAGACCTCAGACCCCTGAACCAGTACATCTTGTCGGAACATTTTCACATGCTGACTTTACATCAAGTTCTACCATTCTAGCAACCCTAGACTTAAAAGACGCATATTTCCACATTCCCGTTCACCCAGGACACAGGAAATATCTCAGGTTCACCATAAACAACCAGCATTACCAGTTCAAGGTCCTGCCTTTTGGGGTCACTACTTCCCCCAGGGTGTTCACCAAGTGCTTAGCGACAGTGGCGGCGCACCTTTGGAGACAACACATCCACGTCTATCCTTACCTGGACGACTGGCTTGTTCAAGCAAAGTCAGCCCAGCAATGTGCCAGCCACATGTCCCGCACAATTCACCTCCTACACAGTCTAGGATTTTCACTCAATTACCCAAAATCACACCTTCAACCCGCTCATGTGCAACAGTACCTGGGTGCGACAATCAACACTCTGACAGCGACAGCGCACCCAACTTCAGCCAGAGTTAACAGCATGCAATTGCTCATTCAAAAATTCAGGCCCCAACACTCGCTCCCAGCGCAGGTATTCATGCAGCTGATCGGTATGATGGCCTCCTGCATCTTTATAGTCCCTCACGCAAGGCTACACATGCGTCCGCTTCAGGAGTGCTTAGCACGACAGTGGAACCAGGCTCAGGGACTGTTGGTGACCGGTCGTGCATACAACTCTCTGCATTGGTGGAACACACAAAACCTTTGCAGGGGACGACCGTTCCAAGAGCCTGTACCACAGATAGTGCTGACAACGGATGCATCTCTCCAGGGTTGGGGAGCGCATGTCCTCCATTATACAGTGCAGGGACTATGGACAGCGCAGCAGCAAAAGATGCATATCAACCTGTTGGAGCTCCTGGCGATTTTCATGGCAATGAAGGCCTTTAAACTGCATCTGTGCAACAAAGTTGTGCTGAGCCGGACGGACAACATGACTGCCATGTATTACATCCAGAAACAGGGAGGCACGCACTCTCCACAATTGTCTCATCTAGCCCAGAGCATGTGGAAGTGGGCCATTCAAAGAAACATGTTTCTCATGGCGGAACATCTCCCAGGCAAGGACAACTTGATGGCGGACCTGCTCAGCAGGCACAGCCACCAAATGCACGAGTGGGAGATACACCCCTCAGTGCTCCAACCATATTTCCAGCAGTGGGGTCATCCGGAGATGGACCTATTCGCCACAAAGGAAAACGCGAAATGCCAAACCTTCGCCGCCAGGTTCCCACACCCGCAGTCTCAGGGCAATGCGATATGGATGAACTGGTCAGGCAGATTTGCGTACGCTTTTCCACCAGCACCACTCATACCGCTAGTGGCACCCAAACTGCGCCAGCACTCCATGACGCTCATCCTAGTTGCTCCAACGTGGCACGGCAAGCGTGGTACACCATGTTCCTGGAACTTTCAGTGGTGCCTCACCAACGGCTGCGACTCAAACCCAGTCTCCTCACTCAAAACCGTGGAGACATTCAGCACCCAGATCCGCAACAATTGAGCCTTGCAATATGGCTCCTGAGGTCATAGAGTTTGGCTACCTCAACCTGCCCCCTGACTGTATGAACATCATCAAGAAGGCCTTCCACCAGGGCTTGCTATGCAGCCAAATGGAAGTGATTTGTCATTTACTGTTCTAATAATAACATAAATCCGCTGGATGCATCCACGCAAAACATTATATGTTATTTGTTGCACCTATACAGGTGCAATCTGGCATATAGTTCCATTAGGATACATTTGGCCGCAATGGCAGCTTATCTTCAAAACAGACAGCATCTTTCTCTTTTTAGAGTGCCAGCCATTGAAGCTTTGATGGAAGGACTCAGAAGAGTGAATCCTCCCAGACACCCTCCTTCACCTGTCTGGAATCTGAACATAGTTCTCACCAGACTAATGGGACCGCCCTCTGAACCTCTTCACTCTTGTGAGATACAGTTTCTAACATGGAAAGTGGCTTTTCTAGTGGCGATAACATCGCTAAGGAGAGTTAGTGAGCTTCAAGCCCTAACTATTCAAGAGCCTTTCATACAAATTCATGCTAATCGGGTGGTGCTGCGTACCAACCCGAAATTCATGCCTAAGGTGGTGTCGCAGTTCCACATTAACCAAACCATAGAACTGCCCGTTTTCTTCCCCAATCCAGACTCGGTAGCAGACAGAGCACTGCACACGCTAGATGTCAAAAGAGCTCTCCTGTATTACATAGACAGGACAAAGTATTTCAGGAAGACTAAGCAACTGTTTGTTGCCTTCTCTCCACAACACAAAGGCAACCCCATTTCAAAGTCGGGTATAGCCAGATGGATCGTTAAGTGCATACAAATCTGTTATCAAAAAGCAAAACGCACATTAACAGTTCCCCCAAGAGCGCATTCCACACGCAAGTTGGGGCATCCATGGCTTTCCTAGGTAACATTCCTCTAGAGGATATATGTAGAGCAGCCACATGGACCACCATACACACATTCACCAAACACTACTGCGTGGATGTACACTCCAAACCGCAAGCTGCTGTAGGTCAGGCTGTTCTCAGAACTCTTTTTCAGACTGCTGCAGCTGGCACGGGCAACCGCCGCTAAGGAGGATACTGCTATTTATTCTATGCATATATATAAATTCAGCAGCCCACATGCCACGAACGGAATATGCTACTTACCAATATGCATCTGTTCTTGGCATGTAGGGCTGCTGACATTAATATCGCCCGCCCTCCTCACCGGTGCCTGTCGCAGCTGTAGCACTCAGTCTCATTCTCATGCATGGTCATCACTTACTGTATTACACTCCATCTCTGCCCCAATGGTGAAAAACAATCTGAAGATGGAGAGGATGCCCATGCGCACTGTAGTCCAAGGGAGGAGCCACCTATCTCGTGATACTTCAAAGACTCTTCCAGGACAACAATGTGCAATCATCCGGACCCAACACTAGGCGGCGATCTATGCATAGATATAAATATCAGCAGCCCTACATGCCAAGAACAGATGCATACTGGTAAGTAGCATATTCCTATCAATGATTTCCCCCCTGAATAGCTCTACCCTGAACCACCTCTTTCAGGATTTATTAATTATGTTACACAAAGGTCAGAATCTAGAAGCTTTGTGGCCTCTGGTCAAATGCTGTTCACCTGGAAAGTTGCCAGCGAGTTTCCGGTGCATTTCTCGTCCAAGCCTAATAGATAAGTTATTTACCTTCAGTAACACACTTTTTGATAGACTTTTAACTGCATATTCCTCACTTTTTTGATATTTTCGCAGGTATCAGACTGGATCTGGAAACTTTTCATGAGCACTTTGGTGCGCCATCACTCCGGAAATGACATGCGGAGCCTATATAGATACCACCCAGCGCACTGACATCAGTTTGTTTGTTTATTATTTTAAGGTTTTATAAAGCGCGAACTTGACCCGTGAGGGTATCGGAGCGCTTTACATATTTATAGTGTAATACAGAAGGAGAAGACCTGTACATCAGCGATGGGTCATAGGGAAGGCAGGATATCACATACCGTATTTTCCGGCGTATAAGACGACTTTTTAACCCCTTAAAATGTTCTCCAAAGTCGGGGGTCGTCTTATACGCCGGGTACCAAATTTTTAGGAGTGGAAGCAACGTTTCGGTATGTTCGAACTGCGTGCTCAGTCTAGAGACACAGCAGGCGGGCACATGCGCTGATCTGGCGTCTCTCTCTGTGCTGATCTGGCGTCTCTCTAATCTCTCTCTCCCTGCTACTGATCCCCCTTATACCATATTCGTGCTCATGTGAGTCATACTACAATCCCCTCTAGCTGTACGGTACGGTACTTTATTTACCGTATGCAATTTTATATAGCGCGGACTTTACCCGAAGGTGTCAGAGCGCTTCACAATAGGACTACTGTAGTAATGATACATGAGGAGATAATTACAACAGAACAAATTACAAAAGCAAACGTTACGTTAAGTTACGGCACATGAATCAAAAATGACAATAGTGCGCAGCAGTCTCTTACAGTCCTGTAGTGCAGTAGTGCCGATGGGAGCAGGATCTCACGGGGCATTTCGGTATTTTCGAACTGCGTAGGTATTCAGTCTAGAGCTACAGCGGGCACATGCGCTGATCTGGCGTCTCTCTCTCCTTCCGATGTGGCCATGAATCTCACGTTCATCGGAAGGAGAGGAGCGTCAGTACCGTACGTCATCTCCTAAGTTCATGGGAATTGAAAGGGGACTGTAGAAAGTTCCCGCCGACAATACAGTACTGCGCTGGAAGTGGGGGTAGTCTTATACGGCGAGTATAGCATGAAACCTTCATTTTATGACGAAAAGTAGGGGGTCGTCTTATACGCCGGGTCGTCCTATACGCCGGAAAATACGGTAAGTACAGTACAATAGGGATAGGGTAAAACTATACATCAGGGCATTTTACAGAGAACAGGGTCATACAATAGGCAGGATAACACACGAGTCCTGTACAGGGTCGCAGGATGAAGCATTAGCCTTTCAGGTGGCTGTTGAACAGGTTTATCCAAGGAATTTACCCATGAGGAAGGATTTAGCCTCTTTTTTGAAGCGTGCCAGGGAAGGGATTCTTCTGATATCAGGGGGGAGGGAGTTCCATATTCTTGGCGCAGTCCCAGTGAAAGCCCGATTGTAGGTTTTTATTTTCCTAAAGCGTGCAGGCCGGAGGAGGAGGGCATTGGTCGATCGTAGGTTTCTGCTTCCACCGGATATCACCAGCTTCTGTGCAAGATACGCCGGGGAGTTAGAGTTTAAGGCCTTGTGCGTGATGCATGCCAGTTTGAGGTGGATCCACAACACCAGACGCTGATCCAGAACTTCCTTATTGTTTCTCAGACTTCCCCTCAATTTTTCTCCAGTATGCAAGGGATGTAACCTCCAAAGCCAAAAGGTTTTAACCCCCCATGAGCTATGCCTGGAGTCGAATAACGACTCCAAGACCTGCAGCGACTGCACTTTGATGAACTAGAACTCCATCAGAGACTGTGAGGCTAAGCTTTATATTACCAGGTGTAAGAAGACCCATGCCAGGACCACTCCAAGTCATGGTCTGTATTGGAAGTTCGATCCTGGTTCAGTTCCCCAAGTCGACGTAGCTGTTCGAGAGGCCATTGTTTGTCCCAGTCAAAATCCGGTAAGTTAAAAAATAAGCACAAAAGATCAAAGAGGGATCCCGCCTTCTTATGCCACTTGCATCAGCTGACTTCGGAACACAGCTCCAGCGGGTTCTGGCGCAACCTGAGTTTCCAGGGCCATCAGGGTGTGTGGCTAAGTGCCGACTGAGATGGTTGCACACTAAAGGAGCTCTCAGAATGCAATAATCCCCAATTATCAGTATAATGGTTGCTGCACCAGCCCCGTCTCCAGGCTTGGGGAATGTGAGCTGCGAACGAGTAGGCTTGTGCTAGCTGTGAGAGCCCCTGGTGGGTTGCCTGACCAGGAATGGAACTCTGCCCCCCCCCCCCAAGAGATGCGGAGGCCAGACCTTCGCGCTGAGTGCACCAACGGACATGCGTGAAGCCTGGCACCACAAAGGTCGAGGAAGCAGCCCACGCAGATGCGGTAAGTGTGTGGCAGTGTGAGTGTCTGCCGCGGAGAAGGGGAGGAAGTGAACCATGATATGGCGGGGCCTGGCTGACCCCCTTTCTAGAAACCCGGGGCAACTTGCCTTCCCCCTCCCTTGGCCTCTCACCCCGGTGGATGAGTGATGCAGCACGGGGGAGCAGTGTGAAACAAGAGGGGAATGTGGGCCCACTTGATGACTGGGCCGTGAGGCAGTGGTGAGAGGAGCAATACAGTACAGAGCCATAGGCCCAGGGACTGCCCAGCTAGATCCCTTAAGAGACTGCATGGGGAATAGGACCTAGTTCAGGCCTGAGAGTAGAGAGGTCAGGACCCTCACCACACCAGCTCCTGGCCAGAAAGCAGAGAATTATCAGAATCAATAGAGAATGCCTGAGTGCTGAACAGGAGGTTATGAACTGAGGTCCCGTGTGGATACCCGGTTCGAGACCCACTGTGTGATGTGTGCCAAAGGTATACGCTAAGGGAGTCCCCTAATATTGTGATGTATGATATATTCTCCTAAACTGCAACTATACTGTACAATACTTCCATTCATCGGGGCACCGCTTACAGGAGTCAGTTGCACCAACTTTCTACAGCCGGACAAAACTGAGGGGGGCATACCAGAGCCCTGCAATGAAGCCAAAGGGCCTGAGCCAGACGCAAACAAACATGGATAAATATGCTGTGCCAAAGACAGGGCAGAAGCACAAAGTCAATGGGATGAACAAACTGAGGCAGTGGAACCAACGCTCACCACCATCATGACTGCCATTACTGACCTAAAAGGGCCAATCGAACCGAAGCTAGATGCGGTCACCATAGATGTAAACTTACTTAGAGTGGATTTTCACAAAATCTCCTATAAGGTCTCAGCCACTGAAAACAATATCAATCCGCTACTATCCAAGTCTAAACGATTGGAAGAACAAGTGAAGCTCCCTACAAAGCAACAGGCTGAAATGGCTAAAGGATATATATGAGCGCCTCACATATGGTTTACTCAGACTTAGAAGTTTGGTCCTAAACCACCAGGCAGTGAGTATCATAGAATTGCGGAGGACTATGAACATAAAAGCCTGCAATTCTATGATACTCTCTGCCGGGTGGTTTAGGACTGAACTACTAAGTCTGAGTAAATCGTATGTGAGGCGCTTATATATAGGCTTTAAACCTGGCCTTCTTGGGGGGGGGGGGGGTCGGTGAGGGGGGCTTGCCGATGGATTCCATGAGTGGGACACAAAACTGGTTGTGGGAAAAGGGGGGGCCTGAAATGGTTATTGACTGCAGAACCTACTTATCGGTGCTAACCCACCCTACTGATGGTGGTGTATTTCTTGGGTCTGCAAGTTGGGGTGGTGGGAGGTTTTGAGCCCACAGAGCAGGGTAGCAGGGAGGGGGGGGGGGGTTGTTAGTGGGGTTCTTGTTGTAAAGTTTATACTATGTTGAATGCATTGCATATCTTACTGTTTTATTTAGCAGACACGAAATTAATACAGTTGGGAGTAACCTGAGGTTAAGCTGCGATAGTCATCATGGCGCGCTCATATGACGTTGGTAACCCAAGTGGCCTCACTTTAGGAGTTGTGACCTGGAATGTTAACGGTATAGGTAACAAAATAAAACTTACTGTAGTCCTCCAATACCTATTGTCAGGAATCAAGTTAATGCGATAATGTGGAGAAAGCATGCAGAAGACACAGAGTCTTTGTGAAACCTTCTCGCATCAATCTGTGGGAAGATTGTGGAAGGTTTGTATAGTCTAAGATGGTCGCCACGTTGGTTAAGAGTTGCAGAGGACCAATTCAGAGTAGCGAGATCATGCAGGATTTGAGATCTCGAGCCGCGAGAGTGCGTTTACCACAGCGCACTTCAATTTGAACTTGTGAAGTTCCGTTTTGTGAAGCCTCTCAAATCTTGTTTTATTCGAGTGGTGCTTCTCCAAGCAGTTCTGTTTTAGTGAGAACTATTTGGGGAAAATCTTCGTTCTATAGTTTCATTTTTTCTAGTAATTTGCTGGTGATTTTTTCACCAGAAAAGTTTCTAGTTTGCAGCATCGGCTTTGGAAGAACTTCCAGTGTATATTTGCCGATATTGGGAAGAAGTTTTGTTTGAGCTCCACTATCAGCGCTCCTGCAGGTGAACCGGCACATTGGCTGAGTGAGATATCAATCTCAGAGGACTCAAGTAAGCTACATTTGTTATATTCAAGCTGTGCCAGCCAGAAGTCCTTGGTTTGCTTTCAGCGCGGATATTCCAGGCTCAACTGTGCTTCATTTCACGTTCCTTGCCTCCTTACATCCCTTCCTTCATTTTCCTTCCTTGTTCCTTTTTGCACGTTCAACTGTGAAGCAGAGTTGCCTGGGAATCTTCAATATCAGAATCATAACTCAACGAGGAACAATTCAAGAAACTGAGACAATTGAAAATTGTGACTACTAATTAATCCTTAATGAAATACCATCCATTACAAAGGATATTGTTGTAACTGTATTGAAAGGAATTATACACCTGACTAATAGGTAGGAATAGTATAGTTATTTCATACATACTGAAGTAAGTAGGGAGGTGTGTGTTTAACCTAATGATTTGTTCCCTTTGTGCATTAGGTGTCATCAGCTTAAGAGTCTCAGAAGCTGACGTAAAGATCTAAAACAAATAAGAGGAGATGAAACTCCTGGAGAACCTGGTAGGGGGAAGCGCAGGGTGAGGGTTCAATATATTCGTACAGTGTAGAAAAAGAAAGGTTTTCCAAACAATTTGTCTCCATCTGTGCATTAGGAACTCTCCACTCAGCCAAGTAGAGTCCAAGAGAAAGACTTGAAGAAAGAAGAGTTCTGGAGCAGCTGCGTTTACAGACAGTGAGTTCTGGGAGGTGGACATTGGGATTTAGCTCCGTTCTGACTTCGTGGAGAGTTGAGCGCCTTGACACCTATGTAGACAAATATATGATATAGTGCTATTGCAGACGCACTTAAAATTACATCATTATGAAGCCCTTGATAGATACTTGGATATAAGTTACTCGCTCATGCGGGATACACTTCAGACTCCAGAACTAGTTAAATCTTCCGTTACTTTAGTCCCAGGTAGGATTTGGCATGATCAATCAGGCAGATATGTTAAGTTGACTGGTGTATGAGAGGGAATGGGTCTCAATATTTGTTCTGTGTATATCCACCGAAATGACATGCTGATACCCTACCAGCATTGAGTACATTACTGTTGGAGCTGTCCCAGGGTATTCTCCTACGGGGGGGAGGGGCGGGCATAAATGCCACCATGGATCCGAGATGGACAGAGTATCGAGAGCAGGCAAGGGAACGAGTGCAGAGCCTCTGCAGGCCTTTGTGGACCCAATGGGGCTGGTTCATATCTAGTGGGAACACAATCCCGGGATAAAGCAATTCCCTTTTTACTCGGCAGTTCATGGAGGATATTCCAGATTAGATCACCTCCTGACACATATTGATAGTGTGGGGCTATTCCGGAACTCAGTACATAAGGCGCGTGGCATCTCCGACCACTCACCTGTTGAGGTGCTGCTCCTGGGAACAAACACTGCCGCCTAGGCTACACCCCTGGCTCTTCCATGATGAACAATTTAAGGATAAAATAAAGGAAAGAATGAAGCAATACTACCAAGACAATGTCTGGTCAGTTGACTTGCCATGTATGATATGGGAGGCTTCTAAAACGAGAATAAGAGGATACATCCAGGCCCGGGCGGGGGACAGAGAAGGAACAAAAGCTAAAATATGAGTCCCTGGAAAAAGAGCGAGGAGCTTGAAGCTAGAGCACTGAAAGGCAGTATCCCTGATCTGCCCGTTAATCACCAAATTAGATGAGCGGCACAAAGACGATGATGTGGGTGACCAGGCTAATACAATGATAGCATGGTTGAAGAAAAAGGATAGGGAATGATGTTGTGTCCAGGAGACGTGTACACCCCAGGGAACGGTGCATAAAACAGGAAGGGAGATTGCAGAGGCATTTGCTGATCACTAAGAATGACTGTACACGTCCACCTCCGTTAGAACAGAAACCGACTGTACTGAACTCCTGAGAGACATCCGTCTCCCCACATTATCTACTGAAGTGTGCAGTGCTCTAGAGCAGGACTTAAAAGTCGAAGAAATAACAGGCAATCCGAGACCTGCAAACTGGTAAGGCTGCTGGGCCTAACTGCCTACCGGCCGAACTTTATAAAAGAGTGGCACAACATATGCTCAATATTTTCCAGAAAGCAGGGTCAGTTGGCACATTACTTGAAGATCAGTGGCTGGCTAAGATAGTAGTAATTTCCAAGAAAGGGAGAACCCCTGAGGATTGCTACTCGTACCGACCCATCTCGTTATTAAACTTAGAAGCTAAGGTGCTGGCGAAGGCCCTTGCGACCAGGCTTAGGGGAAGGATAGCTTGATCACCCCGATCAATCAGGCTTTATGCTCCACAGAAGCACAAGATTGAATCTGAGGCACCTGTACGGAGTGTTACACATGACTGCGAATGAACCAGAAGAAGAGGCAGTATTGCTGTCACTAGATGCTAAGATGGCGTTCAATAGCATTGAATGAAATTACCTTTTCTCTGTACTGGAGAGGTTCGGATTAGGTCCACGGATCTCCACCTGGATAAATCTCCCAAATGTGCACCACTAGCGAGGGTGAGGGTAAATGGGATTGTATCCCGTCTTTTTTCCCTATATAAAGGCATAATGGAGGGGTGTCATCTTATGCTTCTCGTACTGGCACTGGAGCCTCTGGCTGTCTGGGTCCGGCTTGACCCGCTGGTGTCGGGTATTATGGAAAAAGGAGGTTGGGAGGTAAATATCTCATTATATGCCGATGACTTATTGCTCTATGCCACGCAGCCCCGATACACTGTGGGCAGACTGCTTCATATATTTTATCTGTTTGGAAGTTACTCTGGGTACCAGATCAACCTGGACAAATCCCTGTTCCCCTTGTCCGCGGCTGTCCCGATACTTCCAGCTAGTGGACAATCCATTCTATGAAAGTAAAAGTTTACATACCTTGGAGTAGTGATATCCAAGAACAGGAGTGAGCTTGTGGTGGATAATCTAGTCCTGCACCTAGACAGGTTGCGCAGAGACGTGACACCCTGGAGATGACTGCCGGTGTCAATGATGGGACGGGCAGTTTTGTTCAAAATGATGACCTTGCCATGTCTGATATATACCCTGCAGAATACGCCCTACAACATACTCATTGATTTCTTCCAAAAAGTAGATAGCAAACTACACAAGCTCTTATGGAACGGAGGCTGCGCCAGCATAGCCCTCCATAAATTTCAGAGAGGGGTACTTGGTGAGGGCCTGGCGATCCCTGATATTAGAAAGTACTACTGAGCAGCCCATCTGGTCACAGTCCGTGAGTGGGTATTCGCAGGACAGGAAAAAACAGCGCACATAGTGTATCATCACGCAATGGAAAAATGGGGATATCCAGCTGTGATGTACCACAATAGGCTAGAACAATAATTGCTATCACACACACAGACAGTAGTCCGCGTTTGGCAGGATGCCACAAGATTCCATGGATGGGGGATACGTTGATGAAGAGAACTCTACTGTGGGATAGTGATCTCCTAGAGGAGGTGGGGAATCTGAGCAGATTCAGTAAATTGAGCCTATTAGGGATAGACCACCTTATGAACGTCTGGAGGGGTTAGGCTTTAATCTCCTTTCAGGACTTACAAGTGGAATACCAGATTACCAGGTCAGAGATGTTCCGCTATCTCCCTTCATGCACCCATCTCACTTCAGACGCACATCCTTGAAGGCAACCAGTTTCCAGAATACAACCCACTAGAAAATAGGCTGGTCTAAGACCCTATGACTGATAAAGCCCCCTCCCTGATATATAGAATGATCATGAATTGCACACCAACCCACTGGGCACCTTACAAGAGGCTTGAGAGACAGATGTGGGAATACTGTAAGACGACAATTGGCAGGAGGCACTCCAGGGCCTCAGGGAAGTGGCCACGGGCACTCTTCCATCTCATACAACTCCATATCCTTCATAGGTCATACTCCTCTAGACCCTTATACATCGGTTGGGCCATTGTGACATGGACCAATGTGCCAGGGGCTGTTGGGAAGTGGGTTCCTTTTTCCACATTCTATGGACCTGTCCAAGAATCTACCAATAATGGGTAGTGATAACGACAGTTATGTCTGAAGTTGTGGGTCAGGCGATCCCACTGGAGGCTACATGGCAAATACTGCGCGTGACTGGGGAAGAAACATGGCTACTATATCTCAGGAAATGTTTGATGTATTTGTCACCGATAGCAAAGAGGAACATAGCCAGGGCCTGGGGGGTGGAGTGACCCCCGCGGGTGGTGGATTGGGAGCTGGACCTTGATTGGTGTTGTACAGCCAAAAAAAGTGGTATTCCAAAGTCTGGGTTGCCCACGAAAATGGGGAAAAGCCTGGGGTAGGTGGGTGGAGCACATGGGGCACTAAAGGCTGTCATCCAAATATGTCTGTGTAGGTGGGTCTGACACCTGGGGACTACTGGTATTAAATAGGGATATGGTCTATATACATAGTCTTGAGCGCAAATTTTGAAATGGTACTATCTATAATCAGTCGTCCAATAATGCTTTATAACCATTACTAAGCTGCTGATTAACTGGTTAATAAAAAGATTAGACAAAAAAGTTTTCAGGGCCATCAGACACACCACATCAGATAAGAGTTTTACCTGGCTATGCTTCGGTTCTTTGGGTCCCTACCGACACCCTCTGGTGCACCTTCAGGCCCCAAGGTGCCAAGACACCTTACATCTGGAGTACCGCAGGCGGGTTCACCCTCCACGCCAGTTGGACCTCCGAACCTGTCTTGCCTCCAGCTTCAGTTCTGATGCTGCTTCTGGCACCCTGACCTACAATGGCTCCATGGACTTCGACACTGGTGCTGACTCTTTTGACCCAAGAGGAAGAGGTCCCAAAAGTTCTTTCTGACGCAGATCTGACCTCGATTGAAGTTGCGCCCGATATCAGCCGATAGATATAAGACAATTTCTTTGCTATATTGTGAATACAATTTTTCTTTATATAATTCACACAGTCTGCATTTACGGTATAATATGTAAGGACACACACACCAGTTCTCGATTTGGAAAGTGTTTCTAATTATAGAAATCTTACATGTATCAAACAATTGTAAAAAGTGGCTGTCAGGGACAGAAAAGGTATACAATCACAACAAGGGTGAAATATTTAGCGACTAGTAGTGACAGGTGATAACCGTGCTATACACAAATAAATGAGGATGACATATTCATATTTATAAAAAAGACGCACATATAAAAAAACAAATTTTCATCAGTCCATTTTTAAGAAATATTAGTCGCAACAATCACATTGTTTTCTTTTTTCTTATGTTGTGACTTGTGATGGACGGATTGACAAAAGTAATTCCGTAGGCCTCCCGAGGTCAGCCTCCTGACCCGCATTATTTAGTTTGAATTAGCCTTACACTGATAGAAAGCATCTTATAGTGGGGCCCACAGCAATTATTATCACACACGAGAAAATATTTGTTTATTAAGCCGTCAAGAGTAAAGTTGAACTGTGGCACCACCTCGCTATCTCTGTTTAAATCACAAGCCTCTGTTTGAACGACACACTAGTAAGAACTTCCCTCCCACTCCTTCTTCATACCGTGTTTCCTTTCGGTTTAAAACTG
This sequence comes from Lissotriton helveticus, assembly GCF_964261635.1. NCBI lineage: Eukaryota > Metazoa > Chordata > Amphibia > Caudata > Salamandridae > Lissotriton > Lissotriton helveticus. The sequence goes on along the minus strand of NC_136065.1, from coordinate 1,190,141,726 downwards.
CATGCCTTAAATTGCTTTCTGAGTCACTCTGTATTAAGAGCTTTTCCCTCTGCGTTTTCACTTTGCAAGTCTTTTATTTATTAGAACAGGGACCTCGCTGAGCTTTGCCTTATCTCAATGGTACACTTACCGATCGATGCATATGTTACAATAACTAGACCGACCTTGATAACAATACCATGCTCAGATACATCTTGACTGCGCTCCTGATTTAGATCATTGTACTTCACATTGCATAACTATGACTTAACTCTGAGAATTATTATCCAGACTTAAACATGAGATAACTAAGGTTAATAATTGTTATATCTGGCAACCCACTGGTGCCAATCACTTACCTGAGGTTCCCTTTAAACTCCACAGGTGATCTCTACGGCGGCACATACCTCTAATTTCTCAACCAGCTGGTGAAGAAATTCTGCATTAAATGCTGAAGGTATGTACATCTCCGGATACCTCCCTCTCTCATTCCCTGCATGAATGAACTTGTACTGACACGCGTGTATATATCCCCACAGATCCTTCTGTGTTTGGATATCCCTAAAAAGGGTGTCGGCTGACACCGAATCCATAACGGCTACTGAAGTAACCTCTAGCTATCCACGTTCTCAGGTGAGCAGGCCAATAGTCATTGCCTCCACTCTGATACCGTTCCCCGACAAACACACACTTTTAATACACCCCCCTTACTATTGCAGGCTGTCTCTTTCTTCGTTTGTCCTGATGAAGACCCGCTCCAGATGCAAATAATTCTGCACTAACATCTAGGGTCGAAATGTCGACGTTACTTTTGTGAATCCGTCCATCACAAGTCACAACATAAGAAAAAAGAAAACAATGCGATTGTTGTGACTAATCTTTCTTAAAAATGGACTGATGAAAATCTATGTTTTTTTATATGTGTTTTTTTTTATAAATGTGAATATGTCATCCTCACTTATTCGTGTATAGCACGGTCTTCACCCGTCACTACTAGTCACTAAATATTTCACCCTGTATGTGATGGTATACCTTTTCTGTCCCTGACAGCCACTTTTTACAATTGTTTGATACATGTAAGATTTCTATAATAAGAAACACTTTCCAAATCGAGAACTGGTGTGTGTGTCCTTACATATTATACCGTAAATGCGGACTGTGTGAACTATATAAAGAAAAATTATATTCACAATATACCAAAGAAATTGTCTTATATCCGACAGGACCAACTGTTCTTGTTTAACGATATCAGCCGAAGCATCACTTTCCCCACCCGATTTTCTGCCTCCACACGGGAGGATACACACACTACATTCCTTTTTGGCACAGATGTTGGCAATGAGTATAACCCAGGTGATGAGCTTGCTCACCCCTACCAAGATGACAACTGGTACAAGACTTATAGGAGGCCAGTGGTCTTAATTCCTCACCGGAAATGAGCCTACTCTCACCTCCTGGACCAGCCACAGACTAATTATCTTCCTAAACCAAGGTTATGCGTAGGGTGGCTGAAGTACGAGAGCACCAGCTCCCCACCTTGGAGGTTAAGACCAAAGTTTTAACATAAGTCCTTCAATCGGGGCAAACATTTTGTGAGCCCATCCTTCCATTTAATGAAGCATTGACAGATACTTTAATGGGTTGCATGGGATAAACCCTCTTTTGACCCCTCTTTCAATCATCAAATTGCAAGGTGCCTTCGCCCTGCTCCAGCTGACTCTGCATTTCTCTCACAGCACCCTTCTCTGGAAAGTCTGGTGGTGCAATTCTCCACAAGTTGGTCTCACCCCAATATGTTCACTACCACTTCACCCAACAGGGAAATCTAAGCGAGAGGAGACATCTGGAAAATGGGTGTTTTCCTTCACCAGTTTGGTACTCTGATCGGTTAATGCCAGTTGCTTATTAGGAATATATTCTCATGCCCTTTGGGCCTAGTTGGCACAAGTCCTCCTTGGTATGCCAGAAGATCTCCGACCTGTTCTCACTCAGGCAATCAAAGATGGGTGTGATGCGGCCAGGTCCACCTCTTGTTGTTGCTTGTACACCACTCATTCCATCAAACGGGCCATCAGCACCAGTCTTGCATTCACCTCCATGAATGGCTGCGATCAACTGGGTTCTCCGATGATGTTCAGTTCTCCCTGATGGACATGCCATTTGTTGGGACTCACCTGTTTGGGGACGAGGCTGATTCAGCTCAAACGTGTTTTAAGGGGAGCAGGGTTACCAATTGCTCCCTTGGCCTGTCTGCCACACCTCACCAATGGCACCACTTCAACTGCTGATGTTGAGGCTTTGATAGAGGTGCCCCAGCCTGTCCAGCCTCCCCATGGAACTCAGAAGTTTCGCACCTGAAACCGTGGTCCCCACTGTAGCCAAGGTCATAGGGCCACTAAGTCTACCCGCTACTCCTGCAGCCCCACCTTCCAAGCCTCTTTAGCATGCCCTTAATTGATCATAACAACCCAGTGAGAAGCAGAATCCAGCAATTCTTAGTGGGTTGGCAGGCAATAACGGACAGGTGCTACAAACCATTCGCAGGGGATATGTCTTACCCTTTTCTACTGCACCTTCCACCTAGCGAATGTCTGAGGACCATCTCTTCATTTTACGATAGAAGGTGTAAGCCCTTTGGCTAAAGGGGTTGTAGAGGGGGTGCCAGTGTCGGGAGTAAGACAGGGCTACTTTCTGTTGCCAAAAAAGGATGGGGGCCTTTGTTCTATTAGAACCTGTACCCTCTCAATTCCTTCCTCCAAATGGAGAAATTCAGGGTGCTCATCCTGGCCCAGGTCTTGTCTGCCCTCGATTCTGGAGACTGGATGGTGGTGCTTGAACTGCAGGACACTTACTCTCATATGTCCTGCCAGGTCATCAGAGTTACCTGAGGTTCGTGATGGGACATAAGCATTTTCAACTTGCTGTGCTCCCCTTTGGTCTCACGAGAGCTCCTCAAGCATCCATAACAGTGATTGTGTTGGTAGCAGCTCACCATCGGAGTTCAAGCATCCAAAACAGTGATTGTGTTGGTAGCAGCTCACCATCGGAGTTCAAGCATCCATAACAGTGATTGTGTTGGTAGCAGCTCACCATCGGAGTTCAAGCATCCAAAACAGTGATTGTGTTGGTAGCAGCTCACCATCGTAGTTCAGTGGTGCCAGTCTTCCCCCTACCTTGATGACTGACTGTTGAAGGGGAGCTCACCCCGCGCAGTCCGCAACCATCTCCAGACTACGATGAGCCACGTGTCATCTTTGTGGTTCGCTATCGACATGCTGAAGTCACACCGGAATCCTTCTCTGATGCTTGCTTTTATCAGAGCCATTCCGTACATGGTTTGGTTTTGTGCCTTTCCCCCAGGAAAGATAGTCCAGGATATCCAGGCTATGATCCTGATATTTCAGCCTCGGTCCAGGATTGCAGTGAGATTGAGTCTGAGGCTGCTGAAACTGATGGCCCCCTTCATCCTGCTGATCCAGCACGCCAGGTTTTGTATGCAGGTTCTACAGTGAGACCTGAAGTGTCAGTGGCCCCCAAATAAAAGGGACCTCTCCCACTAAGTTCAAATTTTGGAAGAGACTGCAAAAGACCTGCATGGAGGTTATTGGATGGCGATTGGATCAGCGTCAGACTCCTCTCCCTTCCCCACCCAGAACTGATAATGGTGACCGATGCATCGCTACTGTGTTGGGGCGGCCATCTGGGAGGGATGGAGACCAAGGTCCTCAACTCCTCAACCCCTCAACCATCACAGCCCACTTTCCCCAGAAAGGAAAGATGTCAATGTGAAGCCACTGCTGAAGAAGCCATTCGCAGACCCAGGGAAACCTAAGAACTACCAACTACTTTCTCATCCAAGGTCATCGAGAAAGCCATTAACATCCAGCTCAATAGACATCTGGAGAACCACTACCTTCTGGACCCCTCCTAATCATGCTTCAGAGCTAACCACAGCATAGAGACCGCCCTAGCTGCAGCTACGGACGACATCAGAATACTATTTGACCACGGAGAAACAGCAGCCCTCATCCTCCTTGACCTCTTAGCAGCATTCAACACTATAGTCCACCACACACTGTTAAACAGACTCCACCAGATCAGAATCCAAGGACCAGCCCTTAAGTGGATTGCATCCTCCCACCCTACTCCTCACTCCCTAAGAAGATTACTTGCGGGGTACCTCAAGGCTCATGACTTAGCCTAACCCTCTTCAATGTATACATGACAACCCTGGAAAACATTGCCAAGAGCCAAAGGCTCAGCATCATCTTCTACACCAACGACACCAAACTCACCCTTTCCCTGGCTAATGACCCAGCGACCACCAAGGACAAGCTCCAAAGATGCAAGAAAGACGTAGCTGCCTGGATGAACAACTGTCTAAAACAAAATCGATAAGAAAGAGGTACTCGTCTTCGGGAAAGGAAAATACACTCTCTGGAACAACGCATGGTGGCAACCTGAGCTGGGTCCAACCCCCAGACCAACTGAACATGCCCACAACCTCAGCATCATCCTCAACAGCCACCTATCCATGAAGAATCAGGTCACCGCTGTCTTCTCTGCTTTCTTTCTCACCCTCCAAATGCTCAGGACGGTCTTCAGATGACTCCCACCTAACACCATGCGAGCAGTCACACAAGCTCTCGTCACCAGCAGACTAGACTACGGCAACCCCCTCTAAGCAGGAATAATAGCCCAAATCATGACGAATATCCAGAACACAGCAGCCAGACTCACAATCAACCTACCCAGATAGACCCACATTACCCCACACCTCAGGAAGCTCCACTGGCTACCAGTCACGAAGAGATGCCAGTTCAGGTAGCTAACCCATGCTGACAAGGCAGTATAAAATGAAGGGCTGGCGTACCTCAACAATCGAATGAACTTCCACCAACCTACCTAACAGGAGACTCCGCTCTGAATCCCTCTCCCTAGTTGCCACACGTTGCATCCACCAGACGAACAGTGGAGGCCACTCCTTCTCCCACCTATCGGCTAAGACCTGGAACAACCTCCCCCTGCACCTCAGAGCTTCACCATCGGTCCAGCAGTTCAGGAAGAACCTCGAGACCTGGATGTTCAACCAATAGGAGAACAGGCAGCATGCTCTCCAAGCTCCTCGAGACCCTCAAGGGTGATGCAGCTGTGCTCTGCAAATCCTGATTGATTGATTGATAGACAAGTCCATAGGGGGAGGGGGGTGGGTGGGTCAGGAGAAGCAGGTTGGAACATAACAAGTATAGGACTGTTTCCTCAAGACAGATTTTTATGGTAAGACAATCTTACCTTTAGCATGAATATAGACAGGACATTGACTCCTATGGGATCCTAGTTTATTTATTTTGAAGGTTTTGTATAGCGTGAACAAGACCCTTACGGGTATCAGAGCGCTTTACATGGTAGATGTAAGTAATGTAAAACAAGCATAGAAGAATGTAGGTGAGTCTCAAACAAACAAGTAACTAATACAAACTAGCAAATATATTACAGGTATGTAAAAATAGTTCAGGTATATTTAGCCATGAGAATAGCTTTCACTTCTTTTTTGAAGAATTGAGTGGAATAATTCTTTCTTGTTTCTGGGGGCAAAGCATACCAAATCCTGGGAGCCATTCCTGAGAAGGACCGGTTATATGTTTTCTTATTGACAAATAGTTGTGGTTTCAGTAGAAGATTACCTTGATGAAGGCTCAAGATCCCTTTCAGGCTATTAAAGGGGCCAAAACATATTAGTAGGAATGATGACTGAGACATGATATTTCTATGCACATTCAATGTAATTTTTTATCCCTGCCCGATGTACACCCTGGATAAAAATATATCTTCTGGGCTTACACAAGGTAGTTTTACCTCACTATCTAGATCCCTCACTGATTATTTGGTGTCCCTCATCTGGCAGTCGAGACCACCTTAGTGGTAATATCTTAACAAGATGGGATGGCACTGCCTTTGGAAAAATGCCACGATGATATGGGTGATGGCTTTCCATCAATGATCTTCTATATTACCTCATTAGGACACTGGCACCCTTTAAGTTGATAGTGCTATTACTACTGCAATATTTCTGGTTAGTATTGATATGGTTTTGGAGGACATATGGTAGTATCTAAGATCCTTTTCCTCTCTTATTGTGATAGAGAGAGTGCCAGTCTCGACAGACCTGGGAGTCTAGACAATATTGCTAAAGGAACATGTGGAGTGACTCTTACTTAGCAGCCAGGCAAATATCCATAACAGGCACTTAATGTTCCAACGCAGTGGTAGTAGCCTTCATAGAGTTGATTATTGGCCGGTGGGTAGCAGATCATGATCCAACAAGAAATTGTCCTCTATCTTGCCTTTTTTTCACCCAACTAAATCCAAAGAAGCGCTGATTGTCCACACAATGTTCCCTAGTACAATCAATGTAAAAGCTAAGAGCTCTATTAAAATTCAACCAATGTAGTGTTCCTCCCTCTTATGAGGAGTGAGGTGGAACAAAGTACATTGGGAGAGTAATACTTTGGTCAACTTGAAAGGGAGTCACTACTTTCAGGAAAAATTAGACTCTGGTTCTCAGAATCAGTTTTAGTTTATCTGGGAAGAATGTGGTCATGGTAGGTTAATGGCGGGGCCTTGCAACTCATTCATCCATCACACCAATGTGATGGTGATTAGAAAAACTGTCTTGGGGGTAAGGAACCACAATGGACAGCTATGCAGAGGTTTAAATGGAGTACACATTAGGATTGCGAGGACCAAGTTGAGATCCTACAGAGACTTAAAGGTGAAACTGGAAACATGTTGCAAACCTTTCAAAAAAACGCATCAGAACTGGTGATTTAAACAAAGGAGCTGACCCAGCATTTGCAGGCAAGCTGAAGGGTATCCTTTAAGTTTGTCTAAAAGCAAGTCCTTGCTGGGCCTGGGACTACACAAAAAGCAATTGGTATGTAGACCAAGTATGGATTACTCTTTCATAAATATTGTTGTAATAACTCGGTCATGGTGCTTTGAGATGTCATTTTTATTTTGTGCGCATAATAAAAAAAGGTAAATAAAGGGTTTTAAAAAAGCAAAACTTCGGAAACTTTGGCTTGAAGTGTATTCATCTGTTGAGTAGCGCACCAAGCTAGAAACTTGTCCCAATGGCAGACATAAATCAGTTTGGTGGAGAGACATTTGACTGCCAAGGTGACATCAACAACTTATGGAGGAGGGTCAAATGAGGTCAACTACTAGCACTCAACCTCCATGCATGGAGGAGCAGATTGCATAGGCCAGTGGCGGCTGGTGACATTTGAAAGTGGTGAGGCGTAAAATAATAGTTGAACTGCACTGCAGTGAGCGTAGCAATCAAGCCCAAACAACCTTTGGAGGGTTTGGGGGGATTGTCCCCTGAGAAAATTTTGCAAAGAGAGTGGACAAATGGTGCATTTTCAAGCAAATTTGAGAAAGCCGGAAGGTTAATAAAGCAATTGTTAATTGCCTTGCTACTTCCCTGCCAAGCAGCATCACACCCCTATACATCTCCCTTCTATCTTCATTGCCTTGCTATGTCCCTGTCAAACACCAACACAACCATGTATGTCTCTCCACTATGTTCAACGCCTTGCTAAGTCCCTATTAAACAGAAGCAAGTTCCTGCATATCTCTCTCTGTTCTGTTCATTGCCTTGCTATTTCCCTGGCAAGCAGCAGCACAGTCCGGTATAATCTCTCTTCTCTTCTATGTTCATCTGCATGCCGCCATGTACATCTGTCTTCTATGTTTACTACCCCTGAGTTGTGCGTTTTACACCCTGAGCAGACTATTTGTTTCACAGGCAGAAAACAATCCATCTGTGAGTTTTAAGAAACACATGGAACTTGTGTGGGGTCATTTAGTCCTATGGAATTGTACATCTTTGAGGTCAATCCTGCTTGGAAATGTCTCTGTTATTGTGAAATGCTGCAGGCAACAGAAAAATATTTTCTCTGGCTTCGCAACGTGAGCCGCACAAACACATGAGAATTTGAGCACATACAGTTCCTGCAAACTAAAACACCAACATTAATAAAAGTCTAAAACCTAAGGCCCTAGTAGTACTTCTGTTATGCACGTCTATTCATTCAGTGCCCAAACGAATACCAGCATACCTAAACCCCTCCGCTGAACGTTCCGCGCTGGTGCGGAACGTTCTATTGCGCAGGCGGGGCCGGAACGTTCAGCGGACGTGCGCAGCACTACCGAGGTAGTGCACGTGAGGTCCACTGAACTTGTGATTTAAAATTGGCGCAACTGTTTGACTATGCACCTTGTACCGACACTACCTCACCTGTGACCTACCTCTTGTATTTTGACCTACCTATGTAACTATGCACCTTGTACCTAACTACCTCAACTACTACTCTATCACCCCCTTGTACTTGTAAAGCGCTCTGATATCTGCAAAGATCTTGTTCGCGCTATATAAAACTTTCAAAATAAATAAAATAAATAAATAAATAAATAAATACTGTTGTCCAAACACAGCAAAAGTGGGCACACATGTGACACTCGGGCATCAAGCTAGATTGCAGTGTTCCAATTCATTTATGCTGATGGACCCTCTATTTGTAGGGTGATGTGTGCAGTAAGCCCCCCCTTAGTGTTTGGTTAAAGTTCAGGCTACTTGAAGGGATTTTCCCCCAGTAGAATAGTATTAAGCAATAGGTCTTCCCCAGAAGCTCATGAGATGTGCACAGTAACCATTTTGAGAAAGAACATAGAGGCTGGAGGAGAAAGTGATCTAGTGGGATTTATCGTAGTTTACAACAAAATGGCAAGAATTAACAGCATTTTAATGTTGCTTTACTATTTCGTAAAATACAAGCAATTGCTTTATACATATGCATGATTACTGACTTTATCTGAGCCACATCCAGCATTATTATACCACATAAAACCTCACATGCCAAAAGACAGCTATCATGTCCTCTGTACTGAGTCATTTGCACAGCTACTTGCAAGATCCTGCGTTCGTATACAGGTACAGCATTTGTATTTTTACAGTACCTGTATATAAACACCCGGATTTCGTATCCTAAAATACTCCAATCCCAGCACAGTAGGGAAAGTTCAGGTCCCAATCTGGGGCTTTCTTTGCATAAGATGCTGGCTATAAAGCCATTAAAACCATGTTAAGTGTTTTTCTGCAGTACATGTCAAAGTTGAACATTAATCAATTTAAGGATAGTGATCCTGCTACAGGAATGCCCTCTGTGATTTACATTTCACGATTTACATTTTACAACATTTTCTTTTACAAATGTCTTTGTACTCGACATAAATTGGAAAAAAAATTTTTTTAAACCCTACCCATTTAAATCATCTTAGATAACTTCTAAGCAAGAAAACTCACATGGTCAGCTGCTCCCAATCTCTTCCCATCCGAAAAACACTCAATAGGACCTTGTGGAATTTCCCCCCCCACACACATTAGGGGCCGATTCCGATTCGGGAAAAAAAGCGTCCGTCCGAATCGTATCCGGAGCCCTCTCTATCCGAATCGTACACGTCAGTCCGAATTGCGTAGTACGATCCGTATCTCGTCAATCCGTCCAAATCGTCGCGAACCGTACAAATTGCAAGGCTGAAACCCTATGACACGGACCCTTACAGTGAACAGTACGATTCGTAAACATGCCATACGACCCGACGAGTACGATCCGGACCGGGGTATGAGGACGCGATTCGTACGGTCCACGTCAGGTAAGGGCGATTCGTACGGACAACCACACAATCACATACACACCGTACGGTGCGTACACCCCATGATCGCAGGGGTACGGTGCATACCCCTGCGATCATGGGGTGTACGCACTGTACCCTATGATCGCAGGGTGTACGGACCGTACACCCTGCGATCATGGGGTAGGTTGCGTACACCCCATGATCGTGGGGTACGGTGGGTACACCCCATGATCGCAGGGGTACGAACCGTACCCTGCAGACATGGGGTGTACGCACCGTACCCGGGGGGGGGGGGGGCGCGTTCCTACCTGTTTCGAGGCGTACTCTGCTTCTTCGGATGTTTTGGGCTCCCGTAAAAAAAGCATCATACGGTGCGTACCCGACACGAATCGTACTTGCTGGGTCGGGAAAACCTGCTTCGAACTGTACGGATGTCGCGTACAGCAGGTACCGAGGGAGAATCGTATAGAGATTAGAGTCGTACGGTCTTTGTACAATTCGTACGGAGTCCTGCTCCTGGTACGAATCGTACTTCATCGTACGTACGGGGGAGGTTGCAAGGTACGATTCGTACGGAAAAAACGCTCCGTACAGCTATTCGGAGTGGTTTTTCCCGAATCGGAATCGGCCCCTAAGTGTAAATAGATGCCAGAGCAGTTTAGCTGTCAGAGCCACACCCACAGGCCAGATAAAGGGACAAATGTGTGTATAAACAGAGGTTTTAATATGCCTCGTGGTGTAGAAGATGATCTGGGAACCAGCTCAAGGAAATGACGGTGCAACGTTTTTTCAGAAGCAAGGAGATGAAACCAAGTCCCACACACTCCAACGGCATGAAAATAAGCCAAATTCAGGGATTGCAATGTGTTTGTCAAGATATCCAGGCAGCTAATCTTTCTATTGGTTTGTGACTGGATAGCAAATTACAAGGCTGTCCTGGCAGGAGAGGTGGGTCACACCCACCCTCATGTACATTATGGCACAGGAGAGGAGTAGAAAATGCACCATAGCATAGAGCGCTGCATTAGAGATTTAAATTTCACTTATGCCCCGCAATATGAAACTAAACGTGTCCTCTTTTTGTTCCGACTTGTAAAAAGGGTCCAGGGTTGAAGTGGCCACTGAACTGCTTCGACAAAGGATGACGCGGTCATGTTGGGCGCCCAAAGAGCACAGCAGCGCTTAACCAAAGCACGACCTGGCACTTGGGCAGGATGTTTGCACTGTACTGTTTATGAAAATCACAGCTTCGCTGCGCAGTCAGTGAGTGCTTCTGCGCATGACTAGCTTGGCCACTCTGGGCCCGCATAGCGTACTGTATAGCCAGTGCTTAATTTGTAAACGAAGAAGTGCCTGGGCCCAAAGTTTCTCACAGGTTTCCATGGCCGGCGCTATCGTATGTCGGTGGTGCAATACCAAGGATGCGTGGTCGTTATTCCCGCTCATTGCCTCTTTGGTCCACGACTAGACACTTCCTGCCCCTTTCTTGCTCTAGCAGGTTCCCTCTCATCCCGGCTTTGTTTCTCTGAACTATGTGTCTATCTTTCCATCTGTCTTCTTTCCTCCGATTGTGCTTTCTCTCTCTTACTCTGGGTAGAAGTCTAAGGAGGTAAAAAGAACTGCCGGTGGGTCCCACCTGCAATCACCGGCTCAAAGAAAGCACTGTGCTTGGCCAGGGTCCCTGGCTTGCCGAGCCTGTAGCTTGAAGGGCATGGCACACGTAGCTGCCAGGTTTACCTGGCCCATGCATGACTAGGTGCTCCAGCCTAGGTTTTTTCTCTTTGCATTCTGGGACACGAAGTCCGGGTTTTATAATAAAAACAAAGAAATATCCTGGACTGAAGCAGCTAGTCATGAATGCACCTGGGAAACACGGCAGGCTGGATACACCGGCTGGTCTTCGTGAAACTGTTGAAAACGGATCTGTTCGGACCATCATATGATTAGGAAGTGACTCGCAGATACAGTCATGAGTTGGGTGAAGTAAGGACAAAGCTTTCATCTTAAATGTCAGAGAGATATGCACTCTCGTAACTGTACTGCACAGAATTAAACTGGAAAATCTGGGCTCAACCCTGGCTTCCCTGCTGGACCAAAGTATGTGATCCAAGGCAAACACTCTTTCACCGAGGCTCCTTTTTGTTCAATATCCCATATTAGAGCACTTTCAAAATGCATGCGTTTATGATGTGCACTGTAAATAAAAGTCTCTTGTTTGCTGTAGAAGACTGCCTCCTAGTTTGCTAACAGCACTGTCATCTCTAAGCCAGTCACAATTCAAAACTCCCACTTTTAAATAACACTTATTGTTAGAGATATATAACATGATATAACCAGGGCGAAAAGCTTTAATTGCTAAAGAAATACACTTTTGAGTTTTGATGGCATCTTACTAGTCTCATCAAAACATTACACACTGAGCAGCACAATAAGCATGTTGAAAATACCAGCAACTACGAGTGACACTTTCTCGCCCCAAATCAAGCAAAAATAGCGTTTTGGCGCCTCGTCAGGGTAGTAAGCGCTATATAAATGCATTAACAATACAATACAATGAAGATGAGGGAAACATATGTATCAGAAATGTTACACTCATCTGAGCAACAAGAAATTAAGATTTTTAAACTGCTGTAAAGCACGAGAAAGGAAAGGGCACTAACCTCGTGCCCTGGTATCCTGATCACACCGTAAAACATATCTAACCATGATATTAAAACTACAACTCCGACCTTAGCAGGAACGTTTATAATGTCCGCAGATTTCATTTTTCACACTTACCAAGACTTGAGAGTCACAGTGGTATCAGCTGGAGATATAAAGACTTCTGTCCACGGCCCTCTGTAGTTTCTTGCAGTCTCTCACCCTTCTTGCTGCTGGCAATCAGGATATATTTCAGGTATGATCGTGAGATAAGCTAAAGTGGCACCGCTGTCTTGAGAGCCGTGCTTGTGCCTTTTAAAGACACAGCACGAGCTCATAGACTCGCGCTGTGACGGGACACAACCTTCAGCGATCCCCCAGGACAGGGGTTAAACAGTTACAGGCAGGAAGTGTTGAGGTCTGGAGGTGACAGGCCTAACACCAGCCTCCCCCTGTAATAATTTAACTAGGCACAGGGCAGCAAATAACTTATTCTTAGTGGCCAGGCGGGCTAGAAATTGAGATTTATGAAGTTTGTCAAAGGAGGTATACATTGACACTAATTTACATCAAAGAGCGAGGACCATTATGGGACAGAGCTGAGCCACCATGACTGCTCCTGCAGCGGCCGAATGTAATGTTGCCCATTAGGGCCATACCAAGTTGTGGGGTCCCAAGGGGATGTTCTATGACCCCACCCCCTTGTGCGTGCCGGTGGTGGGCTGACCCAGCGTCCACACCGAGGGCACGCAAGTTAAGTAATAAATAGCCCGGAGGACTGGGCGTGACCAGGATAGTAGCTGGCCACCAGTGAAGCTAACGTGTGGTGTGTGCATTATTTATAGGCCACATCGCAACACTACATTGGCGACGAAGGTGGGATGTCTCCTGAGAGGCCCCCGCCTGGTGCTACCCGACTGTCTCACCCAACAGGCAGCCCTCCTGGCGCACGGTGCGCACCAAGGCATCGTAAAGTCTAAAAACCGCCTTCGGAGCAAACTCTGGTTCCCAGGCCTTGAAAAAGTTGTTGAAGAAATCGTCCAGCGATGTCCCGTGCGTTTGGCGACCAGCCTGCCCAACCCTCCGGCGCCAGTGATCACAGAGGAAGGACCGACGTCTCCTTGGGCATGAGCCGGTGCGGATTTCGGCAGCCTCCCCTTGGGGAAATACATGTTCGTGGTAGTGGACGACTTCTCACGATACCCCGAAGTGGAAATCCTGTCCTCGACTGGTGCCTCTAAAGTCATTCCCAAGCTGGAAAATATAATCGCCACCCATGGTCTCATTGGAGAGCTGCGCACATACAATGGTCCACCCTTCATCGGCGCCAAGCTGGCTGAGTACCTGCTGTCCCACCGTGTCAAACACCGACGCATAACCCCGAGATGGCCTCAAGCCAACGGGGAAGTCGAGAGACTAATGAGGACTCTGAACAAGACTATTCAGATTGCACTAGCGGACGGCCAGAGTCTGGAGCTAGCCCTCTACCAACTCCTATGCGAGTACAGGCTGACACCCCACTGCACCACAGGAGTTCCTCCAAGTCGCCTTTGTTTCGGCAGGGCAGTTACCGACACCATCCCCCACCACCCAATGTGGGCCTCGTCATCAACCCCGCCGAACCGTTCCATGGAGCAGAGAACCAATAGCGAAGCATCCCTGAGGAGGAGAGCCGCCGACAGCCCCATCCAAATTGGTGATCGAGTGCTGGTGAAAGACCGCCATCCAGGGGGAAAGTTCCGCCTGCCTTTTGAGTTAGACCCTTGGACTGTTACCAATGTCAAAGGCACACTGATCACGGTGTCCTGAGGCGGAGAAGAAGTCACCAGGAATGTATAGTTTTTTAAGAGAGTTCCAAATGAAGTTGAGGAAGAACTCTCAGAGCTAGGACGATACCGCCCAGTGACACCGCCAGATCCACGAGCAGCTGCGGAAGAAGGCACCACCCTCAGAACAGCAAGTCCAAGAGACGACGCGGCCACACAAACCCAAGAAGGTCTCTCGTCGCAAGGGACACTGTCGCCAGGAACACAGTCGCCCAGGGGCAGCAGAGACAGACTGTTCTGAGGACATGTTCCAGACCCCTCCGGGCATTCGCAGCCAAAGCAAATACCATCTGCGCCCTTGCCCGAGGCCATCACAGAGGTACAGAGACTTTGAGGCCCGCTGTCGATTGCCAAAGTGAGAAGGGGCTGTACCTCCGCCGAGACCAAGTAAGACTGTTCCAATTTGTTTTGAGACTCACAAAGACTGTGTTCTGATTGTACAGCTATTTGCTGGTATGTTTTGACCATATAGCATTTCACTTTTCTGGGTAAAGGAGGAATGTAATGTTGCCCATTAGGGCCATACCAAGTGGTGGGGTCCCAAGGGGATGTTCTATGACCCCACCCCTTGTGCGTGCCAGTGGTGGGCTGACCCAGCGTTCACACCGAGGGCACGCAAGTTAAGTAATAAATAGCCCGGAGGACCGGGTGTGACCAGGATAGTAGCTGGCCACCAGTGAAGCGAACTTGTGGTGTGTGCATTATTTATAGGTCACGTCGCAACACTACACCGAGGTCCGGTAAAGTCGAATTCACGCCGCATTCTCATGAGGTAGCTACTGTAGGCATGATGATCTCGCAGGGGCATCAGCATGATCAATGAAGTTTAGTTATATGTTTTACTGACACCAAGGCGCACAACAAAAACGGAGTGAGAGCAACAGGACTTACACTTGCTGCTACCATAACTGGCGCCAACCCGGCCCACCATGCTCCTCAGTGCTGATATTAGTGGGGAAATCTCACTGGCAGTACTTTACAGCGTGCATGTTTCTATGAAAGTGAAACCTGCGTACTGTATCTCTGTACAGCATGTGACCCAGCGTCCGTGATGACGCCTATCACATGCACTGCCTACAAATCAAACCCTCGCTGATTGACACACAGTTTTGGGAAGCCCAGGCTGCAGCCTGAAGCGCCCAAGTGCAATCATTCAGAGAGGATGGGGTTCATCAAGGAAGAGGAGTGGTCCTACGCACCGGCAGGTCTCAGAATCAAGGGCTTAAATCAAACGAGCCCTTCAAATCCTGCGACATGCTCATGCGCAATAAGTGCAGGAGCCTGTCCATGCTTTCACTGCCCGACCTTCCCGCAGAGCGAGGGTCAGACGCTATGATGATTGCTGAGTAATCTACACTTGTATAGCAGGTAGGATTTATGTAGTTTACAAAAATGAAAGAGGCAAGAATTATGGGGGGTATAGCACCTACGCCCTTTAAAAGAAACTGCCCCTGGCATAGGCTAGAGTGATGAACCCTGCACAGTTGCTGCTACAGAAGATTTTCCTGACGTGGCAACCCGACAGATGCTCATTCCCAGGAGTTCTGGATACCACACTATCCTTGCCCAGTCCAGTGCCACCAGAATAACATAGACCCGGTCATTCCTGATCTACATCAGAACTCAGGGCAGGATAGCTATTAACAGGAAATATTTATTACTTACTGGATTACTTATTGGATTTTTGTCATTTTGGTTTCGATTTATTAATACGTTTTCTAACCTGGTGTTTCCATGGTGTTACTGTGTGTCTCACAAATACTTTACACATTGCCTCTTTAGATAAGCATGGCCGCTCTGTGCCAAGATACCAGAGGGTGAGCACACTTTATCTTTTAATGTGTATCTAGCTTACCCTGCTAGAGTGGTGGTCCCTACTTGGACAGGGTGCATACATTTGCCAACTAGAGTCCCCATTTCTAAGATTAGTCTATACCTCCATATTAGATAACTGGAGGTCGAGAACCTCAGCCACCATCTACATAACGATGCTGAAGGAAGCAATTTCTTCTGTGGCAGGGCCCAGGGGCAAGACTAGCCCAGTGTCTGGCAAGGTGTCCCGATCACTGCTGTCCTGAAGGTATTTGTACGTATTATAATCGTAGGGTCATTTTTGTAATGTACACTTGTCAACCCTGGTGCAGGGTTGCAACAACAAAAGCTATAGGGGAATTCTAACAAAATCTAAAATACACAAGATTCTACAACCTCAGAAACCAATACACAACTGAAGAGGGGTGGCCCAACCCGACCTCTGTCGGCCTCGGACGGCCTCAGACGGCCTGCCCTTTGCCCGGGTTTAGCCCCGGGCTGCGTCCCGTGCGCGTCCCGCGATGCGCGTAGGGAACTCAGTTAAATACAAAGGAGGAGGCGGGGCACGCCCGCACAAACCCCTCGCAGTCAGGAAACACCACTCACAGCCTCAATGTCAGCAGGACTTCAAGTGAGCACCAGGCAGGGAATAAAAACGCCAGTCACCAGGCAGGGCAAGAGAACGCCAAAGTTCAAGATCCCACTCCGAGCGGCTCCCGCAAAGCGGGGGCCGCGAGTAGTTATAAGGCGGTGGCAGGAGGCGGGGCACGCCCGGGAAGAGGCACCAGCTGCGGATAGAAGGTAGAATGCTGGTCCTCGCAGTCCCGGGCGCCCGCACAAACCCCTCGCAGTCAGGAAACACCACTCACAGCCTCAATGACAGCAGGACTTCAAGTGAGCACCAGGCAGGGAATAAAAACGCCAGTCACCAGGCAGGACAAGAGAACGCCAAAGTTCAAGATCCCACTCCGAGCGGCATTATAATCATTGTAAGGTTGAGAACATTCATCTCCAGAGTCATTAGTATCATTATCAGAGTCTGTTCCAAAGAGAGTGTAAAGAGTTCGGGCCCTGCCTTGAAGCAGGGGCAGAGTTTTAGAGTTTGACGGGTTGCTCAAAGAATCAGGGTGCGGTCTTGTGGAGACTGAAGTGGCGACTCCTCAGAGTCAGAAAAAACTAGAGGTTGAGCTTCATTGTCCAGCAACACTGCTCACAGGTCTTGTGTGGTTTGTGGTGCCAGTGTCAGAGTCAGCATCTCATCCGGTTAGGAGAAGACCTTAGCAGGCGCAGATGGTCCAGTTGGTTCAGTGAGCGAACCTATCGGAGGGGTACTAGGTGAAGGCCCTTGCAGTTCCTTGGGGCCTGAAGGAATGTCAAAGGGAGCCGGTAATTTGTCAAAGAGACACAGCATGGCCTTGCTGAGCTTATTCAAGTTGCCTGGGGGCAAGGCTTGGAACAACTCCGAAGAAGATCAAGTTCAGGAGCGAGCCAGAGAGGCATATTGACGCCCCAGCACCTTCTTTGAAGTTTGAGTCCAGCGTGGACTTCTTACATTATTTTCTTCGACTTACCCAAAGACTTTGACAGCAATGATAACTGGCCATGGAACTACTTGGGGAACGAGACCTTCCCTTCAACTTCGACTGGTCACAGTGTGGAGTCTTTTGGTACTTAGTGATGTAGAGCTTTGCCTCATCATTCCAGATAGCCTCGGGATCCATAAAAGCGAAGTTGCTGCAGGCCTTGGGAGTGATTTTCTGAACTCAGGCAAGCCTGGTGGGGATCTGTCACAGACATTTGCTAGCTACAGTCCCTACAAGGCTTTAACCCTTAAGTCTTGTGAGGTGACATTTTGCCTTGAATACTGGATTTTATAACTATAGTTTTTGAGGCAACTATTTTGTAGAGATGAGGGGTAGCTTCAGTACGCGCCTAGTGGCACGTAAAGAAAGGAATTTACATCAGCGCGCATGGGTGGCATTTATATGTAATTCCATTGGTTGCTTCCAGAGAGCAACACCGTTGGTCTGTAGACAGATAATGCCACATACAGGCACGCAGGGTTACTGCTAAAGACATATGGATTAAGTCTGATGCGTCAGGAATATTTGAAAGGAGAGGAATCTAAAGTTAGAAGCATCTATTTGAAATTACTTTTTAAAAGTATGTCTTTAGTACACATCTGCAAGTTCCTGTGACACTTTTCTTCCTAAGCTCTTCTTTAATGTCAGGTGTGAACTTGGGATTTTCCAGCAGAGGACTGTATCGGTTCCTCCAAAGTCATCTAAAGTGGGCCTTCTCTTGGAAAACTGGCCTAAAAAATATTAATTGCAACTTGAGAGATGTGGTGCACCTCAGGATGCTACAATGCTACTGGCTTTCCTCCTCTGGAGAGTCTGTATGTGCATACAGTAAAAGGCAAGGCAGCATCTTTTGCTTTTCTACGCCATATCCCTTGAGGAGTCATTTGCAGTTCACTCACATGGGCAATATGAAATGCGTTCGGCCAATGATATCAACCAGTGAGCTAATGCTCAGTCAAAATCAAGATATGTTAAATAACTTTTTGGGTTAGAGTACACTGATAACAAAGGTTGCCTCTCTGAATTCCTGTCAATTTTCCCACAAGTCTGAAGGACAGAAGAATGGGGACATATCAGTAAGTACAAATTACTCACCAGAGGGCCTTTTGTACCGGTAGTCTTTCCTTTCTCCAGACGAGCTGCAAATCGTTCTGCTGTCTGTCTTAGATGTTAATAGAGAGAATTGAAATAAAGAGTGGGATATTGGTAGCAAATGAGGGGTGGAATTTATCACATGCATGTACTGGTAGTCCACATTTTTACTCCTGCTGTTCAAACTGTTTTCGAGGGTCTCATCTGTGCCCAAGGACATGCCAAAAGTCTGACGTAAGGTGACTGTTAGAGACTCTCTGTAGTGATCCAGTTGTATGCGAGTCCTCCAACATTGTGAAAAGCTCCACTGGAAAAGGGTGGGCTGATTCCTGGATGTGAAGATCACAACCTCAAAGTCTTGACCAGGTGTCACCAACCAGTCGATCACAAGCTACCACAAGCTCACAGAAACCTTCAGAGTTTGTTTTTAACTAAGAACTGCAATAAATGTTGCATTTACCTTTTAAAGTTAAGGAAAGGCTATGTTTATTTTACATTATCAGGCTGCAGATAGCAGAGACTCAGATGTATTGCCCATGTGGGTCACAGAGGTTCAGACTGAAGCACTTAGGTATTTAACTCTCAATAAAAGTTGCTCTCAACTCAATAGTGGAGCATGAGAACAAAATGATGTTTCTGAATACTTTTAAAGGAGAGAAATTAAAATGAAGAGTTCACGTAATAATTAAGTTAACACTTCATTATAATTTTAGCCCATTTCAAATTGTGATTTACAAACAGCAGGCATCTTGTTCCCAGTGGCTAGTAGACACAGTATCATATTAACAACTGAAAAATACAGTAATTTTCTTTTAAATAGGAGAAATTTAAGGTGAAGAAAAATGTTTCTATGAAACATTTAGTCTTAATGCTTTTCTCTACTTTAAATAAAGCCATTTAAGTCCTAATGTTTTATGAAGCATGTTTCTTCAGTTCAAAATTAAACAAAGATTTGAATTTTCCTGTTAAAAATGTAGCACCATGTCTACACGCCACTGGAACTAAAATGCATACTGTTTGTAAAAACACTTTGCCATGGGAGAAAATGAAAATGAAAATGAAAAGCTTTATGGAATACATATAAACAGAAGTTAACTGTTCAGTTGAATTTTCTCTCATAGACACGCTGCCATATTTATAATTGAAAAACACAGACATGTTTTTTAAATGGGAGAAATTTAAAGCGCAGAAAAATGTTTCATTAAGTGCTGAAAATGTTTCTTATTATGAACATTTTTCAACACTTGACATTTCTCCCAGTTAAAAAAACAAAACAAATGGTTGTATGTTTGTGTTGTACATGTAATGGTGCCACATATGGCGAAAGGTACATACGGCACAAGCTCTCAGTCACCCATACACATATCTCATTCATATTCTCTAACACACACACACACACACACACACACACACACATATATATATATATATATACATATATATATATATATATATCCTACTGGCGGTCGCCAGTAGGTAGTTATAGTTAGGATCGATTTCCATAGGGAAATCGCAACATTCTATTTGGAATAACTTTGGCGCCGGTTGAGGAATCAGCCTGAATTTTTCAGCAACTTTGCCTCGCGGCGCTCCGCTCCTTCCCTGAAAGTTTGGGGGGGGGGGATTCGTCAAGAGGGGGCCGAGATAAAAGGGGGGTCCCAAAACGTGTTTTCCCCATGTTAATTTCCATAGGGCGGTCTGTCGCACTTTTAGCTCGAATGGCTGAATGGATTTTCACCAAACTTGGCAAAATTGTAGGGACTGGTAGCCCGATGTGCCTTTGCTATGTCTCAAGATATGTGCTCCAGTGGATTTTGAGTAATTTAGGTTCAAAAAAATTTATACATCTAGAGCCGCGCCCCGGTACGCGTACCGGGGAGCGCTCCGGGCGCGCCACACGACTTGCGCACGGCAAGCTGATTGGCTCTCGGGTGTCTGTAAACATTCGAAACAGTCTGCAGCGGCCGCCATCTTGTGTCTCGGTAGGATCGAGACACAAGAGTTGGTAAAAACAAAAGAGAAAATAATGAAAAGGTGGCAGGGTAGACCCCCCCTGGCCCCCTAGATTTGATGTGGGGGCTATAAAAGGGTCCCTCGGGTAAAAAAAAAATGTAAATTTTTTTTCCGATTTTCGCGGGGGGGGGGAGCGCCCGGTACGCGCACCGGGAGCGTACCGGGGAGCGTACTTTGGTGAAAAATAGTGAAAATAATAGTGTAAAATAATCATTTTGAGTGAATACAGGTAGGGTAGTTCTGAAAAGAGCTTTTGGGTTCTGTGGCTGTTTTAGGTACCTACAAGTACGTCCTACACACACGCACACAACCCTACATCCCCACAGTCACACACTCCCCACACACACCTTGCACACGCACACCTCCACCCACACCAAAACACCCCACAGCCCTACACCGACACCTTACACATCCACACCCACAACCACACATCCCACACACCCAGACACACACACACACCTCACCCCCCCAACACACACACACGCACACACAGATACCTCACAGACACACCTCACACATCCCACACACCTCCCCCCACACACGCACACCTCACAGACACATCCACACATCCCACACATACACACACATCCTAGACACATACTCCCCACACCCACACACACCCCAAACACACCTCACACACCCACACTTCCACCTACACCGAAACACCCCACACACCCACACCCACACACACACTTTACACACCCACATCCCCACCCACACCCACATACCCCACACAGATATACACCTCATCCCCCCCAGACACACACATACACACATACACACCTCACAGACACACCCCGCACATCCCCCACACACCCCCCCCACCCCCACACATGGGGAAAACTCAGTGAAACACTAAATTAATAATTTAAAGTGCTTAGAGGTAGGGTATCTCTGAATAGAGTTGTTGTGTTGTGTGGGTGATTTAAGTACCAACATGTAGGTACCAATGCAGAGTCTTAAATTCAATGTACACCGTTTACTCTGTAGATAATTTGCATGTTGTTATAGAAGTTATTGTGGTATATGGACTGCATACCATAGTCTGTCAGGAAAACATAAAGAACATGGAGGCAGGAGATGAAAAAAAGATGTCTTTTGGAGATAATATAGTGGGAGAAAGGAAGTATCTATGAGCAAAATTACAAAGTTGCACAGTATACTATAAGTCTCACATTATATTATATTCATTTTGGTACTATTTCATTGATTACATATAAAAAAGAATAATGTCTGGAACAATTTTTAATTATTAAATATAAATTTATTGCTCTGATTTTTCAAAATTTAATAAGACTTCCAACATTATGTCGTCGGGAATGTCCTCATTTGGATTACATGACTCCATTTCTTCCACATATTTCAGAAACTCTTCATCAAGAGACTGATCCAAAAAATCTGAATCGTTATTCTCTTCCTCTGGGTTGTCCTGAAGATCAAGTTCGAATGAAATATTACATTTATTTTGATCTCCTTCCATTATGTTGCTGTAAATTGCATACAAAATAAATATATCAGTAGAGATAGGGCACTGTTGGGTTTAAGTTCAGACAGGTAGTTTTGATTTTTTAACAGTGAAGTTATCTTTGGGCAGTGTATGGTATCAGGCTGGAAGTAGAAATATAAAAAAGTGTATGTGATGAAACCTAAGTAAATTCATAATTATACAAGACAAGCCTAAATCCATCCATAACTATAACAGAGAAGTCTATCTAAATCTATAACTATTACAGAGGGATAATATATAAATATCAGAAAAAGTTTTCCATATTAACTTAAAGTGCACAATATACTTCAGTTTTCAAAATAACAACTTACCTTTAAAAAGAAGTTGAAGTTATTAGTGAAAATCCTTTTGAAATGTACACCAGGAAGTAGTAGTCAAAATGGCTGTGTTTCCCTCTCTTTCTTTATATATATTCATGTACATAACCAATCAAATGTCAGGTAAAAAAAGTAGAAAATGAAAGTAACATTTTAATTGGTTGTCAATTCTAACACTTCAGATGTGTTTTTGTGAAGTAATTTACCTCAGGGTATTTAGAGAGGTCTACAGGCTAAATGGCTCAATGGAATTCCATCGAAATGGGAAAATGGTAGGGATTGGTATGTAGTATGAGCTATTCTATATTTGGTGAAAGTGTCTCCAGTGGTTTTTATGTAAATTAACTTTTAACATTTTTGGGAGCGCTTCCCGGTGCGCGCCCCGGTACGCGTACCGGCAGCGCTACGGGAGTCCTCCATTTTGTATTTCGGTAGATTTGAGACAGAAAATGGAGGACAAACAACGTTGGGAATGGGTATAAGGGGGCATCGTAGGCACTCCTTGACCCTCTAGGTTTTCTGAGGGGGTCTTAGGAGGCCGAAATAGGCAAACAAAAAAAAAGTTTTTATTTTTCGCGGGGGGAGCGCCCGGTACGCGCACCGAGAAGCGTACCGGGGAGCATACTATTGTGAAAAATAGTGAAAAAAGTTAGAAAAAGATCATCATTTGGAGTGATCAGAGATAGGGTAGCCCTGAAAAGGGCTTTTGGGTTCTGATGAGTTCAGGCCTCAGCAAGGCCCAAAGGTACCGAAAGGGTTCGCCCTTCTGTGTACAAAGTCCTTAGACTTACAAATGAAGTTGGCAAGGAAACTGGAAATACAAAAACATAGTTTAATAAACCTTTAAAGGTGGTGATACAACCTCCACAACACTTCTACAGTATTGTACAGAGTAGCACACTGAATACAAGCACATGGCCCCTTTTATACACAGTGGAAGGGGTTCAGCTTACAGCTTAGACAGAGGTTACAACCACGTAAGGACATTTCCAAATATATCAGTGGGTGGAGCTAACAGTATTTCTAGAACATGGGAGGGCTATGCTAATAAGGAACAACTGTTACTTCTGCTGAGCATGCGCTACACTCTCAAGAAGGACTAATAATAACTGTTGCTAGGTAGAATCCACAGTGTAACTGGCAGAGAGGTAGGACAATCAGAACATTGAGCACATGGCAATGTAGGGCATGAAAATGGTGGACTCGAAATACAAAATGAAATCCCTATACTAGATATTTGGACTGATGCATTATGGCTTCAGCTAATGCTTAATAATACCGCTGTTTTATTTACAACAGACGACCCTTTCAGCGTTAGCTGAAGCCATTCCATTTCATAGGGTAGTCATCAAACTCATCTTGAATGTCAATGCTCATAATGTTAGAAATCTCTTTAGTTAGACTCTTTTGATAAGCAGCTTCGGAAACAGCTTTCTTATTGGGTATACAAGAGGTAATGCAAAGAGAACATATCATAGGACCACATTGAATACACATACAGCAAGTAAAAAGAATTACTACTATTATACAAAGGCCAGTGAGGATCTTCCAACCCCATGTAGTAAATAAGGTCCAAAACCAACTAGAGAAGGTCCATGTACCATTATCAACATGTATGTCAGCAGCTATTTTATGCAGTTTATTTATGGCATTATAAACAGAAGGCGAGTTGTCTGGGATGAAGACACAACAGCTACTTCCAATAAGTCTACAAGCTCCTCCTTTTTCTGCTAATATGACATCTAACACCATTCTGTTTTGCAGGGCAACAATTCTAGTAATTTGCAACTCTTCAGTTACGTTTCCTAGTGCTGCAGCAGTTTGGTTGGTCACTGCCTCTACAACTCTAGTTAATCTTCTTATCTTTCTACTGTTTAGGGCAGCTCCAACAAAAAAGAATAACCCTAGGTTAAAATCTAAATATTGCTGCAAACTAGTGTCGGTCTGGTCCACATCATCGATAGATAAAGTACGTTTGTATCTATTCACAGTGGCATTATTCAACAATTTCAAGTCTTTATGATAAGTGGCAGGTGCTAAAAACACTGGTGGTAATAAAAACGATACATAGCATACTCCTGACCAGCCAGCTGGTAATCGATAATATCCTCTATTACCGCATACAAAATATGTATTATGGGATGCTAAAAATGTGCTATTATTCAGACCATCTATATTTAAGACTTTAATACAATCACTAACACCTACAGGGATGTTCCCAACACTTTGTACGCATAAGTCCGCTTGTGCTTGTGCAACTGAGATCACAAATTTTTCACTTTCGACAGTGTCTCTAGTGTTCGTAAAAATGTAGGGAGTAGACTCATTGTCCGGTCGATATTCTTCCCACTCCCATATTGTTCCATTGGCTTGTGGATAGCCTTCTTTATTCTGGTGACATTCTTTGTTTAGTCTAAAAAGTAATCTTCCAACAGCAGGCTTTCTTGTGGCAAATAGAAGAGTATACCAGGCACGACAAGAACCATTATGAGAGAAAGGGAGAGGTATAAACGGTGTTCCCCCCTTCTTCTGGTGCGCTGGCATCATACCACATATCCAGCAATTTGTTTCATTTGTAGCAGTGTGGGTATGATGTAGCATCTGAATGAAGGTGTTATTTACAAAGGACAAGCGGTGTTTTGATTCCTGATAGGGGAGCGTATAAAAGAAATGCTCCTCTGGCACCGGTGTAGAAACCACATATAGATCACGGGCAGGAATTACATCCTCAACAAACCACGTGATAATGGCAACAACTGCCACACTAGCAATAAATCCGAAGACGCAGATCACTTTCTTTCTCTCCATGTTGAACAAATGTCTCGCAAATCTTCCTGAAACTAAAAAAAAGGCTGTCAGAACTCTTCCCCCAAGGCGGCTGTTGTTTTCTTCACCAACGGGCCAAGACGGGTGTCACTACTCTAATGCAAGGCTGATCCCCCCCCTTGCCTCATCGGCTCTCCGTTGCACCAACCAAGAGGCCGTTCTGACAGCAGTCTAAACAGCAGAAAACTTCTTCCTGGGTCGAAGGTTGTATTTTCTTACTCCAGAAGTCGTCGGGTCCGGGAAGAACTCCTCTTGCTCATCAGGTACCACAGCAGGGCCTTTCTCTGTAGTCAGGATTTCTCGATGGTCAGTCAACACGGCAGGCTCCACCAATCCGGGTTGCACTCTGCGACAATGAAGGGAGTGAATCCAGTTCTTCCGGTTGGTCACTCGGACGGCCGTTCTTGTTGCGAGCAGAACCTGCTCGGGACCGCACCATCGGGGCTCCAGGCCACTCGTCCTCTCGAACGCCTTGATGAGGACGAAGTCACCGGGTCGGAGACTATGACCCTCACCTGTGGACCGGTCAGGGAGTGCTTCTCGAACCTGTTGATGAATAGAAACCAAGTTATCAGTTAATTGTGCCAGATAGTCATTCATCAATACACAAGGTACATCATATACGGAACTTGGTTTAGGCACTCCCCAAATATTCATGGGACGACCAAACACCACTTCATACGGTGTAAGGCCGGTTCGGGAGTGTGGTACTGATCTTATTGACAACAATGCCAAAGGCAAAGCGTCGGGCCAAGTCAGAGAAGTGGAAGCCTGGATCTTTGCTAGTTTAAGCTTCAGTGTTCCATTGTAGCGTTCCACCAAGCCAGCCGACTGTGGATGGAACACTGCATGAAACTTCTGTTTTATCCCCAGACCTCTCAGAACGTACTTGATAACGTCTGCTATAAAATGAGGCCCGTTATCACTCCATAATAGTCTACAAACACCATACCTAGGGAAAAACTCCTTCAGTAGCACCTTTGCTGTAGTCATTGCAGTATTGTCCTTAGTAGGGTAGGCTTCAATCCATTTACTGAAAGCACACACCACTACCAAGACGTACTTTAGATTATTACAGCGTTCAAGTTGGATATAGTCCATTTGCAGGACTTCAAAAGGTGCAGTAGGTATTTCAAATCCTCCTGCTGGAGTCCGTGTTCCTTTCCCTGGGTTGTATTTAAGACAGATCATACAGGTCTGTACCACTCTCTTGGCCGTGCTAGCAATCTCTGGATGCTCCCAAACTTGCGCAAGCAATTTCACAATCGCTGAGGCTCCAACATGTGCTAGCCCATGTGCCATTTGAACCATAGGTTGGACAAAAGCTGTGGGCAACTTCCACCTATCCATTTGTTTGTTGCGCCAACAACCTTCATCATCCAGTTCTCCATTTTCAGACCATTGCTCTCGTTCTTTTTCAGAAGCAACTCTCTGTATTTCCCTCACTTCTTTCCTAGCATCATGCCATCGTTCTGCTTGTGACTTCACAACATACATTGAAGTGGAGTCAGGTCTCATTGCAGTTTCTCGTGCTACTTGGTCAGCGAAAGCATTTCCTTGCCCTACTTTGTCAATAACTTTCTTATGTGCACTGCATTTCACTATAGCTATCTTCTTAGGAAATGTCAGGGCAGTCAAAAGATTGTGCACCAGTTCTCCATACATAATTTGTGTTCCGTGTGATGTCAGAAAACCTCTTTCCTTCCAGAGCAGGCCAAAGTCGTGCGCTACTCCGAAAGCATAGCGGCTATCTGTATAAATATTCACACACAACTCTGCACTAAGCTCACATGCTCGTGTCAATGCTATCAACTCCGCTGCCTGGGCTGATTTCTGTGGAATGCGTGCTGTTTCCACGATAGTATACAAAGTAGTGATGGCATATGCTGCCGAAGTCGTACCATCCGGTAGCTTCAGGCAGGAGCCATCCACCCATAATTCTCCATCTACATCTGAGAAAGGCGTATCCTGGAGATCGATACGACCCTTTGTCTGTTCCTCAGTCACAAAAATACAATCATGTGCTTCTTGTGCCTCAGGCTGAGTCGTCAGGAATGGTAACAATGTTGCTGGATTTAACGTAGCACATCTCCTCAATGTGATATGGGGAGCCAGCAACGTTAGTTCATATCCGGTCAGACGGGCACTTGTTAAATGCTGCGTCTTTGTTTGATTCAAAAGGGCGTCAACAGCATGGGGAACCAACACTAACAGCTTGTGAGATAACACTATTCCCTCACTCTGACGTATTGACACAGCTGTCGCTGCGACCGAACGAAAACACCCCGGCAATGCCCGAGCGACAGGATCGAGCAATGCCGAGAAATATGCACACGGACGCTGCCTGTCCCCGTGCATCTGTACTAACACAGATGACGCACATCCATCTCTCTCATGTACATATAATGTGAAAAGTTTCGTGTAATCAGGAGTGCCTAACACTGGTGCTGAACAAAGGGCCTGACGTAACTGTTGGAAAGCGTTTTCACATTCATCTGTCCAAGGAAGGGGAATTGGAGTGTCTTTTGTCAATAGCGCTAACAGTGGTTTGACTATATGTGAAAACCCCAGTATCCACTGCCTACAAAAGGACGTAAGACCCAAAAATGCTCGAACATCTTTCTGTGTAGAAGGTGTTGGTGTGTCCAGGATGGCTTGGATACGATCTGATGTAAGTGCACGCCCCTCCTTAGACAAAAGGTGGCCTAGGTAGGTCACCTTAGGTCTACAGAATTGCAATTTCTTCTTAGATACCTTATGATTGTGAGAAGCCAAAAAGGAAAGCAAGGACAACGTACAAGTCTCACATTGCTCAGGGGTGTCAGCAGCCAACAAAATGTCATCGACATATTGAATAAGCACTACCCCCTCAAGCAAGACAAAGGAATCCAACTGTCTTTTCAATGCCTGACTGTAGATACTAGGGCTCTCAGTATAGCCCTGTGGAATTCTACAAAATCTATACGATCGATTATTCAAAGTGAAGCCGAAAAGGTAACGGCTATCAGGGTGAATAGGGATCGAAAAGAAGGCGTTCTTCAGGTCGACAACCGAGAATGTTGTCGCTGTTGGTGGGACCAAGGTAAGGAGTGTCGTGATGTCAGAAACAACAGGGTATTGGGGCACCACTATCTTGTTCACCTCCCGCAAATCAATAATAAATCGATATACCCTAGTATCAGTGTCTTTCTTCAAGATTGGTAAAATAGGACTGTTACAAACATTGTATGGGACTTCTTCCACCACCCCCACTCGGATGAGATCCTGCACAATCTGTATGAGCGCCTCCTCACCCTCCTGTGAAATCCTATATTGAGGCAGGCGTGGTAACACAGCTCCCTCCTTTACACTAATGCGAACCGGGGGAATGACCATCTGTCCCACATCAGTGTCTGAAGTAGCCCACAACGTGTGAGGTAAAGAGGCTAATGCAGCACTTTCAGCGACCATACACACTCTCTCTTTTGCAGGGTAATTGTCATTTAAAATCACGCGTACTCCTTCAGGGGAGCAGCGGATTGTGGCTCTAAAATGTTTCAGCATGTCTAGACCCACAATGTTGTCAGGCGTGTTTGAGGAAAGCAAGAATGGACATGGTGCTGTAAATTTGTCGACATGAAATGCAAGGGGTTGGGATAATGGGCTAAGAGAAGGTGTTCCATCGAACCCTACAGATGTGATCGTTAAGCCAGACAGGGGAGCCCTCGGAACCAATTGTTTAGACAAAGCGCTACGAGTAGCCCCTGTATCAACCAGAAACTGATCAGTAGAACCCAAAACATGTGCTGTAACATAAGGACCCCTCTGATCTACTGGTACTTCAACTGATTCCTCCCCCCATCCTACGCAATCCTATGCATATTGGGAATCATGACTTTCGGGGTGCACATAGTCAGACATCTGATACTGATTTCGTCTATCAAAGGTATTAGACCCTCCTTGTTGTTGCTCCCTAGATTCGAATCTAGCCCTATCATTTAGGTTACCTCGTGGGCCAGAAAAACCCCCACGATTTCTCCCAAAACCTCTACCCCGTCCCATAGCCCTGTGTTCTCGCGCTAAAGGACACTCATTGGCCCAGTGGCCTCGTTGCTTACAATATGCACATTGATCTTTAGCCAAGTCTGTGCGGTTATATGTAGAATCATAAAAACCCCGACCACCTCTATTATTTCCTCTCTGGGGTGGTCCATACACTTGTGCTAACATAACTTTTGTTTTCAAATCCTTAGATTTCTTATCTTCATTACTTTTTGCTTCTAGTTCCTGACGCTCGTAATACTGAGCCATTGTCAGGAGGGATGCCGGAGTCGAAGTCGTCCAGGAGCTTTCACTCGCTTTCAACCGAGCTGCTACTCCTGGTAATAAATTCGAAACATATTTGTCTACAAACAGATGTCGACCCGTGTCATCCGTCAGAGACTGACCACTGAAATC
Source organism: Lissotriton helveticus (assembly GCF_964261635.1). NCBI lineage: Eukaryota > Metazoa > Chordata > Amphibia > Caudata > Salamandridae > Lissotriton > Lissotriton helveticus. Next base: position 1,190,111,995 of record NC_136065.1, on the reverse strand, counting down.
GTGAAAAGTTTCTTCAAATCGCGTAAAGAAGTCAGAAACTGATTCATCTATCTTTTGCTTGCAAGATGCTAACATAGTCCAGTCAATCTTTTTAGGGGGAATAATCGTCTTTAATTTAATCAAAATAGCAGCAGGGAGGTCTAGAATGAGCTGGGGTGGTTTCTGCGCAGGTTTCCTAGCTCTGTCCTCCTCCTCAATGTCTTCCCATTTAGCTTTAAACGTCACTAAATCATCAATTTTCCGTACTGATCTCCACATGTCAGGGGGTAATATAAGACCAAAGAATAAATCAATGTCAGCTAATGTCATAGTACAAGAATTCAAAGCCCCCTCAACTTCCTCATAAAAGGCAGCAGGATTTTTCCGTGGGTCAGGTAACGCTTTCTTTAAGGCCATAACATCCGCTCTATTCCAAGGAGTATATACCCAATTATAGATAAAATACCCTCGGGCATCAGCTGAATCTTTATCTGAACTAGTACCCGCTCCTTTAGGAGGAACATACAAAGGCGCTGCCTCTCGCATAGGTTTAACATGCACAATATCGACCTTATCTGAAGAAAAGATAGGTGATTGTTTCCCGTCGCCACTCAAACCCGTCTCTTTGTCGTCCACCGTCTTTTGTCGCTTTTCTTCTCGTAACCGAGACGCCTCATCCCGCAATACGAATAACCGTCGAACTGCATCAGCTGCCTGGGAAGGAGAAAAGAGACCTTTACGCAATTCTTTCTTATCTTGTATTATGTCATCAGGTTCAAGAACAGGAGAATATTTTCGAAAAGCCCCGACTACTTCATCAGAAAAGGTTTCAAGAAAATAAATTTTTTCCCTGTCCGGCCATTTTTCAAGAGACAACAATATTTCAGCAAGAGGAATTGTACCCTTAAGAATACGATAAGAAATTTGTCGGAGCTCCGCCATACGATCAGATGTTAGCTTAGACCGCGTGTCTACCTTATCTTTAAATGATCCAGAATCCTCATCTTCCCCTTTCGGAGCAGACGGGCCAGCATACGGAGGCGGAGAACGATCTAGTAATGAAAAATCATCATCAGCATTATTAAGGACAGGATAAAGAGGCCGACGAATGGGATATTGGCCAGATATCTGCAATCTACGTTCCTTTTCCCGTTTTTCTTCCGCATCTTTTTGTTCACGTTGTCTCATTTCTTGCGCCTTCTCACGCACATTCTTCCTCTGCTCTTTCTCAATCAGCGCATGTTCACGTTTCTCACGCTCACGTACTTCTTTCACCCACATTCGCACACTCTCAAACATATCTTGTCTCGCTCGGCGCTTACACAGGCACTGTTCCACATACTCAATTTTGCGCACATCAAACGAACCATACAAAGGCCATCTCAACTCAGGATCCTTCTTGGTATACTTCCTCCACAATGTGCTGTACATTATAGGGGAAAGACCAAACTTAATGTACATATCCCTATTCGGCGTCCCTTCTGGGGGAGCCGGCTGCGATTCTTCAAGACTTAACCGGTTTCCACAGCAGCACCACTTACGTAGTGCGCTAAAAGCAGACATGCTAGAAATATTGTGAAATACACAATATTATACAGAAAAATGGCACTTAATCGTTGCGCCGCTCACAACCATATGTTGGAGAAAAATCTCCACATTGCCTACCTATATGTGTTGCAACGCATATATACCCATATTCATAATCATAATATGATCGATCATCCAAACATCTCCATATCCATATCCATATCCATAAGCCACAGCAAGCGTATCCTAAAACTGCCTTGCTAATCACTGGCTACCATAAACACTCACAGTAATTACCATACATTGGTCCTTACCAAGCACGAGCGTCCAGATTCCACTTGCCAAGTTCCACAATTTGCTCAAACAGCTTATCCACAGCAAACCGACAGAAGAGGTCTCAGTCGAAGACCGGCGCCACCCAGATGGTCAGATCGGAAGGAAGGAAGAAATACCTCAGGATGCCAGGACTAAAGACGCCGCTGGCAGTGATCACTTCCCCGGCAGAGTTCCACTCCTTCGTCACGACCAGTCCTTCGAGCCTCCGAGTCGCCGATGAGCCCCACGTGACGGGCGCCAATTGATGAGTTCAGGCCTCAGCAAGGCCCAAAGGTACCGAAAGGGTTCGCCCTTCTGTGTACAAAGTCCTTAGACTTACAAATGAAGTTGGCAAGGAAACTGGAAATACAAAAACATAGTTTAATAAACCTTTAAAGGTGGTGATACAACCTCCACAACACTTCTACAGTATTGTACAGAGTAGCACACTGAATACAAGCACATGGCCCCTTTTATACACAGTGGAAGGGGTTCAGCTTACAGCTTAGACAGAGGTTACAACCACGTAAGGACATTTCCAAATATATCAGTGGGTGGAGCTAACAGTATTTCTAGAACATGGGAGGGCTATGCTAATAAGGAACAACTGTTACTTCTGCTGAGCATGCGCTACACTCTCAAGAAGGACTAATAATAACTGTTGCTAGGTAGAATCCACAGTGTAACTGGCAGAGAGGTAGGACAATCAGAACATTGAGCACATGGCAATGTAGGGCATGAAAATGGTGGACTCGAAATACAAAATGAAATCCCTATACTAGATATTTGGACTGATGCATTATGGCTTCAGCTAATGCTTAATAATACCGCTGTTTTATTTACAACAGTTCTGTGGCTGATTTAGGTACCTACAAGTAGGTACCAATGCACAGTCTTAAATTCAGGAGGAATATTATATTCCCCTCATCTGAGAAGTGCACACCATCTCCCCTGTAGCTATCTTGCATGTTGTAACGTAAGTTATTATTGTATATTGAACCCATTCCATAGTCTCTCATGTAAGCAGAAACAGATTTATTCACATGTTTCCGTGCTTTCTCAAATTGTGGTCAAAATTGATTAGACCACTTCCATTTCTGTCTTTGGCATATATTGGAATATACTAAGGCAGTGTGTGGAAATAGTGCCATCAAATGATCAAAGGTGTTCTTTAAAAGCATTTCCAGACCTACCCCAGTCAAAGTGCCCAAGTCATTTCCTCCACAGTGCACAATTAACAGGTCAGGGTGTCGCAAATGCAAAAAGGGTTTCACCAATGGAATCAATTGGTGACATTTTAATCCTCTCTGGCCAATCCATTTGATGTTCACGTTTGATAAATCAAGGTTGTGAAAATTTCTGGTACTAGCATACCTTGAAGCCCAGTGGATATAGCTATGTCCAATAATCCAGACAGAATACATGGTGAGAGGAGATTCTGATGCAGTCAGATGAAGTGTGGAAATGAAATGGCAGTTGGAACAATAGGAGTTTGCAAAAAAAAAAACTGTGGAGTTTCAGTGCTCTTGAATCACAAGCAATGATTGGTAGAATGAGATAGGTGAAAACTGAAAGTTAGGGTGCATGGTTGTGTTCTGTGTAAGAAGTCATTTGAATGGTTAAAAAAGTCATTTAAAGAAACCTTACACCAGATAAGCTGGTGTATTTGCAGGTCAAACATCCTTGCAGAGGTGATTTGCAACATTGTAGAATAAACTTTTAACCCTGGCAGCTCAGTGAGGAGGGAGTTGCTATGGTAACATGTAGAAAGGGCTGAGGGGGGGAAGGGTGTTGGTTTGAAAATACAGAGGGAAGAGTTTTGATTGGTTGCCATGAGCAAAATGTGTGTAGAATTAGAGGTTTTCTGTGCCTTTATGGTTTGCAGTGCCTGGAGAACATACCTTTTGCTCTGCTAAAGAAATATTGGTGTTTGTATCTGACACTGTTCTGAATCTCCTAAAGCATTTGTAAAGGTGAGTTATGATTCATTTAATATACATAGAGACTTGTATACTCTATGGAGAAGATTTGGAAGCAAATTGTGGTTTTTTAATGTTGCTTTGTGCCATGCTTTTTGATAATGCTTGGTAGAAAGTTTTTACTGCATAGAGGAATTGTATTTTGTAAAATTGTGAAGTTTTAGTAGTGATATGGAATGCTTTTATTTGGGACATGTGCTGTGTTTTTTAAATGTGATGTCAAAAACGATTTTGTGAAAAATGAATGGATTTTACATTTTTTAAAAGGAATAAAGAATGTGTGCATGTTTAAAGAAATATATTTGACTCTTTACAATGATGTTACCTGTGTTTTAACTCAGTGTAGGAAGCATATTGAGTTTGTTTGCATAGAGGAATTGTATTTTGTAAAATTGTGAAGCTCCATGTGAAAGCGTTTGCCTCAGTCTTATCCCTGTTGTGAGGCAGGTGCAAGATTTTGCCTCAGTCTTATCCCTGCTGTGAGGCAGATTATTGTAAATAGGATCTGTGCTGTGTTTCCTAAATGTGATGTCAAAAACGATTTTGGGGAAATTAAATGGTTTTTAAATTTTTGAGTATAATGTGGCGCAAAGGTTTAAAAAGTGACGCATACATGCGTCACTTTTTAAATATGGGAAAAAAGGTACATGTTTGGGCTTTCCTGGGGAGCCTAGGTGGTGAGGCTTGTATCTAAGAGTGCAGTGGACTAGGCTTCATGAAGCATATCCCTGTCTGCATTCTTAGACACAGGTGTCAATTTGACTCTTTACAATGATGTTAGCTGTGTTTAAAATCAGTGTAGGAAGCACATTGAGTTTGTTTGCATAGAGGAATTGTATTTTGTAAAATTGTGAAGCTCCATGTGAAAGCGTTTGCCTCAGTCTTATCCCTGTTGTGAGGCAGGTGCAAGATTTTGCCTCAGTCTTATCCCTGCTGTGAGGCAGATTATTGTAAATAGGATCTGTGCTGTGTTTCCTAAATGTGATGTCAAAAACGATTTTGGGGAAAATAAATGGTTTTTACATTTTTGAGTATAATGTGGCGCAAAGGTTTAAAAAGTAACGCATACATGCGTCACTTTTTAAATATGGGGGAAAAGGTACATGTTTGGGCTTTCCTGGGGAGCATAGGTGGTGAGGCTTGTATCTAAGAGTGCAGTGGACTAGGCTTCATGAAGCATATGCCTGACTGCATTCTTAGACACAGGTGTCAATTTGACTCTTTACAATGATGTTACCTGTGTTTTAACTCAGTGTAGGAAGCATATTGAGTTTGTTTGCATAGAGGAATTGTATTTTGTAAAATTGTGAAGCTCCATGTGAAAGCGTTTGCCTCAGTCTTATTCCTGTTGTGAGACAGGTGCAAGATTTTGCGTCAAAACACCTGTGTCTAAGAATGCAGCAGAGATAGGCTTCATGAAGCCTAGTCCACTGCACTCTTAGATACAAGCCTCACCACCTACGCTCCCCAGGAAAGCCCAAACAAGTACCTTTTTGCCCCATATTTAAAAATTGACGCATGTAGGTAGATGCGTCACTTTTTAAACCTCTGCGCCACATTATACTCAAAAATGTAAAAACCATTTATTTTCCCCAAAATCGTTTTTGACATCACATTTAGGAAACACAGCACATATCCTATTTACAATCATCTGCCTCACAGCAGGGATAAGACTGAGGCAAAATCTTGCACCTGCCTCACAACAGGAATAAGACTGAGGCAAACGCTTTCACATGGAGCTTCACAATTTTACAAAATACAATTACTCTATGCAAACAAACTCAATATACTTCCTACACTGAGTTAGCACACAGATAACATCATTGTAAAGAGTCAAATTGACACCTGTGTCTAAGAATGCAGCAGAGATAGGCTTCATGAAGCCTAGTCCACTGCACTCGTAGACACAAGCCTCACCACCTACGCTCCCCAGGAAAGCCCAAACAAGTACCTTTTTGCCCCATATTTAAAAATTGAAGCATGTATGCGTCATTTTTTAAACCTTTGCGCCACATTATACTCAAAAATGTAAAAACCATTTATTTTCCCCAAAATCGTTTTTGACATCACATTTAGGAAACACAGCACAGATCCTATTTACAATAATCTGCCTCACAGCAGGGATAAGACTGAGGCAAAATATTGCACCTGCCTCACAACAGGAATAAGACTGAGGCAAACGCTTTCACATGGAGCTTCACTATTTTACAATTCCTCTATGCAAACAAACTCAATATGCTTCCTACACTGATTTAAAACACAGGTAACATCATTGTAAAGAGTCAAATTGAAACCTGTGTCTAAGAATGCAGACAGGGATATGCTTCAGGAAGCCTAGTCCACTGCACTCTTAGACACAAGCCTCACCACCTACGCTCCCCAGGAAAGCCCAAACAAGTACCTTTTTGTCCCATATTTAAAAATTGACGCATGTAGGTAGATGCGTCATTTGTTAAACCTCTGCGCCACATTATACTCAAAAATGTAAAAAACATTTATTTTCCCCAAAATCGTTTTTGACATCACATTTAGGAAACGCAGCACAGATCCTATTTACAATCATCTGCCTCACAGCAGGGATAAGACTGAGGCAAAATCTTGCACCTGCCTCACAACAGGAATAAGACTGAGGCAAACGCTTTCACATGGAGCTTCACTATTTTACAACATACAATTCCTCTATGCAAACAAACTCAATATGCTTCCTACACTGATTTAAAACACAGGTAACATCATTGTAAAGAGTCAAATTGACACCTGCGTCTAAGAATGCAGACAGGTATATGCTTCATGAAGCCTAGTCCACTGCACTCTTAGACACAAGCTTCACCACCTACGCTCCCCAGGAAAACCCAAACAAGTACCTTTTTGCTCCATATTTAAAAATTGATGCATGTAGGTAGATGCGTCACTTTTTAAACCTCTGCGCCACATTATAATCAAAAATGTAAAAACCATTCATTTTCTCCAAAATCGTTTTTGACATCACATTTAGGAATCACAGCACAGATCCTATTTACAATCATCTGCCTCACAGCAGGGATAAGACTGAGGCAAAATCTTGCACCTGCCTCACAACAGGAATAAGACTGAAGCAAACGCTTTCACATGGAGCTTCACAATTTTATAAAATACAATTCTATATAACTATATAACTCAATACTTTCTCGGGAAGCATAGGTGGTGAAGCCTGTGTATAAGAGTGCAGTGGACTTAGACATAGGTCTGATCTTCTTTGTACTTGTGGACAAAGCTGTCTTCCACTATACTCTTCAATACAGGCCTCACCTTTTGTGCACCCCTGGAGAATCCTCACCTGATCTGTAACCCTGTATAGGTCGTTTGCTTTTCGTCATTGCTTTTTTTTTTTATTTTTATTTTTTTTTTGAAAGTTCATGACAATATAATGTTCTCTATACATAACAATAGGTATTAACACAGAAATATAAATATACATAGAGGATGATGAATACACCTAGTAAGAGCTCAGCTGTTAAAACATAAATCCCAAAATACAGTGAATATGTTAAAAGAATCAACAGTTTCGACATGAGTGTTAGAAGACTATAGACCCCCACTTTTTGACCGCCTCCATGATGCCACGGGCGCCCAGATCCTTAATCCCATTTCCCTGGATTTTGCTCCCTTTAGGGCATAAAGCTCTGATTCGATGTTATGAATCCCGAGCATCCTGCATATCCACATTTGAAAGGTTGGAGCCTCAACATCCTTCCATGCAGCTGCAATTAATATTCTAAAAACAGCTGTTGATATAAAAACAAGTGCCTCAAACTCTATACTTAAACCTAATTTGGCATCACACCCGATTATTAAAAGTGTAGGGGATAGGTCTATTTTGACAGCTAGCAGCCCCTCTAAAAACTTTTCGATTTCCTTTTTAATTGGCCCTAATTTCCCACAGCTGCAAAACATATGTAGTACATCAGCAGGCCCATTTCCACATCTTGGACAGTTGTTATCCGCTCTCTTTCCCCAATCATACAATTTTGCCGGTGTATAGTATAAGTTAAAGAGGGTCTTGAAATGCTGTGCTCTTAGATTTGAAGATCGTAGGAACCTTTTATCCATAAGAATGGCTCTATCCAAATCGATGTCAGGATCTCTCAATTTATCAACCCAGGTAGCCTCTGTCTTAAGCATGTCATCGGGTAGCGTTTCCAAGAATAGTCCATACACTACCATGATGCTACGACCACCTCCCTTCATATAGTCTAATAGTGTACAGTCTTTTGATATGTTTATGATAGGTCTTTTTGATTTGATTGTGTTAGTCAGCTGTATATATTTAAACTCTTGAGAGCCTTGAAGTGAGTATCGTGACTTCAGAAGATCGAGAGGCCTCAGAGCATCCTTTATCATCACTTGTCCTAGTGTACTAATTCCCTGTCTTTCCCAATGTCTCCAGGGGCCATCTCTACTTAAGTGCGGGAATAGTCCTGATTTCCAAAGTAAAGTATGTTTATTAAACTTAGGGATGCTCTGATTCTTCTGTACAGACGACCATACCCCCCAAATATCTTCCAGTATTTTATAGCCTAAGGCCTTATAAAAGCGTTTATCAAATTTTCTTAGCAGTACCCCGTGTGCTTCAATCCCTAGCGCCAGCTGATATATAGATGGAATATCACGCTGGCAGTGTGTCGTATCATCAGGAAAAAAGAGTATAGCCATTTCTGCGAGGAGACAAGACCAATTATAGAATTTAAGATTAGGCATACCCAACCCGCCCTTTCCCTGGGGTAGAGACATGAATTTAATTGATCTCCTCACCTTGCCGTATTGCCAGACAAAGTTCATAAAGATTGCCTCCATTTCCTTGATCCATATGTCATCTACTTTAAAGGGGATGGACCTAAATTTATATAGGATCTTCGGAAACATTGTCATTTTGATGACATTGACCCTACCTATAATTGATAGATGAAGGGTGTCGATTCTTTTTAAATCCTGTTTCATTTTTCCCAGTAATGGCAAAAGATTGTCTTTAATAATTTCCTTTGGCTGGGCATTGATTATTATTCCTAAATATACTACTGAATCCACATATCTATCATCCAGTTTGACTGTGTTTCTTGAACATAGTACCTGTATTTTTGCCACATTAAGTCGATATCCGGATACCCTCCCAAAGTCGGATGTAATACTAATTATTTCCCTCATAGCACTAGCTGGATCAGTGGTGGTTATGGCTATGTCATCCGCATATGCGAGGATTTTGGTTTCAAATCCATTCGTGATAATTGGCTTTATGTTAATATTGTTCTTGATAAGGCAAATCAGGGGATCTATATACAGTGCAAATAAAATGGGTGAGCACGGGCACCCTTGTCTCGTGCCTCTCGTAATATGTATCTGCCTGGAGCCTTCGCCCATAAGTTGGATGCTAGCGGTTAGATTACAGTACATAGCCTTGATTGCCTGCAGGAATCTGGGACCAAATCCTTTATCAGTCATCACTTTCCAGAGAAAACTCCACCTGACACGATCAAACGCTTTTTCGGCGTCGAGGAGGATCATCGCAATCCCCCCTCCCCGCGGCATGAATGTCGAACAGAGTTATAGCTCTTTTAATATGGTCGGTAGTGCCCCTACCAGGGATAAAACCATGCTGCCAGGGAGAGACGAGACTCGCGATAATCCTCCCCAACCGTGTGGCCAATATTTTAGCATATAATTTGTTATCACTGTTTATTAGCGATATGGGCCAATAAGACCCGGGGCTTTCCTTGGGTTTGCCTTTTTTGTGGAATACCACTATGTTGGTTTTGGTCCAAGATTCTGGTATTATCCCTGTATTTATAACCCTGTTGAATAGATCTAACAAAAGGGGTGCCGTTTCTTCCTTCAAATGTTTATAAACCTCTAGGGGTATGGCGTCAGGCCCTGCTGCCTTGCCTGCAGCTAGATCTTTTAGTGCCTGACAAAGCTCGTCCATAGTGATATTCTGCTCTAGAGATTCCCTCTCGTTAGACGTAAGATTAATACCTGTATCCTGCCAGTTTATACCCGGGTCATCTATGTCCGTCTCTTCCTTATAAAGATCCTGATAAAACCTCCTGAAAACTTCCAGAATTTCGGTTGGCTTATTATAGATCTGATCGCCTTCTTTAATTTCCGTAATAGTATTTTTTGATGTGGCTTGTCTTATCCGTAGCGCTAGAGCCCTACCTGCGTTCTCCCCTGTTTCATACATTCCAGCTCTACGGGTCTGATACTCTGCTGCAGCTTTTTTAGCCAATTGCCGTTGGATGTCTGCCTTTATGCTGTTTAGTCTCTCTAAGCTCTGAGTACCCTGAATCCCGTGGCAGACGTCTCTCCTGTGTTGTTCCTCTGCCTCCGCCAATTTAGCCAAAAGACGCTCTCTGTCTTCCTTAACTTTTTTCCACATCCGCCCAGTAAAGCTAATTGTCTCACCCCTCAGACCGGCCTCAAAACTATCCCAGACCATGACCCAGGATGCACTGTATCTATTCGCATCAAAGAAGGACTGGGACCAGTTCTTTATATGTGCTATATAATTGAAATCTGCTAAAAGTTTTCTGTCAAAAGTCCAGGGTCTGATTTTCTCACTTTGTTTGTTAACTATCATGGTGAGAACAAGGGGATTGTGATCCGATATTAGCCTAGGAAGCATTGAGATTCCGACATTATGGAGATAGGTTTCTGATATTAAGAAATAATCTAGTTTTGTATGTTTATTAAATGGGTGTGAGAAGTATGTATACCCGGGTTCGTCTTTCTTTAGGCTGCCCCACACATCCCTCAGCCCATAAGATTGAATTATGGAGGATACCGCCCTAAATACCCGGGGCTTACGACCAATATATGGGGTGTCACCTGTGAAATCAGCTGAGATGTTAAGATCACCACGCATTACTATAGGTGAGGGCCAGTTTGTAAGTTCCCTCTCGATGTAATCCATCACCCCCGGGTCATCCAGGTTAGATCCGTAGACTGAACATAGAGTTATGCCTAGTTTCAATTCGCATATTGCCCATCTGCCCAGTGCATCGGCCTTTGATTTCTTTACTCCTCCCAGACCTACCCGGCCTATAATAGCTACCCCCTTTACAGTTGAAGTCTGTGAGGAACAGGACAGAATTTCATACCCCCTTAGATTTAACCAGTGTTTCTTTTTCCAGGGTAGGTGAGTCTCTTGTAAACATACAATATCGGCCCTAATTAATTTTACATACTCCTCGAGCCTTTCCCTCTTTTTCCAATTGTTCAGACTGCCTATGTTGAGGCTAATTATCCTAATCCTTGACATACCCCTGCAGGGAACAAAGCCAACATACTAACCAATCGCATTTTGTCCTAAGTTCTACATCAATATACATAGCCGCTTTGAGCATCTCACTTATAGTAGTAAACACATTTATTGCATGAACTTTCTTTTTGCTTTTTTCTTCCCCTTTTCCCCACCCCCCCCTCGCTCCAAACTTTCCCCCCCCAACCCCCCCTGAACCCCCTGACCCCAACCCGCTCCCCAGTGAAGCGCGCAGACGGAGTCTGTGCGTGTGATGGGTGCAGCCCAGCAGTGGACACAGCACATTGTCATTGCTTTGTTGTTTGGTAATAGTGGTCTATAATGTGCTACTTTTTTCTTTAACACAGATTGAAATCGTTATTTGAAGAGTAAGCAAAGATGCCCACAAAGGAAAGGACAAAGAAACAACGTAACCGGGAAAAATCAAAAACAGCAACGGAATTACAGCTCTCTTCCACAACAAATCCTTCAAAAAACAGGAACAAAGCTCCTGGTAAGACAACTAAGTCTTATTTTACGTAACATATGTACATCCCAAAAAAATGATGGACAGCATGTAGAAAAAGAAAATGAGAGAGTAAAATTGAAAAGGAAGGAGAGAACTTCAAAGAATCCTAAAACTGGAGCAGGAGAGAATAATATGTATAGGAATAGAAGGCAGAATCAGTTTAGAGACATTCGTAGACGAATGTTTCGCAATAGAGTGGTTTTAAATTTGTTAAAAAACATTAGGAAAGGTAAACAGAGAGCTGCTTTTTATAAGAAAAAGAAAAGTGTAGAGAAGATTGATGATCAGGCTTTTGAAGTTAAGAAAAAAATATTTATTTTAATAATCAATAGAATTAGGACACTTAACAAGACAATTGATGTTTTCAAATCAAACAGTAGATGGAAAAGAGTAATTAATCGGACTAATTTTTGTAAAGTTTTTTCTGGAGAATGGATGCACAGTTCAAGTTGTGAGCCATTTTTTAATGAGGAGAGTTACTTCCAGGAGAATGATTTAGTGCATGCAGTTGACACCAGTGGTCGAGCGTATGAAGTGAAAGACGGTTGTCCGATTGAAAAAGAGAAACTTGTGCCTAGAGAACCAGAAGAGGTGTTATCTGATGGAGTTTTAGGGAGACGTACTAAGGGTCCAGTGTACACTTGGAAGTGTAGTAGTATTTGTAGTGTGCGACAGGAATCAATTGATTTGTTTTGTAATTTCTTACGTACATATAGTAAAAAAAGTATAAAGCAGAAAGGGAAGTTGTTGCAAGACTTAGATCCTTGCAGAGTGAGAGGAATCACAGGTTTGCAAGGCCATTCACTGGCTTGTCTTTCTAGAAAAGTCTGACAGAGTGTTTTTCATCATTTTAGGATGTTAGCAGTGCATCATACCAAAATGAGGAAATTAGTGAGAATGTTGTATTATGCAAAAAGTCCCGCACTTAAGCTTAAACAATTAAACAGTGCTCTTTTGCATGGACCTGAATTAGATGTGAAGAAGATTTGTGAAGAAATTGAGATTTGTTATTTTCATGAAAAAGAGGACAGTGTAGAAATTGAGACAGCAATTCAAGGTAATGTGGAAGACAATGTACAGATTTTAAATACAGAAAAGTTTGAGAAGGAAATTACCAGGTTTAAGGTGAAATCAAGTGAAAGGCCGAATTTTACTTGTGTGTGTTGTCGACGGACTCATTATAAGATTCAGACTAGGTTAGTTGATTTATATGCAAAAAGTGAAAAGATGGATAATTATGAGTGGAAAGATTTAGCAACTTATTTGTGGGTGGAGAATTGTTTTGATTTGAGTTCTGATCAGCGTATTTGTAAATATTGTTATGATAAATTAAATCAAAACAGAATGCCTGCTAGAGCTGTTCATAATAATCTGGAGTTGGTAGACATTCCCCGTGAATTGATGGATTTAAATACATATGAGTCTATTTTAATTCAATGTGTCCATCCTTTTCAGGCAATTGTTCGCATGGAGCCTAAGATAGGGAAATTGCCTCCTACAGATTTGCAGAGAGGATTAAAGGGAAGAGTTGTTTATTTGCCCCTAGATTTGAAAAAAAATATTGATACAATTGGTATAGAAAAAGTAGAAGAGGAACCTTTAGTTATTCTAGTTAATGGGGTTCCAACAAAGAGTAAAAAAATCTGGCAAGATTTAGTGGATGTTAGGAAAGTCAAAAAGGCAACGTTGTATTTAGTCAAAAACAATCAGTACTACAAAGATGTATGTGTTGCAGCAGAGGAAACAGCTGCAGATGAAGACAGTGATTGTTCAGGCGGCCAAATTGAAAAAGTTGATGTGTCTAGAAGTGAAGAAATATATGAACATTATACTGTTCATCCTTTGCATTCCAAAGAAGTAATGGGGAATGCAATTGAATTGTTTCAAATGAAAACAGCAAAAGGAAGTCCCATTAGTGTATGGGAAGAAAGTTTGGAAGCTCGTTGTTTTCCACAGCTATTTCCAACAGGTAGAGGTGGACGATATGACGATCGACCACTTCAAATTCCTGCATCTGAATATCGAACTGTAAGATTATATGCTGAAGATGCAAGGTTTCGTCAATGCATTCCCTATTTGTTTCATCTACTGTATGAAAGTGACTTGTCTGGGCTTTCTTATGCAGTAAACCATATTCTGAAAAGTGGAGCACATCTGCAAAATGTTTCGGCGAGGGACTTTATGGAGAAAGTGAATCTGCAAGATAATATTTTAGAATCTCATCTAATCAATCTCATGGCATGTCAGCGTGGTACAAATGAGTATTGGTACCGTCGCCATGGGGAATTGAAATGTATGCTAAGAAACTTAGGAACTCCTACATGGTTCCTCACTCTTAGCTGTGCCGAGCATGCATGGGAGGACTTACTTCAATTTCTACGAGAGGCCAATGCTAATATACAAAATATAGAATTCAAAACACCTGGAGAACTGTGTTCTTTGGATCCAGTGAATGTATGCAGATATTTCAATCATAGATTTGAAGCTATGATGTCTTTTATTACCAACAAAAAAAATCCTCCCCTTGGAGAGGTTTTGGATTTCTTTCGGAGAAAGGAGTATCAAGCGAGAGGTGCTCCTCATATACATATGTTGTTGTGGATTAAAGATGCACCCAAATTTGGAAAAAAATCGGATGAGACAGTGATGAGCTTCATTGAAGAGTATTCAACATGTGCTGTTCCGAAAAGTACAGAGGAAAACAGTTTAAGGCAACAAGTTTTACGCTTTCAATCCCATCGTTGTGGAAAGTACTGTCGTCGAAAATTCAGAAACAAGGACAAGTTCTACACAAAATGTCGTTTCGCTTTTCCACGACCAGTGATTTCTAAAGGAAGAGTAAATAATTTAATGTCTTCTCTGCGACATACTGACGAGAAAATCACCAAAAAATACATACAATTTAAAAAGAAACGAAGAGTCCAAGTACATCAATGACTACAACCCAGTGATTTTGTCCATGTGGAATGCTAACATGGATATTCGATTCGTTGCTGACAACTCTATTGCTGTAGCTCGATATGTGACGTCTTACATCACAAAAAAAGAAAAGACAGAACTGAAGGAAATGTGGGAGGAATTTCACATGAAAAGAGCCTAAGCAAGAAATTGTACAGTTACAGTCTGAAGATGTTGTCGCATCGAGAAATTGGAGCATATGAATGTTCTGATCGATTGTCGTCAGCAAGTCTCTATGCCAAATCTAGAACCATCATTTGGGTGAGTCTAGGTCTTGCTGCAACACGAAATCGAGTTTTGAAATCTGTACAAGAGATAGAGTATTTGGCGGAGAAAGAACCAGAAAGTACAGATATTTTGAAGACAAACATGTTGGATACATACTATCCAAAAAGAAGTCCTCACCTTGAGAACGTTTGTCTCTATGAAGTTCTGCAAATATATATTTATAAGAGGAACATCAGAGAAGATATCAATAATGGAATATATGGAATTATTGGATGTGAAGGATGTCTAGTGAAACAGAAAAAAGGTCATTTGATTAATCATCGAAAATTGAGTTGTGAAAATCCAGACAAAAGAGAATTTTACTATTTGGCTCTTTTGCAACTCTTTAAATGAGAAGAAGAGGAACTACTTGGAGATTTTCTCTGTTATGAAGACTCTTTTAATGCTACGAAGGATACCATAGAATGTCCTGTTTTTCCAAATTATCTGCAAATGTTGAATGAAGAAATAGAGCAAGAATCAACAATTGCTGCAGAGATTGCGAGAGATAGTTCTCAAGGCAGTCAGAGTTCTGCTTCATTGAGTCAGGATCCACTAGGAGGACCAATTATCCAAAATGAAGCTGCCACTGCCATGGATGAAGTGGAAAGAGCTATGGAGCAAGCTCAAGAGGATGTAATTCATTTAGTAGATTTGGTGAAACAATTAAACCTTGAGCAGAAACTGATATATGACGAAGTCACAGAACAGGTTGAACATGGATTGAGTCATGAGAGGAAAGAGTGCTCATGTACATCATTTAAGCCTGTCCGACTGTACGTGAGTGGAGAAGCGGGAACTGGAAAAAGTTTTCTGATTAAAGCAATTGCTTCTTATCTGCAGAAAAGGACTGAATCACCGCTGTCTTGTGTTGTTACCGCTCCAACTGGGCTGGCAGCACATAATATTAAAGGGATTACTTTACATCGTTTACTGATGCTGCCAGTGGAGCATGATAACAAATTGCAATATCACAAGCTATCTGGAGATGCGTGTTCCGAAGTTTCGAGAGTCCTGAAGAAAATGCAACTTCTGCAAATCAGTGCCTTTTAATAATCTAGTTAAAGCAGCTGATCACAATATGGTGTGTACCCAATGTAAGTCTACAATGCTGTCCACATTATTTCTACAAAATTATGGTCACTATGTCATTTTAATGTTCCAACGATGTAGACCTGATGGAACTAAATTGACAACTTCTATTAAAAATTCCGTGGCTTCTCAGTTATCGATATCAGGAAGAACCTTTGCAACTGTAGCTATTATTTTTCATGACGGTCCTTCTACAACATCAGGGCATTACACATGCTATTTAAAAACTTCTAAAGGTTGGACCCAATGTAACGACACTCATTTGACTTTCAAACAACGTTTGCCTTTTGGCTTTATAAATTCATACCTAGTGTTTTTACAGCCAAAATTTAGGTAAAGGTAATTGGCCTATGAAGACGGGAGGAGTACTGATATATACTCATACATCTGACACTATTTGGCCAAATGGAAAGGTGCAGGAATGAGTAAAGAGTCATGACAGAAAAAAAGGAGTATATGAAAATATTGAAAATATTTTAGATGTTCTTGGAGTTTTTCTTCTAGAAAGTCGATGAAATTGATTTTTTACTGAACAGCAAAGTACTTTGCAACGAGAAAAGGACCTCCATGATATACTATTTGGCCTCAAGGAAAAGTAAGTCAATCAAAGATTAGTGTACATTTGTCATTTGTTAGTATCTAAGTTTTTTTTTAAAACACAATCTTTTAGATTGTGTTTTTTTTTTCCCGCTGTCATATGATGAGTAATTTGAACTCACTGTTTTAAGTGAAATTCAATATATTCTGAGAACAGCAAAAATAAACTATGTAACATGTTGTATAAGTTATTCTATACTTTGGATTGTGTAAATTAGATTGTATTCCCATTCTCTGACACTCACTTTCCTTTTTCCGTCCTCTTTCAGCTCTTTTAACTCACTTATAATGTCTTTCTCTCACTCTCTGTAACCCCCGTTCCCTTACTCCACTTCTTTGACAACCCCTCATTTTCATTTCAACTGTCTGCATCACCTCTCTCCCTTGCATAACTTTTCAGCTTTCAGTCTCTCTGCTTTACTTCCCTTTTCCGTATTTTCCTCCTTTGCTCTTTTAGTAATTCCTGTTTACTCACTCAGCACTATTATCGCACTCTATCACTATAAATCACCCACTCTCCCTCGCTTATCTTTGTTTGCTCCTTACTTTTGACCTTTTCTATCTATTTTTCGTTCACTACTTCTATGTCCTCAGTGCCTGACTCTTCTTGTGTTATGTTCACTTGTGTTTATCTACCTTCTATCATTTCTTTTGCAACAACTTCACTGCTCCTCTCTCATCGTTCTTCATCCCATTTCTTTTACTCTGGTTCCATTACTATCTCTCATTTCCTATGTTTCACACTGTTATGATTTTTAACCTCTTCATTTGTATCTTTTAATTTAAAATACATATTTTACTAATTATAACGTATTTTTTCTGCTCTCTTTCACAGATATAAAGTGTACGAAAAAAATGGAATTAAAGTTACATTTATTATATGGTAAGTGTGACTAAAAAAATGTAGTTTGTCATCACCCTTTGCTTTAAGCTCACTAATATTTTCTCAACCAACCTCACTCCTGTTTCTTTACTCTGCTTCCCTCACTTATTCTTATTCTCCATGTTTACTCCAATTTCCCTGTTTCCCCTCTCATATTCAACTTCTTTCAGTCCCTATTCTTTACTTCACTTACCCTCTGTTCTCTTCCTTTGCTTCTTCACTCAATCTGTTTTTCTTAATTATTTACCTTACTCCTACACACACACCTCATCCCCGTCCCAACACATACACACACCTCTGACATACACCACACACACACATCACACACACACCTCATACACAGAAAAAAATCCCCCCACACACACACTTCACATACACACACACATTCCATTCTGGTACTGTTACCTTTATTTTCTCTGTCCTTTGTGTTTGTCACTCCCCATCTCTTATCCTAATTCAATTTTTCACTGTCTTTCACCACTCTTTACTTATACTAACTGGTCTTTTCTTACCCTCCCTCACCGTTATTCATTTATCCCAGTTACGCCACTACCGTTCATTCTCAATTTTTTTCTGTCCTATCATTGTCTTTCAACACCCACTCACATTCTCCCACTATCTCTAGTTTAGTGTTCTTCCTCTCTCTTCCCTTCTTTCGCTCCTTTAGTGATTTTACTTTTCTCATTTTCACCCTATTACACATTGTCTGTTTTTAACTATGTAGTAAACAATCCCTCTGTGTTTCTCCCTCTAGCTCTCTTTCTCTTAACATTACTCTCTTTGTGTTCTTCCCGCATGCGAACTCCTTCATTAATTTTGTTTTCTTTTTTTTTGTGCGCTCACCGGTGCGCGCCCCGGTGGGTGCGCGCCCCGGTGCACGTACCGGTACGCGTACCCTGCAGAAAAAAGATTGACACAGATTCTTTAAAAATATAGGTTTATTTTTATAAAGTAAAGGTAGTTCTAAAAAGAACTGTTTTTTTTTCTTCTTTTTGTTGTTTTATATTTTTTTAGACTTTTTAAAACGATTTTATTTTTTTTGGGATTTTTTTCAGGGGAAAAACAAAAACAGGGATTCCAAAACTGCTCAACAGGAGCAAAAAAATGTGAAAATTTAGGGACTGGAAGGGCAGCGGTGTTCCTGTTTCTTTTTGGAAATGAGTTCAACACTCTGCTCCCCATAGCAGAGCAGTTCGTCACACTGCGTGCACAGAAATTTGATGCCTGCAAACACCGGCTGTATGTTAGGGACCATTCTTCTACGGAGTGGTCCCGAAGGTGTTTCTCCACCAGTGGAGGTGCTGCCGCCATATGTGGGTAAATTCCGTGCCAGCTCCCTGACACTCTCCCTGGCAAAGTTTTTTGGGTGTCTTCTTTTGACATGCCTGATTAAATTGGCATTTCCGAAGCTATGTTTTTTTAGAGGATTGCCTCTGGATAAAGTACTGCCACATATTTTGCAGGTTACTTTTTGAGCATTGACTTTTTTTTGTCCTTAAGGGATGTCATAGAATTTCCAGATGAAATGGTCCTTTTTCTTCTGGTGAGGAGGGTCCTCATCCAAAAATCCGTTGGAATCACTGCTGGATGACTCCCTTGCAGCCATTGCTGTAGATCAGGAAAGTAGGAGATGAAGACAGTACACAGAACAGCTCTTGCTCTCTCCAAGTACAAAGCAATAGTGAGAGAAATGGGTGGGTTTCACACAATTTGGAGAAAAAAAAAGTTCTGAACCAATGAAAAGTGTTATTTTAAAGTCACATGGCTTGATGCGCTTACGCTACGCGCCCTGGGGCGCGTCCCGGGGCGTGTATCGTACGCGGATCGGGGCACTTACGTTGCGCGATCGTATGCGCTTACGGGTGCGCTTACGTGGTGCGTCATAAGACGCATCTCGCGGCTACGCGATACGTGTCTTATGACGCAAGACGTGGCGGCTACGCGATACGTCACGATGTTGTTTTTGTTCGCGACAATAGCGCTATCGGGACACTCACGTGTACGCGCCCCGGGGCGCGTCGTAACATTGCGCTTACCCGTGCGTTCACCGGTACGCGCCCCGGGAGCGCCCCGGGGTGAAAAATTAAAAAAAATTTTTTTAAAAATGACATAATTATACAATATAAAATTCGCTTTAAAATTTATTATTTTTTATAACTATAAAGATTTGCTATTAAAAAACCATTGAAATTCACTGAAAAAAACATAGGTTTCACACCAGTTATAGTTAGGAATTAGCATTTAAAAAACCTATGAAATTCACTGAAAAAACCATAGGTTTTACACCAGTTATAGTTAGCTGGAAGTTTTACTCTCATAAAACCATTGAAATTCCCACGTTATAGTAAGATGGACTCACTATAACTTGCGCGTGCAATGCACTGCTGATGACGTCACATATTACATCACTCATGACATGGTCAGTGACATCACTCATGACATCACTGATGACACCATCATTGTGACAGAGTGACAGACCTCCTTTCACTGTAATGTAACCCTTGAAACACATATTCAAAAATAGAAACTACAATTTTCAAACAAAATGGAGATACCCATACCAGTTACAACAACCAATTCAATAATTCCACCATCTATATATACATCCACTCATTCACTAACAGTTCTATATAGTCACTCATACATATACTCACTCATCATATGTAGTGATACACCTATACATCCTGTTACACACTGACAGGCATCCAAAAGTTACTCACACACATACTCACACATGCAAATAAACTATTGAACATCTATTCATTTGCATATATAGCTATACACACACTAACACTTTACTTCTAAGGAAACTTACACATACTTACTCTCTTAAACAATCACTTATAGAAACACATACTAATTTAAACAGGAACTCTTAGAATCCCTCACTCTCACATATACTCACTTATATACATCAATATTCACATATACTAGATTAAAACATATGTAGTTACTGATAAAGACACCAGTGAGACAGTCATTCACTCACTAACACACACATATACACACTCATCCACCCATACAGTCCTGCACATATGCTGTCTTCAAAACACATACAAAGAGAGAGTCAGTAATTCATGCATCTATGTGCTAAGTAATACCCCCACCAAACCATACAAACACTCATACTAATACTAAGAAAAACATCTAATAACCCATATACATACACATGTACCTACTCACCAACCCATGCAGCCACTTATACAGAAAGTGAAACAATAATACATATATTTAAATATTTAAACATTATTCACTAATATTTATTTTTCAGAAAGACACACATTCACTGGATGGGGTCATGAGTGATGTCATGAGTGATGTCACTGACCATGTCATGAGTGATGTAATATGTGACGTCATCAGCAGTGCATTGCACGCGCAAGTTATAGTGAGTCCAACTAACTATAACGTGGGAATTTCAATGGTTTTATGCGAGTAAAACTTCCAGCTAACTATAACTGGTGTAAAACCTATGGTTTTTTCAGTGAATATATTTTAATATATATATATATTACCTACTGGCGGTCGCCAGTAGGTAGTTATAGTTAGGACCTAGTTACCATAGGAAAATCGCAACATTCTATTCCCAATAACTTTGGCACCGATTGACGAATCTTTGCGAAATTTTCAAAACTTGTGGTGCGCTCCGGTCCGCTCCTATCTTGAAAGTTTCGGGGTGATTCGGCAAGCGGGAAACGAGAAAAAAAGGGGGGTCCCAAAACGTGTTTTCTCCATGTTATTTACCGTAGGAAACTTTAGCCACAGCTTCAGCCCGAACTGCTGAACGGAATTACACCAAAATTGTCAAAAAGGTACCCCTTGGTTCATAAAGAACTCTTTTTGTTAAATGGTGTAAATCCGGTCAGCCGTTGCTGAGAAAATCAAAATTAAAAAATATCGATATATAGAGGCGCGCAGGATCCGCGCACCCTGCCGATCATGAGCTGCATGCTAATTGGATGTCAACACTTTAAACCAGGAAGTGTTGGCAGCCATCTTGTGCCTCCCCTCCTGGAGCCTGTGATGGCCCTGGGGACCACCACCACCTCCCAGGGCCGGTTCCTGCAGTGTCCCGGGGTGCCCACCCAGGGACACTGCTGTATGCAATGACAGTGCGGGAGCCTTGCGGCTCCCACCCTGTCATTGCAAACTGCTTTGCTTCATTGAAGCGAGAGCAGGGAAACCTGCTCTTGCTTCAATGAAGCAAAGCAGATTGCTTTTCCACATGGGGAGCTGCATGTTAGCAACTCCCCATGTGGAAAAGTAATGCCGGCTCCCGCGGGACGCGGGGAGCCGGTGGGACCATGGGGGACACGGTCCCCAACCGATAGAGGGATGCAGCCCCCCTCCAATAATTAACTAAAAAATAAAAAAAACTGGCCATGCCCCAGGGAACGGGGTCCCCGGGCCGATTATTGCCTCGGGAGGGGGGCCACGCGGCCCCCTTCCAATTTTTTTTTAATTTGTACGTTTGGCAATTAATTCCCCTTCAATAATGAGGGTCCCTGGGGGCCAACTAGCCCACCAGGTACCTGCAGTATGCGCCAGGGAGCTGCGTTGCAGAGAGGTGTTCAGAGGCCACGCCCCTTTTTACACCTCTCTGCAACACAGCTCTGTGGCGCTTACTGGAGGGACCTAGTGGGCTAGTTGGACCCTAGGGACCCTCAGGGTTTAGGGGGACTTAATCTCCCAACTTAAAATGGCCACAGGGCGTGTTTACACAGTGGTGAAGGGAGGGAACGGGGCCTGAGGTGACGTGTGCAAACACGCCCTGTGGCGCGTTTTAAGTTGGGGAAATAATTCCCCTTCAATCCTGAGGGCCCCTGGGGGCCAACTAGCCCACAAGGTGCTTCCAGTAGGCGCCACTGCGCTGCGTTGCAGAGAGGTGGTCCAGGCCGTGCCCCTTTTTACACCTCTCTGCAATGCAGCTCTGTGGCGCTTACTGGAGATACCTGGGGGGCTAGTTGGACCCAAGGGACACTCAGCATTCAAGGGTACTTTATCCCCCAAATTAAAATGGTCACAGGGCGTGTTTGCACACGTCACCTCAGGCCCCCTCCCTCCCTTCACCAGTGTACAAACGCGCCCTGTGGCGCATTTTAAGACGTAGTTTTAATCCTCCTCCCCTATTATGTACTAGGGTCTTACAGAGGAGGTCATGGTAATCACAGGGGTACCCCAACACCTAGTGTTCCCTAGTATATGTAGGTGTTTTCACTGTATTTTAAGTGTCTTTTAGCATAGCACTGGCTCTAGGCCTGGTTAGTCAGATTCAGTTACCACCAGTACCCGTCTGAAAAAGTTGTGGGCACAGGAGGACTTTCTGCTCCTCTGTTGGTACTTTCTGTACATCTCTTTTTCTTCCTGCTCTTTTCTACGTCTTTGTGGACTTCTGTTGCTTCTTTCTGCATTTCTTTTTTTTTCTGTGCGTTGTTTCTTCTTTCATCACATGTCCTACCTCTGTAGGCATAGCTATAAACTAGCATTTAAAAAACCTTTGACATTCACTGAAAAAAACATAGGTTTCAGGCACGTTATAGTTAGAAATTAGCATTTGAAAAACCTTTGAAATTCACTGAATAAACCATAGGTTTCAGGGGCGTTATAGTTAGTTGGACATTTCGCTCGTACAAAACCATAGAAATTCCCGCGTAATAGTTAGTTCAGCTAACTATAACTCGCACACCCGCAATGCACTGCTGATGACGTCACATATTACATCACTAATGACATGGCCCGTGACATCACTCATGACATCACTGATGACATCTTAAATGACATCACTGATGACATCATCCTTGTGATAGAGTGGCAGACCTCCTCTCACCCTAATTTAACCTTTGATACACACACTCAAAAATAGAAATTAACATTTTTAAAACAATGGACATACGAATACTAGTTACAACAACCTATTCAGTAATTCCAAGATCTACACACACATCCACTCATTCACCAACAGTCCTATACAGTCACTCATCATATGTACTCATACACCTATACATCCTGTTACACACCGACACTCATTGATAGATTTACTCACACACTTAGTCACACATGCAAAGTATCAAACATCCATTTACTTGCATATACAGTTATACACACACCACCACACTTACTTCTACGGAAACTTAAACACACTTACTCTCTTAAACAATCACTTATAGAAACACATACTTATTTATACAGGAACTCTTCCAATCTCTCACTCTCACATACACCAATACTCACATATACTAGTTTAAAACATATGTAGTTACTCCTAAAGATACTATTGAGACAGTCATTCGCTCACTAACACACCCATACACATACTCATCCACCCATACAGTCCTGCATACATACTGTTGTCAACACATACAAACAGTGAGTCACTTTTTCATTCATCTATGCACTAAGTAATACCCCCACCGAAGCATACAAGCACTCATACACTCATACTGATACTCAAAAAAACAACTAATAATCCATATAGACACTCATGTAGCTACCCACCAACCCATGCAGCCACTTATACACAAAGTGAGAGACTGATACAGATATTTACATATTTAAACATTACCCACTAACCCATGTATTCACTAAGATACACTTAATCAGTCAATTATACAATCAATTTTACAAAAACAAATCATCCATTTAGACACTTATATACCCATTTATTCTTCCATCGACCTTGAGATGTACATATATAAAACATATTTAATTTTCAGAAAGCACAGATTCACTGGATGAGGTCATTAGTGATGTCATCAGTGATGTCACTGACCATGTCATGAATGATGTATTATATGACGTCATCAGCAGTACATTGCGGGCGCGCGAGTTATAGTTAGCTGAACTAACTATAATGGGGGAATTTCTATGGTTTTGTACGAGTGAAATGTCCAACTTACTCTAACGCCCCTGAAACCTATGGTTTTTTCAGGATATATATATATATATATATATATATATATATATATATATATATATATATATATATATATATATATATATATTCCTCAAGAAATGCCCAGAGCTCCAAGGACGCTACTCCGCAGTAGGATGGTTTAACAAAACCTTTTTATTAAAGCAGGTGCTGACATTTCGAAACAAATCTTCCCTTTTCCCAACACGTTTCAGAGCAAACGTGCTCCTTCTTCATGGGAGGAAATTGACAAGACCGGAAACATTGTCACTGTTTAAATGCGCTCCCCAGTTTTGGAGCATGCCGGTATTTGTTGGAGAAGCAAAAATGCTTCGAAACGCGTAAGGCCAAAGGATGAAGTACAGGATTTGAAAGCTGCATGTTTCTCAATAAAAGGTGTGTTAACCAACCTGCGAGTGGTGTGCGGCCTCATATCTGAAGCAAGTTTGGAAAATGTTACTCATGGCGGCTTCGGCCGTGGAGGGATCGCACTGCTTAGATTGAACAAAGGACCGCAGGAGAGGTAGTGACCCTCTTTTGCAATGGCGCGGCAGGCAGAGAATTGAACATGCAGTTTTGAACCCTGGAGCACACTGGAGGGCTATAAACATATCCTGAATGGGCATACAGGAAACAAACCCACCGGAGGGTATAAAATGCTTAATTGGACTACATTTCCCATCAGACAATGTTATTTGGAGTATGGAGGCACAGCTGGGGCCAATCGCAATTGTAATAAATCACGAGGGAAATGTGGCCGCAATGAATTGGTTTCCTGTTATGTGGCCTCTGATGAGAAGCGAAAATGCTTCGAACGCGTAAGGCCAAAGGATGAAGTACAGGATTTGAAAGCTGCATGTTTCTCAATAAAAGGTGTGTTAACCAACCTGCGAGTGGTGTGCGGCCTCATATCTGAAGCAAGTTTGGAAAATGTTACTCACGGCGACTTCGGCCGTGGAGGGATCGCACTGCCTGGAATGAACAAAGGACAGCAGGAGAGGTAGTGACCCTCTTTTGCAATGGCGCGGCAGGCAGAGAATTGAACATGCAGTTTTGAACCCTGGAGCACACTGGAGGGCTATAAACATATCCTGAATGGGCATACAGGAAACAAACCCACCGGAGGGTATAAAATGCCTAATTGGACTACATTTCCCAGCAGACAATGTTATTTGGAGTATGGAGGCACAGCTGGGGCCAATCGCAATTGTAATAAATCACGAGGGAAATGTGGCCGCAATGAATTGGTTTCCTGTTATGTGGCCTCTGATGAGAAGCGAAAATGCTTCGAAACGCGTAAGGCCAAAGGATGAAGTACAGGATTTGAAAGCTGCATGTTTCTCAATAAAAGGTGTGTAAACCAACCTGCGAGTGGTGTGTGGCCTCATATCTGAAGCAAGTATGGAAAATGTTTTTCACTGCGGCTTCGGCCGTGGAGGGATCGCACTGCCTGGATTGAACAAAGGACCGCAGGAGAGGTAGTGACCCTCTTTTGCAATGGCGCGGCAGGCAGAGAATTGAACATGCAGTTTTGAACCATGGAGCACACTGGAGGGCTATAAACATATCCTGAATGGGCATACAGAAAACAAACCCACCGGAGGGTATAAAATGCTTAATTGGACTACATTTCCCAGCAGACAATGTTATTTGGAGTATGGAGGTACAGCTGGGGCCAATCGCAATTCTAATAAATCACGAGGGAAATGTGGCCGCAATGAATTGGTTTCCTGTTATGTGGCCTCTGATGATAAGCGAAAATGCTTCGAAACGCGTAAGGCCAAAGGATAAAGTACAGGATTTGAAAGCTGCATGTTTCTCAATAAAAGGTGTGTTAACCAACCTGCGAGTGGTGTGCAGCCTCATATCTGAAGCAAGTTTGGAAAATGTTACTCACGGCGGCTTCGGCCGTGGAGGGATCGCACTGCCTGGATTGAACAAAGGACCGCAGGAGAGGTAGTGACCCTCTTTTGCAATGGCGCAGCAGGCAGAGAATTGAACATGCAGTTTTGAACCCTGGAGCACACCGGAGGGCTATAAACATATCCTGAATGGGCATACAGGAAACAAACCCACCGGAGGGTATAAAATGCTTAATTGGACTACATTTTCCAGCAGACAATGTTATTTGGAGTATGGAGGCACAGCTGGGGCCAATCGCAATTGTAATAAATCACGAGGGAAATGTGGCCGCAATGAATTGGTTTCCTGTTATGTGGCCTCTGATGAGAAGCGAAAATGCTTCGAAACGCGTAAGGCCAAAGGATGAAGTACAGGATTTGAAAGCTGCATGTTTCTCACTAAAAGGTGTGTTAACCAACCTGCGAGTGGTGTGCGGCCTCATATCTGAAGCAAGTTTGGAAAACATGTATATATATGTATATATATATATATATATATATATATATATATATATATATATATATATATCCACACAGAAGCAAACCGAACCCCCTGTAGCATCAGTGGCTTTGTCGGTATCAGACGGCAGCTCTAATGTTGATAGCGAATCTGATAGTGACTTGAGGCGAGCCCAAAGGTCGGGGTTTCGCAAGTTCACCTTAGCCCAGGAGTTGGAAGTAGTTCAACAGGACCGCAAGCAAACCCTTCGCTCTGGTGCCAATGTCAGCGGAAACAAAGTACTAACCACAAACGCTCCGCAAGGAGGCGCTGCAGCAAATTACGCCGGCGTAACAAACAAAGTGAAGAAACCGCGGAGACAATGGCAACGCAAACAAAATTGAATCAGCAAGATGCACAAACGGTAATTAATTTGACTGAGTTGCCATTGACGCCTAAGGAAACTTCAATCCTATCCTTGGGCTTATCGTTTTGTGCTAGGAGCAATTTCGATTATGCAGGAATGAAAATAGAGCTGTTTAAATACGAGCGGAAATTAAAGTTACGCAAGTATTTTTGTTTGCATACTAAAACCAATCCTAAAGCACCACCAGCTATCTTGGATTCTCCGCCTATGTCAACCTCAGACTCCACTTTACTAAATGAACTGTTGGACATGCAGGAAGTACCTGTTGCATCGCAGCCAATTCCCGGACGGGATTTGGCAACCAAAACTGTTCCCACCACCTTTAAACCCAAGTCCAAATTCTGCCCTCTCATGCTGAAGGATAACCTGGACATGTTTCATGACAAAGTGGCATTAGTGCTCAGGGCCCTATACATGAAGCAGAACAAGTCCAACAAGCGGCAGCACTATCGGGACTTTGAATACCATAGTCTGATTAAAAAATTGAAAACCAACGAGAACATACATCATTGTAAGTCAGTCTGACAAGGGGGGCAATGTGGTCCTTTGGCCAAGAAAGATGTATATGGAGGAAGCATTGGGCCAACTAAACAATGGACTGCTACAAGAGAGTAAACTCGAATGATGCCCAACAGTCGCAAAATGGGATCTATTCGAAATTGATGGCTTGGAGGAGTATGGGTCTTATTACATTGGACGAATTTAAGTATTTGAAGAAGGAATTTCCGGTTATACCAGCCATATACTTTATTCCCAAGATCCATAAAAGTGATTCCAAACCTTCCAAACCTATTATCTCAGCCTGTAACAGCATATTGGAAAATGTCAGTAAATATGTAGATTATGTTTTACAGGATTGTGTCAGGGCTTTACCTTCTTTTGTTCTAGACACAGGTGATCTACTGAACAAGTTA
This sequence comes from Lissotriton helveticus, assembly GCF_964261635.1. Taxonomy (NCBI): domain Eukaryota; kingdom Metazoa; phylum Chordata; class Amphibia; order Caudata; family Salamandridae; genus Lissotriton; species Lissotriton helveticus. The sequence continues at coordinate 1,190,084,008 of NC_136065.1, read as the reverse complement.
TCTGATTTTACTTGGCAATCCAGTTATTTACTGATATCCCTGGATGTCACCTCATTGTATACCGGTATTTACCATAAGGATGGTGTAAGAGCTGTACAGTATTATTTGAGCATGCGAGACTCTTGTCTAAATGAGCACACAAAAATGATTTTGTCAATGATCAGTCTATGTCTTGAGAATAATATCTTCTTGTTTGCCAATCAATTGTTCCAGCAAGTCAGGGGTGTGGCCATGGTGGCCTGTTTTTCTCCCAGTTATGCCTGTCTACATATGGGCTACTGGGAGGAACAGGTCCTCATGCCAACCTACATGAACATCAAGACTACAAAAGTTAAGAAATGGTTACGCTATATTGATGACCTTTTTTTAGTATAGGACGGCTCATTGGTTGAGGCAGAACAGTTTATCAACAGCCTCAACAGTAACAATCTCAACCTTGCATTCACGAGCAATATTAGTGCCACTTCCATTTGTTTTCTGGATGTAGAAATTTACATCCAGAATGGTCAGCTGGAAACACGACTCTTTCGTAAACCAACTGCTGCAATTCACTGTTGCATGCAGATAGCCACCATCCGGCCCACCTTATACGCAGTATTCCATATGGAGAAATGCTGCGTATAAGGCGGATTTGCAGCACACAATTGGAATGCAGGGTAGCACAGTTGGCATGTAAGGAGAGATTCTTGAGAAGAGGTTACAAAGCAGATATTGTGGACAGGGCAATTAATCGAGCCAATGCACAGGACAGATTACAATTTTTGGCTGCCAAGGATACAACTAGTATGGGTAAAAAAGATGAGGTCAATGAAGAAACCAGACTCATCTTTACATACAGCAGCCAACAGCAAAGCATCCATCGCATAGTCAAACGCAACTGGGCTCTCATAACTAGTGACCCTGTCTTGGGAGATAAGGTCAAAAGAGCCCCTAGTATAACGTACAAAAGTGTCAGATCTATGCAGAACTGCTTAGTGTCCAGCAGTCCAGAAGTCAGAACTACGGGACCGTGGTTGAATAGCAGCAGAGGTTTCCTCAGATGTTCATCCTGCAAGGCCTGTAAAAATGGGGTCAGTAAAACCGAATATACGACCCCTTTTTCAGACAGACCTGCCCTTATCAAACAAGTTGACATGCAGGACTGAGTACGCAGTGTACGTGTTGGAATGTCCCTGTGGCCTACGGTATGTGGGAAGTACCCGGCCACAGGTGTACAAACGTATCCTCCAACATCTTAGGGCGATTTCCAATGGCGACACTGCATACCCATTGGCTAGACATTTTGAGGATCAACACGATAAGAATCCTGCTGGACTCCGGTATTACGTTATTGATACAGTACCCCCTCAGAGAAGAGGTGGGGATCAAGAGTCCATGCTTCGAAAATTGGAGACTAGGCACATAATTCTTTTAGATAGTAAGACCCCCAATGGCCTTAATGCTAGTGAGGACTGTTATATATATATATTTATGAGTCACACTATGCAACTACCTGCAGTCTGTCATTACAGTAAAATGCCTTTTTAGCTGCCTTTTAGACTATCTTATGAAATTGTATTGTCTATTTGTATATGTATTTTGCACTTAGTCACTTTATATATCTATTAGGGTTGCACTATTAACTTGCCATGTTTACATGCGAATTTGCACTGCTGCACATTTTTTGTGGGATGAACTAGTTGCCCACTTGGGCGATATCTGTTACTGTTTAATCATTGTTGGCGCAATATCAAGGTCAATATTGCCCCCAGGGTATTGAACTATGTAAACTTTTAGCGTACAGAGATACATTATTATTTTGTAGATACCAGACATTTCGGACTACATGCATGTGTATTTGTTAGTTCTCACCCTCATTAATGCATTCATGCAGTAATTAATGGTTTTTATCAAGGGTTTTGTCTTCAGTAATGAATTGAATATTTATAAATTTTAACATATACAAAGATATATAAATTATTTTTTTATATGGTTTTAAATGTATTCTCAATTGCTGTGACATCTTGCTCATATACATGCATTACCCGCGATATTTGGATCCATTTCACCACGGTGATCCATTTGTCAACCTTTTAAAAAAAGTTCCACTTTGTGTACAATGCAAGCAGAGTATACTTTCTATGTTCATGGCACGTTGCACTTTAACTCTAAATTTGCAGTCCGCCCTTTAACTCGTGTCATGTGATCAAGGCCTTTTCAGGCTGAAACGCGTAATGGCCGCATGGTGATGAGCACTAATAAAAGCTAATTGCACCAGTGTTGGGTCTCGCTTCGACTTTGGCCGACTACCTGTGAAGACGTCCTTTCTTTTATATATATATATATATATATATTACCTACTGGCGGTCGCCAGTAGGTATATATAGTTAGGATTTTTTCTCTATGGGATTTTTGAAAATTCTATGTCTAATAACTTTGGCGTTTGTGGACGGAATTGGCTGAAATTTTCAGGAAAATGGCACATTTTGTTTCTGAGCAGCCCCTGAAAATTTTGGGGGGGTTCGTCAAGGGGGGGCCGAGAAAAAAGGGGGGTCCCAAAACACGTTTTTCCCATGTTAATTTCCATAGGGCGGTTGGCCTCACTTTTAGCCCGAACGGCTGAATGGATTTGCACGAAACTTGGCAAAATTGTAGGGACTGGTAGCCCGATGTGCCTTTTGTAGGTCTCAATATATGTGCTCCAGTGGATTTTGAGAAATTAACGTTTAAAAAAAGATATATATCTGTAACAGCGGACCGGGCAGCGCTCCAGGACGCGTACTTTTCGCGCAACGGAGCTTTGTGAAGCGAAGCTGATTGGTTCTCCGGCGTCTGTCAACATTCCAAACAGTCCGTAGCGGCCGCCATCTTGTCTCTCGGTAGGATCGAGAGACAAGAGGAGGCCAAAGCGAAGGGGCAAATGACCATAAGGGGGCATAGTACATTGTCGCTGACCCCCTAGGTTTGATGTGGAGGTTTTAAAAGGGCCCCGCGGGGCAAAAAAAAATAAAATAATAATAATCGAACGGCTGAATGGATTTGCACGAAACTTGGCAAAATTGTAGGGACTGGTAGCCCGATGTGCCTTTGCTAGGTCTCAATATATGTGCTCCAGTGGATTTTGAGAAATTAACGTTCAAAAAAAGATATATATCTGTAACAGCGCTCCGCTTCGCGTACTTTTCGCGTTACGGAGGTTTGCGAAGCTGATTGGTTTTTCGGCGTCTGTAAACATTCCAAACAGTCCGTAGCGGCCGCCATCTTGTCTCTCGGTAGGATCGAGAGACAAGAGGAGGCCAAAGCGAAGGGGCAAATGACCATAAGGGGGCATAGTAGATCGTCCCTGACCCCCTAGGTTTGATGTGGAGGCTTTGAAAGGGTCTCGCAGGGCAAAAAAAAAATATACTGTTTTTTTAGTTTTTTTGCGTGGAGTGCGCCCAGTTCGCGAACCGGGAAGCGTTCTGGGGAGCGTACTTTCTTGAAAATTAGTGAAAAAAGTTAGAGTAAAATAATAATTGTGAGTGATCAGATGTAGGGTAGCTCTGAGAAGAGCTTTTGGGTTTATGGTACATTTAGGTACTTATAAGTAGGTACCAATGCACAGTCTTAAATTCAGAGTGAAAACTCTGTTGCCCTCATCTGAGAAGTGAACTCCATCTCCTCTGTAGATATCTTGCATGTAGTAACGCAAGTTATTGTTGTACAGGGAGCCCATTCCATGGTCTCTCATGTAAGCTGAAACAGATTTGTTTACATGCTTCCTCGATTTCTCAATTTGTGGACAAAATTGGTTCGACCACCTCCATTTCTGTCTTTGGCATATATTTGAATATACCAAGGCAGTCTGAGGAAAAAGTGCCATCAATTGCTCAAAGGTGTCCTTTAAAAGCATTTCCAGACCTACCCCAGTCAAAGTGCCCAAATCATTACCTCCACAGTGCACAATTAACAGGTCAGGTTTTGGCAAATGCATAAAGGTTTTCACCAATGGTATCAATTGGTGACATTTTAATCCTCTGTGGCCAAACCACTTAATTTCCACATCTTGTAAATTGAGGTTAGGTAAATTCCTGTTTTCAGCGTACCTTTGAGCCCAATAGATGTAACTATGTCCAACAATCCAGACAGAAAACATGGTGAGAGAAGGTTCTGCTGCAGTCAGATGAAGTGTGGCAATGAAATGGCAGTTGAAAAAATGAGAGTGTAAAATGAAAAAAACTGAGGAGTTTCTGTGTTAATGAAGCAGTAAGAGTGATTGGTGGATTTTGATTGCTGAAAACAGAAAGTTAGTGTGCATGGATGAGTTCGTTGAAAGATGTATTTTGAGTGGCGAAGAAAAAATCATTAAATGAAAGAATGCTCTGGATATGCAGGTGCACTGAGAGTTCAGAGTTCAATTGCAACATTGTTGTGTGAGAGGTCTTGCAAGAGGTGGTTGCTATGCAGAAAAAGCAGAGAGGGGGCAGAGGGGGGAAGGGTTTTGCTTTGAAAAAAAGTGAGGGAAGAGTTTTGATTGGGTGACATGAGAGATATGTGTGAGGAATTACAGCATTTCTGTGCTTTTGATAGCTGCAGACTCTGGAGTGCATACCTTTTGCTCTGCTGAAGACAAATTGGTGTGTTTCTGAGACTGTTTTGAAACTCAAAGTATTTGCTAAGGTGAGAAAAGATTTCTTTAATTTAGATAGAAAATAGTGTGCTTTAAGGAGAAAATTATGAAGAAAGTTGTGTTTTTCAAATGTTGCTTTGTCTCAAGTGTTTCACAAATAGATTTTGTTTCTTTGAGAAATTGTAATTGGAGAAAATGTGAAGTATTAGTACTGACAGGGCTTTTATGTGCATAGGAGCTGTGGAGTGTTTTCAAATTATGACTGGTAAATCGTTTTTGAGAAAAAGCAATGGTTTTAATATTGATGAGAAGGACATAATGGTGTCTGCTTCTTTATAAGGTAATTGAGAGTCTCTGATGTTATTTTTCCCATTTCAATGTAAGAAGTTTGTCTGTGGAGCAAATTGCTTGTAAATATGCTCCCACCTGTGCATGGCAAATTTAGATTTTGAATGTTTCCGTTACATAGGCATGTTAAAGGTGACTGAAACATGCTGCAAAGGCAATCAAAAAATGCTTTTATGTGTCTTAAGGACATTTTAAGTCATTTCCCCATGTGCAGTGTTTTGAAATTATGAGTTGAAAATCGTTTTTGAGGTAAAGGAATGTTTTCAAAATTTATGTGCGCCATATGACCCCAAATTTCTTTTTCAGGGGTGCAGCAGGGTGTTCTTGAGACACCCCTGCACCGTCGGAAAAATTCGTAATTTGCGATGAGGTAATTGCTAATCGCAAATTGCACCTTCATTCCTATGGGCCTCCTGCTGCATGGAAATGAATGGGTAATTTGTAATTAGCAAATAGGTCATCGCAAACTAGGAATGGTAAAGAATCGCTATTTATTCCTTAAAGTTCGCTATTTAGGAAATGCAAAAAACTTTGATGATACATATGGCGGTTCATCTCTAACAAGATAAGAAGCATAGGGATAGATTTATGATGACTGGCGCATCACCAGGGATGTGTTAGTCATTCTGTGCCGCTGTTCCGTCACCTATGGTGTGCTGCATTTACAATGCGGCGCATCATGGGGCAAAAACAGCACAGATGCGTGACGTATTTGTGCCGTAAAGTTGGCGCATTGCTGGAGTTGTATCGCAAGTGTGATGAAGCTCCAGTAAGGCTGAGGGGTGGCCCTGTCGCAGGGTTTCTGTTCTGACACAGAACTGTGGACAGAGGATTGGAACCTCGGCGAATTAGGGTGTCCCAAAACTCACCTTAGTAATCAAAACCCCTTAGCAAGCTAGGTACAGTGTCACATTGGATATAACAAACTCTCAATGTTTAGACAATCCAGAATATGAACTTATAGTACCTCAGGATACGTGGAACTCATGAACAGTCGGTCGTTATATATTTCTTAGAAACCAGAACATGGAGTTAAGAAGAACACATGTGTATTTGAAATGTTTCTTTACTAATGCCGTCTTCTCAGGCGTAGTATCTTAGATTATACAAGTACACATATTATCAGTAGCAAAATTACCAGCATAGTCAATAGTACATAAAAAGCGAATGGTGACAGTATGTTAACATGCTGTAAATGAATAAGAGTTAGCAACACTTATAAGCAGCCGCGGGCCGTGGAGGGAGTTACGGTGGGGCAGGGAGGCGGGGAGGGGCAGGGTGGAGAGGGTCCACCCTGCCCCTCCCCCTCCCCGCCTCCCTGCCCCACCGTAACTCCCTCCACGGCCCGCGGCTGCTTATATCTCACCCTCCCTAATACACATAATATATTATTTGCTAAGAAGGTCTCTTTGTGTTGGTTTAGGGCGTGCCGATACTTTAGTGTCTTAGATTTGAAGGAATCACATCAGCATACACCAGCTCTCTCTTCATGTGAACCGCATCAAGTGTTGTGTATGTGTGTTCGGCAAAGCAATATAAAACCCGCCTCATGCTCAGAATTGGGAGAAGCTGCACTTATGTTATGAGTATGAAGTCGTGGAGATCAGACCTCATAACAATTCTGTATCGTGTTGTTCTTGAAACTTCAGCACTCGCTGTACAGATATAGTTTAAGAAGTAAAGCAGATAGTAGAGCAATAACATATTATTCTCATGTAAATCACGATGAACTATTAGGTTGAAAGCTAAAGCAAAAACTAAGTGTCGTGTGCAGAAGTTGCAAAAAAGGAAAAAATGGCGTTTAAACCGGTAATGAGTCCGTGCTAACTTAACACGGTGTAAAGATATCCAGGACCTAGATGACACCTCCCCATGATCCGGAAACGAACTGAATAAGATAATAGAAGTGCCATCTCATGAGAGCAGATTGCAACTTTATATGTGGACGGTCCGCAAGGTAAAACATTAAAAACTAGGAAAATGTAATGCTAAAGAAAAATAAAACAGCCAAGTACTTTATCGAGTCTTAAGCCAATAGGCAAGCTAAATAATAAAAACTTGACAAATAAGTTAATGAATTGTCAATGAAATGCTAGTACTCGGCATATCAAACATGAAAAAGGTCTATGACATAACTGTGTATGCAAAATAAGCTGCAACAGCCTCCAATAGGAAGTCACCGTCTTCATCCGAAAAGAGTTCAGCCATCCAATTTAAAAGCGGAAAAGAACATAAGTGCTCTCCCAGCACCGGATCCTCTATCAACATCAGAGGACAGCTCGGTGGGTTTTCAAGAAAGCTCTGTTCCAAGAAAGACTGTGTTGCCGCCAGTAAATTCCAGGGACCAATTAGTCCATGCATCAATGCCACAGCCATAATCCTTTCGCCAGGACAAACCAACTCGTGAGTAATGATAGGAGTCATCAGCTGATTAAAGTCGACGTCAGGAGAAACCGGTCCGCAGAGACACAAATCAATGGCCCAATCGAAATCACAGGTCAGGCAGTGAAATACAGGCTGGACACAGGTGAAGTAGGAGAATCGAAAAGATAATCCATATGCCGTGCTTAATATCGCCAACGGCATTGTGCCATAATATTCTAGCATGCGATTGCGGAACAGTGTCAGCAGCTGCAGGGCGGGAGCTTGCACAGGAGGGACATCCATATTTAAAAATGTAAAAAAGCACAAGAGCGTCCGCTGGTAATGCAAGTAAAAATGGGAATCCACGAAGCAGAGTGGAAAAAATAGAATGAAAGAAAGCAGGGATGACTCCAAAGATTTTCTCAAATGAAGTCACGAGACCACTGGTAACAACTTTAAAAAAGTGCGCCAGGCCCTTTGTGGAGGACGCGTTAGAGATAGTCCGAACCATCTTGCTGAAATGGAAAGGCGAATCTGTATTTAAAAGGGTCTGCACCTCTGTACGGGTGTTCGCTGTGTGAAGCACGAAAGTTTCACGGGCCGAACTCAAGGCCACCTCTCTCTGAGACAAAAGAGCTCTTATTCTTGCCATGCCGTTGAAATGTGCTCCCAAGGTTGGTATTTGTGGCCAGATTGAAAACTCCCTATGTTCATGTGTGAGAGGAAATAGAACATTTCTGCAGCAAATAACCCGTTCATTTACTGTTACGATAAAATGAATACTTTTAATTAACCCAGAACAATCTTCATTATTGAGCATCAAATAACTACCATTTTCCAAGAACTTGAACGTGGGGATGATAGCAGGAACTGGTGTGCCTTGCAACACGCAAGCCATATTTGGTCGGTGTTTGTTGCATGAACCGTGTAACTGTATGTGCCTACACATTAGTGAATGATCTGGCGTCTCAGTGCATTCCTCTCCATTCAGATAAAGTTCTTGATCATCTTTGAAAATCTGTATGTGTATGGAAGCGACCAGACCTCATGAAGAAAACCACTACCTAAAGGTTAATAACGACCTATTGGTATATATTTCATACAATTTGAAAACTTATATAAAGCAAAAGGCAGCGTTATTAAACCGTGGATAAGGCACATTGCCAAAGCAGTCAACCTTTTGGATTTATACTGGAAATGTTAAAGGAAGAATTACGGAGTAGGGCCTGTAAATCTTTAATGGACAACGAGTAAAATTACTCCAACCATCATATTCCTCTAACTCCGGGATAGTAGGGGTGTTTAATTTTTTAGAAGTAGCCAATCCAAAGCATTTGGTCTGGGAAATTGTTTCATTCACAAACAACATATGATTTGGGATGAGACATGCACGGTGGAAAGCCTCAGTGCCTTGTACCTGCCAGGTTCGTGAACCCCAAACTGATGTAGATCCTGGATATTTTTACTCTGTGTTACGTTAGCATGGTCTCATTACTGGTTTAAACGCCATTTTTCCTTTTTTGTAACTTATGCACACGACACTTAGTTGTTGCTTTAGCTTTCAGCCTACCTGCGTCAAGATCTATGCCTGCTTCAAGCAGGCGCAGGGTTTTGATGTAGCTTTGTCCTATCTGATTGTAAATGCGGCACACCGTGGGTGGCAGAGCAGCGGTGCACGTTAACTGGTGCATCCCTGGGGATGTGCTAGTTAATATAAATCTGCCCCTTTACATTTAATTATGTGCAGGGGACACAGAGTAGGTGAGGGTTATCCAAGGTTAAGAAGAGATGAGTCCTGTTCAGTGAAAAATTGGAGATAGGCTTCAGTATATTATATACTTAAGTAGTGTGTTAAGTTTTTGATGACTGTTATTAATTTACTGTTGGGTAATAGTGTGTAATAACATTTTTTATTATATTTTACCACAGATTGAACTGCAGATTATTTCAAGATTTTAGGATGCCTAGCAAAGAAAGAGTAAGAAAGGCTGCAAAACGTCAAAGACAGCAGGACCATGGAATAATGCAGCAGTCCTCTAACAAAAAGATTTGTCAAGTCACCAAGAAAGCACCGGGTAAGAGTCCAAAAACAGTCATAAGAAATATGTGTAGTAAAAAAAATATTACTACAGAAAATGTTTCAGTCCAGAAAAGGAGAAAGAATTCAAATGGTAAGGAAAGGCCAATGAGAAATGTTACTGCTAGAGTAAGAGATAACTCTATGCATGAAAGTAGAAGGAAACAACAGTTTAGGGATATTCGTAAACGAATGTTCCGCAACAGGATAATTGGGAATTTGTTAAAAAATATTAAGAAAGGTCAGCAGAAAGTGGTTTTTTATAAGAGAAAAAAAATAGTTGAGAAAGTTATTGATCAGGCATTTGAAATTAAACGTAAGTTATTTATTTTGACAATCAATAGAATTAGGAAGCTAAACAAGGTAATTTATGATTTCAAAAGAAATAGTAGATGGAAGAGAATAGTTAATCGTAGTAATTTTTGTGAAGTTTTTTCTGGAGAATGGATGCATAGTTCAAGCTCTGAGGCATTTTTTAATGAGGAGAGTTATTTCCAGGATAATGATTTGGTGCATGCAGTTGACACCAGTGGTCGAGCTTATGAAGTGAAAGATGGTTGTCCAGTTGAAAAAGAAAAAGTTGTGAGAACAGAGATAGAAGAGGTGTTAGGTAATGAGGTTTTAGGGAGACGTCCTAAGGGTCCTGTGTACACCTGGAAGTGTAGTAGTATTTGCAGTGTACGACAGGATTCCATCAATTTGCTTTGTGATTTTATACGGTCATTTAATAAGAAAAGTTTGAAGCAGAAAATGAAGTTGTTGCAAGAATTAGATCCTTGCAGAGTGAGAGAAGTGATAGGTTTGCATGGTCATTCACTGGCTTGTCTTTCCAGGAGAGTATGCCAGAGTGTTTTTCATCATTTCAGGATGCTAGCAGTGCATCATAATAAAGTGAGGAAATTAGTTAGAATGTTGTATTATGCTAAGAGTCCAGCAATTATGCTTAAACAATTATGTGCTGCTCTTTTGCATGGTTCTGAAATAGATGTGAAGAATAGATGTGAAGAAATTGAGTTTTGTTACTTTGGAAGTAAAGAGGAGAATGTTGAAATTGACCAAGAAGAAGAGAGTAATGTGGAAGATAGTGTACAGGTTTCCAGTACAGATAATTTCCAGAGGGAAATTGCGACGTTTGAGGTGAAATCAAGTGAGAGGCCAAATTTCACTTGTGTGTGTTGTCGACGCACTTATTATAAGAATCAGACTAAGTTAGTGGATTTATATGGAAAAAGTGAAAGGGAAAATAATAGTGAATGGAAGGATTTTACAACATACTTGATGGTAGAAAATTTTTTGATTTGGGATTGGATCAACGTGTGTGTACTTATTGTTGTAACAAATTAAATCAAAACCAGATGCCTGCTAGAGCAGTTCATAATAATCTGGAATTGGTTGAGATTCCTTCTGAATTTAAGGATTTAAATACTTATGAATCTATTTTGATTCAAAGTATCCATCCCTTTCAGGCTATTGTAAGAATGGAGCCAAAGACAGGGAAATTGCCTCCATCAGATTTACAGAGAGGATTAAAGGGAAGAGTTGTTTATTTGCCTCTAGATTTGAAGAAAAACATTAACACAATTGGAGTAGAAAAAGTGGAAGAGGAACCTCTTGTTATCTTAGTTAATGGGGTTCCGACAAAGAATAAGAAAATATGGCAAGATTTAGTAGATGTTAGGTAAGTGAAAAGGGCAACATTGTATTTGAAAAAAAATAATAAATACTATAAAAATGTATATGTTGCAGAAGAGGAAGTAAGTGAGGAAGAGGATAGCGATTTGTGTGCTGGTCAAATTGAGAAAGTAGAACCCTGTACTAGTGAAGAAATATATGAACATTATAGTGTTCATCCTTTGCATTCCAAGGAAGTCATGGGGAATGCTATTGAGTTGTTTCAAATGAAACAAGCGAAAGGGAGTCCCATTAGTGTTTGGGAGGAAAGTTTGGAAGCTCGGTGTTTCCCACAGCTTTTTCCAACAGGTCAGGGAGGAAGATATGATGAGCGACCTCATCAAATTCCTGCTTCTGAATACCGGACTTTGCTATTGTATGCAGAAGATCCTAGGTTTCGACAATGCATTCCTTATTTGTTTCATCTCCTGTTTGAAAGCGATCTGTCTGGACTGTCATATGCAGTGAACCACATCTTGAAAAGTGGTATACACATGCAAAACATCTCGGCAAGTGACTTTATGGATAAAGTCAATGTCCAAGACAGTATTTTGGATTCGCACCTGATTAATCTCATGGCGTGTCAGCGTGGTACTAATGAGTACTGGTACCGTCGTCATGGTGATTTAAAATGTATGCTGAGGAACTTAGGAACTCCCACATGGTTCCTCACTTTGAGCTGTGCTGAGTATGGCTGGGAAGACTTACTTGAATTTCTACGAGAGGCAAATGCTAACGTAGAAAACATCGAATTCAAGACACCCGGAGAACTATGCTCTTTGGATCCAGTCAATGTATGTAGGTACTTCAATCATAGATTTGAAGGTATGATGTCTTTCATCATGAATAAGAAGAATCCACCTCTTGGAGAGGTGTTGGATTTCTTCTGGAGGAAGGAGTACCAAGCAAGAGGTGCTCCTCATATACATATGTTGCTGTGGATCAAGGATGCACCTAAATTTGGAACGGATGCAGAAGACTCAGTGATGAGTTTCATAGAACAGTATTCTACGTGTGCTGTTCCAAACGCAAAGGAGAAAAAAAGCCTAAGAGAAAAAGTTCTACGTTTCCAAAGCCATCGATGTGGAAAGTACTGTCGTCGTAAATTCCGGAACAAAGACAAGTTCTACACCAAATGTCGTTTCGGCTTTCCACGACCGGTGATTTCTAAAGGAAGAGTGAACAGTTTGATGTCTTCGCTGCGACATAATGTGATGAAGAAATCACCTAAAAACAAATACAATTTGAAGAGGAACGAAGAGTCTAAGTACATCAACGACTACAACCCGGTGATTTTGTCCATGTGGAATGCTAACATGGATATACAGTTTGTGGCTGATAACTGTATGGCTGTGGCTCGGTATGTGACATCTTACATCACCAAAAAAGAGAAGACAGAATTGAAGGATATGTGGGAGGACATTTCCCATGAAAAGAGCCTCAGCAAGAAGTTGTACAGTTTCAGTCTGAAGATGTTGTCGCATCGAGAAATCGGAGCTTACGAATGTTCTGATCGGTTGTCTTCAGCAAGTCTCTATGCCAAGTCCAGGAGTATCGTTTGGGCGAGTGTTGGTCTTGCTGCAACGCGTAATCGAGTTCTGAAACCTGTGCGGGAAATTGAGTATTTGGCGGAAAAGGAGCCAAACAGTACCGACATTTTGAAGAGCAACATGTTGGATACATATTATCCAAATCGAAGCAGTCATCTCGAGAATGTTTGTCTGTATGAGGTTCTGCAAAATTACATATTCAAGAGGAACATCAAAGAAGATACTGAGAAAGGAGTGTATGCTGTAATAGGAAGTGAGGGATGTCTGGTCAAGCAAAGAAAATGCCACTTGATAAACCATCGAAAATTGAGTGGCGAATCTCCTGAAAAAAAGGAGTTTTTCTATTTAGCACTTTTGCAACTTTTTAAGCCTTGGCGTGCAGAAGTGGAACTGCTTGGAGATTTCCTTTGTTACGAAGACTCATTCAATGCTGCCAAGGAGACCATAGAATGTCCTGCTTTTCCTAAATATGTAGAAATGTTGAATGTGGAAATTGAGCAGGAAGCAACGATTGCAGCCGAGATTGCCAGAGACAGTTCTCAGGACAGTCAGAGTTCTGCTTCATTGAGTCAGGATCCACTAGGAGGACCTCTTATCGAAAATGAAGCTGCCACTGCTATGAATGAAGTGGAAAGAGCCATGGCACATGCTCAGGAGGATGCGGTTAACTTAGAAGAGTTGGAAAGACAACTCAACGTTGAGCAGAGGAAAATATATGACGAACTTACCATGCAAATTGATCATGGATTACGTCATGACAAGAAAGAGTGCTCATGTACGTCGTTGAAGCCTGTCCGACTGTATGTGAGTGGAGAAGCGGGAACTGGAAAAAGTTTCCTTATTAAAGCAATTTCGTGTTATTTGCAGGAAAGGACAGAGTCATCGCTGTCTTGTGTTGTCACCGCTCCAACTGGACTGGCAGCACATAACATTAAAGGGATTACTTTACATCGTTTACTGATGCTGCCAGTGGAGCATGACAACAAATTAGAATATCACAAGCTATCTGGAGATGCTTGTTTTGAAGTTTCAAGAGTCTTGAGGAAAATGAAACTTCTTATCATTGATGAAGTAAGCATGGTTTCCAATGTCATGCTTGCCTTTGTGCATTTGAGAATGCAAGAAGTTCTCAAAACAGAGTATGATGTGTTATTTGGTGGCAAACACATCATTGTTTTCGGAGATCTTCTGCAGCTGACACCAGTGAAAGGGCAACCTGTGTTCAAAATGCTCACGCATGAAGATACCAGGAAGTGCTTAGGGAGCATTGGCAACGTCAATATATGGTTAAACTTCAATTATGCTGAACTGCATGAAAATATGCGTCAGGCAAAGGATGAAGTTTACAAGACTATTCTACAAGATGTTAGAATTGGGAAAGTGACCGAGCATGGGAAAGAAGCTTTACATGCACGATTACTGACAAATTTATATCCAGACGAAGATGTTGTGCCTGAGAATATTTTTCAGAAAGTTACTGAGAAAAAATCTGGAATATGTTTGATGCCAACTCTTGCAGAATGTGCCAAATTCAACAACAAAATGTTGCATTTAGAAAAGCAAGAGATTGTGAAACTGGAAGCTATTGACAGAGTAGAGCATATGGGATCAACAATTATTTTGTCTGAGAATCTGAAAACAAAATTGGATTCATTAGAGAAGAGTATATCTAAAACTGCGGGTTTTGAAAAGACTCTGAATGTGTGCTTGAACTGCCGTATAATTTTAAGAAGGAATTTACATGTTGAAAGAGGTCTGGTAAATGGATCAATGGGTAATGTTGTTGATTTTGTGAAATACAGAAATAGAGATGGAATTGAATTTTTAAAAATTACATTTGATGGCATTGAGGAAGTACAGCTAATTGCTCGTTGTTCTGCTAGATTTTTGCTTGTAAAAGACTTATATGTTCGTCGTAAGCAGTTTCCTGTTTGCTTGGCATATGCGGTGACAATCCATAAATCGCAAGGTTTAAGTGTAGACTGTGCATTGGTGAATATTGGCAGTTCTGTGTTCAAGGAGGGTATGGCATATGTGGCATTGTCACGAGTTAGGACTTTATCGGGATTGTACTTGATTGAGTGTGATGTCACAAACATTTGTGCGGATCTAGATTGTGTTAAGGAATACAATAGGTTGAGAAGAGAGTATGCGCCACATTTGCCTCAGTATCCTTTGTTTGAGAAACGTGTGGTAGGCCGGAAACGAAGAAATGTGACCAATACTGGGGAGGTTGTAGCAAAAAGACGAAAAGTCGATGAACCTGAAATTATAAGCAGAAACAAAAAGGATTCTGTTGAAGATGTTGTTGGTTTTCAATTTGAAAACAGTTCTGGTGTCAACTGCTATGCTAATGTAGTGGTTAATGTTTTGTTTTCTCTAGAAAATGTAAAAGAAGAGATTGTGGTCAATTCTGATCAAAGATTTTGCAGTTTGTTAAATTCTGTGTTAGAGAAATGTAGCACTGATAGAAAAAACATAGAAAGTGTGTCTGAAATTCGAAATCTGTTAGACAGATGTTCAGGCCAAACACAATTCTCTCAAAATAGTCAGCAAGATTGTCAGGAGTTTTTAATGTATATGCTTGATGTATTGCATGATGAAGGTGTAGATGTAGATCACCTGTTTGGGCTTTCTTATCAATGGCAGCATGACTGCGAGAACTGTAGGGTATCAAGTACTACTAGTGTAGACTCAGAAAGATTTATATATTTAACTTTGCCAGACAGTAAATAAGTCTCTTTTAATAAGCTAGTAAAAGCAGCTGATCACAACATGGAGTGTAGCCAATGTAAATCTGAAATGATGTCCACATTATTTATACGAACATATGGCCAGTATGTCATTTTAATGTTCCAACGATGTAGGCCTGATGGAACAAAATTGACAACTTTAATTAAAAATTTTGTGGCTTCACAGTTGTCAATATCAGGAAGGACTTTTGTAACTGTAGCAATTATATATCATGATGGTCCTTCAATAACATCAGGACATTATACAGCTTATTTAAAGTGTAGAAATGGCTGGTCATTCTGCAATGATTCTGTTTTAATTTTCAAAAAAAAATTGCCATATGACCTTAAAAACTCTTACCTGGTGTTTTTAAAACCAAAATTTTAGGGAAAGAATCTCGGGATGTGCTCTGAGGAATTTCAAGAAGTTCTCATGGCTCCTACACTATTTGGCCTTGAGGATAAGTGTAGTACAGAGACATAACTTCTTACCATAACACTGGACGTGATGGAGAAATACGTGCACTTTGAATGAGTTCAGAAAAACTATTTCTTTTTATAAGCTAATTGAAGCAGCCAATCAAAACATGGAGTAGAGGGAATGTAAGTCTGCAATGCTGTCTACTGTTTTACATTGCTTTGTGATTAAAAGTGATGTAGAGAATTAAATAATTGTACTAGTCATAAAGGTAGTGTAAGTCTGCTTCATAGTAAGCAGTATCAGTGTGATAGGAAATGTAGAACATGATTGAGCAAGAAGGGGAAGATATTACTAGTCCAGGATTGTGTAAATGATCTTCAACATTTTAATTCTGAAAGTTGCGGAAATGCGAAAAGACGGGATTGGCTTACAAGAAATCCAAGAGTTATAAATGGGTCTGAGAAGATTTGGCCTTGTGGAAACTTGTGGTAGAGAGCAAGAAGTCATTTATTGTATGTAACATGTTTTTGAAAACGATGGAGGTTTTCTTTCAGAAAGTGGCGGGTTGAAAGTAATAACAGCACAACAGAGTGTAAGCTGTTCATAGGACATCCTTGGCCGTCATGGAAAGTAAGTTAACTTTAAGGAGTTCTGAATTCTGCTTTATGTTGTATGGGTTTTTTAAACACAATCATTTTGATTGTGTTTTTTTTTCCCCGCTGTTATATGATGAATACCTTCAAGTCACTGTTTTTAGTGAAATTTGATACATTCTGAGAACAGCAAAAATAAACCATTTAACATGTATAATTAATTCTGTTCTGTTTGCATTTATGATGTACATGTAGAACTGTGTAGGAGGCATGGAGAAGGTGAGGCTTCTGTAAGTGTCAAAGTTGTTGCATACAGTGAACACATTCACACATCGGTCCACTCTTCCTTGGATGTGGTGGAGGTGGTGGGGAAGCACCAGCTGAAGCTACTAAAGAAGCCATTGCTCACTGGTAACAAAGGGTCTTTCTCTCACAATGATGAAAGTCAGAGTGAGGAAAGAAAGAGGGATTTTCATCATTTGGGAAAAACAATAGTTCTCAACCAATGAAAAGTGTTCATTTTAGATTATATGACCTATTCTTACATCATTAGGAAACCAAAAGTGAAATGAACCAATGAAAAGTGTTATTACCAAGTCACATGATCTGCTGTGTTTACGTTACACGCTTTGCAGGGCCTCCCGGTTTGCTTCCAGAAACCTGTGCTTTGCGACTCGGTAAGTGTACCAGTTCGCTAACGTAGTACGCCATATGACGTATCACGCGAGAACGCGAAACGTCATGCGGACGGGAGGCGTCACGATGTTGTTTTCTAACGCGGCAGTTGCGGTAAAGAAACGTTTACCGGCTCGCGGTCTATTTCGCGGCATCAAGGTCAGCTAACGGGAAGCTTCCCGATTCGCGAAGCGGGAACGAAGAAAAAATTTTTTTTTAAAAAAAGTTATTCATAAAGATATAAAATATATTTTGGGATTTAAAGAAGAATACATTTTACAGCTACAGATATTTGCTATTAAAAAACCATTGAAATTCACTGAAAAAACCATAGGTTATAGATTATATATAGTTAGGAATTAGCATTTACAAAACCTTGAAAATTCACTGAAAAAACCATAGGTTATAGACCATATATAGTTAGGAATTAGC
Source organism: Lissotriton helveticus (assembly GCF_964261635.1). Taxonomy (NCBI): domain Eukaryota; kingdom Metazoa; phylum Chordata; class Amphibia; order Caudata; family Salamandridae; genus Lissotriton; species Lissotriton helveticus. The sequence continues at coordinate 1,190,066,557 of NC_136065.1, read as the reverse complement.
ATTTAAAAAACCTTATTTTACTCACACAAAACCATTGAAATTCCATATATAGTTAGTTGCACTAACTATATATCGCGCACCCGCAATCCACTGCTGATGATGTCACATATTACATCATTCATGACATGGTCAGTGACATCACTGATGACATCTCAAATGACATCACTGATGACATCACTGATGACATCTCATTTGACATTATTCTTGTGCTAATACGATAAACCTCTTCAGACTCTAATATAACCTTAGATACACTCAGTGTATACAGAAACTCACACACTGTCACTCATCCATGGAGTTACTCACACACCTAGTCAGTCATGCAAAGAAACAATCTCACCTCCATTTCCTCAACTATACAGTTATACACACCTTACTTATTCAAGCATATACTAACACATATTTACTCTCTTATACAATCCCTGATACAAGTTCACAATGATCCATACAGGTACTCACACATTCAGTGGCTCTCATGCACAGTTATTTATATATGCCAACTCTCACATGTACTGTGTTTTACATATGTACTTACTTTGACATGTAGCACTGAGATATCCATTCACTCACCAATGCACTCATGCACACAGTCAACCACCCATACAGCTGTTTCCACATGCACTTTTGAACCTATACATCTAGTGAATCAACTGCTCACACATCTATGCACAGAGTCATACACCTCCCAGGCACCCACACACACACTCAGTCTCCCATACAAATACTTGAGCAACCAAGCAATAACCCATATACTTACTCATATAGTTACTGATCAACACATGCAGCAGTTTACAGAACAACAAACATAATGATGCACAAATTAAGACAGTTTAGTCACTAACCCGTGCACTCAGTGAGACACATTTAATCACTCACTCATACAGTCAGTCATGCACCTACTAAATCCTTCGTCCAGACACTTATACATCCACTCATTCTTCAATATTTAAGACATATTTAAACTTTACAGAAACACACAGTCACTGGATGATGTCATCAGTGATGTCATCAGTGATGTCATTTGAGATGTCATCAGTGATGTCATCAGTGATGTCATTTGAGATGTTATCAGTGATGTCATTTGAGATGTCATCAGTGATGTCATCAGTGATGTCATTTGCGATGTCATCAGTGATGTCATCAGTGATGTCACTGACCATGTCATGAATGATGTAATATGTGACATCATCAGCAGTGGATTGCGGGTGCGCGATATATAGTTAGTGCAACTAACTATATATGGAATTTCAATGGTTTTGTGTGAGTAAAATAAGGTTTTTTAAATGCTAATTCCTAACTATATATGGTCTATAACCTATGGTTTTTTCAGTGAATATATATATATATATATAAAATTTCTATGGCAAAATGAAACCCCTCATTTTGTTCCTTTTCAAATTAAATGTATTAAGTGTTACCACTTTATTCCAATCAAGATGACTTCAGGTGTGCCATACTTTTGTCATAAGTAAGACTGTTAGCGTTCTAGTTGTTCTTTAGAACACTCTGGGACATTCTGTCATTGGGCTATAGTTGGGCTACATCTGGCTGATATTTGGGCTACATTTGGGCTCTTTTGTCTCTGGTGGCCATCTTGGTAGACTGCATATCAGAATTGTTTTTATGAAATATAAGAGGACTTGAGAAGTCACTCAAAATGTGCCCTAATTTTTCTTTCTTCAGCACTAATCATAATTTTTATGGCAAAATGAACCCCCTCATTTTGTTCCTTTGCAAATTAAATGTTTTAAGTGTTAACACTTTATTCCAATCAAGATGACTTCAGGTGTGCCATACTTTTGTCATAAGTAAGACTGTTAGCGCTCTAGTTGTTCTTTAGAACACTCTGGGACATTCTGTCATTGGGCTATAGTTGGGCTACATCTGGCTGATATTTGGGCTACATTTGTTTTTTTTTTGTCTCTGGTGGCCATCTTTGGGCTACATTGGGCTACATTGGGCTACATTTGGGCTCTAACATATATATAGCCCAATGTAGCCCAATATATATTTTTTCAAAGTTAATTTTCGTAAAAACCACTGGAGCACATATCTTGAGACATTGCAAAGGCACATCGGGCTACCAGTCCCTACAATTTTACCAAGTTTGGTGGAAAACCATTCAGTCATTCGGGCTAAAAGTGAGTCCAACCGCCCTATGGAAATTAACATAGGGAAAACACATTTTGGGACCCCCCTTTTATCTCGGCCTCGCTTGACGAATCCCCCATAAACTTTTAGGGAAGGAGCGGAGCGCAGCGAGGCAAAGTTAAGGAAAATTTCAGGAAGATTCCTCAACCGGCGCCAAAGTTATTCCCAATAGAATGTTGCGATTTCCCTATGGAAAACAATCCTAACTATATATACCTACTGGCTATCGCCAGTAGGTAATAACATTTCTATGGCAAAATGAAACCCCTCATTTTGTTCCTTTTCAAATTAAATGTATTAAGTGTTACCACTTTATTCCAATCAAGATGACTTCAGGTGTGCCATACTTTTGTCATAAGTAAGACTGTTAGCGGTCTAGTTGTTCTTTAGAACACTCTGGGACATTCTGTCATTGGGCTATAGTTGGGCTACATCTGGCAGATATTTGGGCTACATTTGGGCTCTTTTGTCTCTGGTGGCCGTCTTGGGAGACTGCATATCAGAATTTTTTTAATGAAATATAAGAGGATTTGAGAAGTCACTCAAAATGTGCCCTAATTTTTCTTTCTTCAGCACTAATCATAATTTCTATGGCAAAATGAACCCCCTCATTTTGTTCCTTTGCAAATTAAATGTTTTAAGTGTTAACACTTTATTCCAATCAAGATGATTTCAGGTGTGCCATACTTTTGTCATAAGTAAGACTGTTAGCGCTCTAGTTGTTCTTTAGAACACTCTGGGACATTCTGTCATTGGGCTACAGTTGGGCTACATCTGGCTGATATTTGGGCTACATTTGTTTTTTTTGTCTCTGGTGGCCATCTTTGGGCTAAATTGGGCTACATTGGGCTACATTGGGCTACATTTGGGCTCTAACATATATATAGCCCAATGTAGCCCAATATATATTTTTTCAAAGTTAATTTTCGTAAAAACCACTGGAGCACATATCTTGAGACATAGCAAAGGCTTACCAGTCCCTACATTTTTGCCAAGTTTGGTGGAAAACCATTCAGCCGTTCGGGCTAAAAGTGAGTCCAACCGCCCTATGGAAATTAACATGGGGAAAACACGTTTTGGGACCCCCCTTTTATCTCGGCCCCCGCTTGACGAATCCCCCCCAAACTTTCAGGGAAGGAGCGGAGCGCTGCGAGGCAAAGTTAAAAAAACTTTCAGGAAGATTCCTCAACCGGCGCCAAAGTTATTCACAATAGAATGTTGCGATTTCCCAATGGAAAACAATCCTAACTATATATACCTACTGGCTACCGCCAGTAGGTAATATATATATATATATATATATATATATATGAAGAAATTCCTTTTTGGCTAAAAAGAACAGAGGCCACAAGGGGAGAACAGGGTGGACACAGTTTTATTTCACAAGGTCCCAGCTCTGGCAGGTGCATTTCGGCAAAATAGCCTTCTTCAGCGCCTTCAGCTGCAAAGAACACGTCCCTAATATTCTCCTCCTGTTTAAAATATCCGCCGGCACCTATTCCCCTCCTCCTTACGCTGTCTGCACACCAATCAGAGTTCGTATGTGGTGAAACGAACTCCAAGTCCCAGCATGCCTCGTGTTAGCATCCCGAGATGGTGGCGTGGGGGAGTGAGTGTTTGATGATTGCGGTGCGGGCTTCAGGTGAGTCGGGCGGGTCATGGAGCAAGTGAAACAGGATGAGTCCTTTCTGTGTCCCCTTGCATACTGCAACCGCCAGTTGCGCCTAGTTGGAATGTGAGTGGGGGCAGTCAAATGCGAGACAGGGCGCCTTATTGAAGTAAAATATCTCGATCCACTCACTCTTTCCAGTCGTTCGTGGCGGACTCCGAAGATACCACTTCCCTGGTTGCAAAGATGCTGCGAGCAGCGTTGTGCCAGTTTTTCTTCGGGTCGCTTAGTGCTACAGGGCCATCTGGACTGAGCTACTGGCTCGCTCAGTATAAATGAATAAATTCCTTTTCGGCGAAAAAGAACAGAGGCCACAAGGGAGAACAGGGTGGACACAGCTTTATTTCACAAGGTCCCAGCTCTTGCGGATGCATTTCGGCAAAATAGCCTTCTTCAGCGCCTTCAGCTGCAAAGAACACGTCCCTAATATTCTCCTCCTGTTATATATATATATATAAACAATTCCCTTGCAGGCATAGAGTGACTCATAAATTATGCAAAAAAGAAGGAGAGAACTCTGGGTAGTTCCCAAGTTTAGGTGGAAGGCAGCTCCTGTATAGAGCACCCTCAAAACCAGCGACACTCTAAATTTGCTCACCTCAAATGTCTGCTTTTCTATCAAAGTTTGCCATTTTTACAGCAAATTCTTTAAGCATAGGATTAGCATATCCACGCCGAGCTGTAAAACGGCAAAAGCCATTTACCACTCCAGGCACAATATTACAGCTTTTGATTGGTAAAATCCAAATATCAAATATACACATATATATATATATATATATATATATATATATATATATATATATATATATATATATATATATATATTACCTACTGGCGGTCGCCAGTAGGTATATATAGTTAGGATTTTTTCTCTATGGGATTTTTGAAAATTCTATGTCTAATAACTTTGGCGTTTGTGGACGGAATTGGCTGAAATTTTCAGGAAAATGGCACATTTTGTTTCTGAGCAGCCCCTGAAAATTTTGGGGGGGTTCGTCAAGGGGGAGCCGAGAAAAAAGGGGGGTCCCAAAACGCGTTTTTCCCATGTTAATTTCCATAGGGCGGTTGGCCTCACTTTTAGCCCGAACGGCTGAATGGATTTGCACGAAACTTGGCAAAATTGTAGGGACTGGTAGCCCGATGTGCCTTTTGTAGGTCTCAATATATGTGCTCCAGTGGATTTTGAGAAATTAACGTTTAAAAAAAGATATATATCTGTAACAGCGGACCTGGCGGCGTCCCAGGACGCGTACTTTTCGCGCAACGGAGCTTTGTGAAGCGAAGCTGATTGGTTCTCCGGCGTCTGTCAACATTCCAAACAGTCCGTAGCGGCCGCCATCTTGTCTCTCGGTAGGATCGAGAGACAAGAGGAGGCGAAAGCGAAGGGGCAAATGACCATAAGGGGGAATAGTAGATCCTCGCTGACCCCCTAGGTTTGATGTGGAGGTTTTAAAAGGGCCCCGCGGGGCAAAAAAAAATAAAATAATAATAATCGAACGGCTGAATGGATTTGCACGAAACTTGGCAAAATTGTAGGGACTGGTAGCCCGATGTGCCTTTGCTAGGTCTCAATATATGTGCTCCAGTGGATTTTGAGAAATTAACGTTCAAAAAAAGATATATATCTGTAACAGCGCTCCGCTTCGCGTACTTTTCGCGTTACGGAGGTTTGCGAAGCTGATTGGTTTTTCGGCGTCTGTAAACATTCCAAACAGTCCGTAGCGGCCACCATCTTGTCTCTCGGTAGGATCGAGAGACAAGAGGAGGCCAAAGCGAAGGGGCAAATGACCATAAGGGGGCATAGTAGATCGTCCCTGACCCCCTAGGTTTGATGTGGAGGCTTTGAAGGGGTCTCGCAGGGCAAAAAAAAATATACAGTTTTTTTAGTTTTTTTGCGTGGAGTGCGCCCGGTTCGCGAACCGGGAAGCGTTCTGGGGAGCGTACTTTCTTGAAAATTAGTGAAAAAAGTTAGAGTAAAATAATAATTGTGAGTGATCAGATGTAGGGTAGCTCTGAGAAGAGCTTTTGGGTTTATGGTACATTTAGGTACTTATAAGTAGGTACCAATGCACATTCTTAAATTCAGAGTGAAAACTCTGTTGCCCTCATCTGAGAAGTGAACTCCATCTCCTCTGTAGATATCTTGCATGTAGTAACGCAAGTTATTGTTGTACAGGGAGCCCATTCCATGGTCTCTCATGTAAGCTGAAACAGATTTGTTTACATGCTTCCTCGACTTCTCAATTTGTGGACAAAATTGGTTCGACCACCTCCATTTCTGTCTTTGGCATATATTTGAATATACCAAGGCAGTCTGAGGAAAAAGTGCCATCAATTGCTCAAAGGTGTCCTTTAAAAGCATTTCCAGACCTACCCCAGTCAAAGTGCCCAAATCATTACCTCCACAGTGCACAATTAACAGGTCAGGTTTTGGCAAATGCATAAAGGTTTTCACCAATGGTATCAATTGGTGACATTTTAATCCTCTGTGGCCAAACCACTTAATTTCCACATCTTGTAAATTGAGGTTAGGTAAATTCCTGTTTTCAGCGTACCTTTGAGCCCAATATATGTAACTATGTCCAACAATCCAGACAGAAAACATGGTGAGAGAAGGTTCTGCTGCAGTCAGATGAAGTGTGGCAATGAAATGGCAGTTGAAAAAATGAGAGTGTAAAATGAAAAAAACTGAGGAGTTTCTGTGTTAATGAAGCAGTAAGAGTGATTGGTGGATTTTGATTGCTGAAAACAGAAAGTTAGTGTGCATGGATGAGTTCGTTGAAAGATGTATTTTGAGTGGCGAAGAAAAAATCATTAAATGAAAGAATGCTCTGGATATGCAGGTGCACTGAGAGTTCAGAGTTCAATTGCAACATTGTTGTGTGAGAGGTCTTGCAAGAGGTGGTTGCTATGCAGAAAAAGCAGAGAGGGGGCAGAGGGGGGAAGGGTTTTGCTTTGAAAAAAAGTGAGGGAAGAGTTTTGATTGGGTGACATGAGAGATATGTGTGAGGAATTACAGCATTTCTGTGCTTTTGATAGCTGCAGACTCTGGAGTGCATACCTTTTGCTCTGCTGAAGACAAATTGGTGTGTTTCTGAGACTGTTTTGAAACTCAAAGTATTTGCTAAGGTGAGAAAAGATTTCTTTAATTTAGATAGAAAATAGTGTGCTTTAAGGAGAAAATTATGAAGAAAGTTGTGTTTTTCAAATGTTGCTTTGTCTCAAGTGTTTCACAAATAGATTTTGTTTCTTTGAGAAATTGTAATTGGAGAAAATGTGAAGTATTAGTACTGACAGGGCTTTTATGTGCATAGGAGCTGTGGAGTGTTTTCAAATTATGACTTGTAAATCGTTTTTGAGAAAAAGCAATGGTTTTAATATTGATGAGAAGGACATAATGGTGTCTGCTTCTTTATAAGGTAATTGAGAGTCTCTGATGTTATTTTTCCCATTTCAATGTAAGAAGTTTGTCTGTGGAGCAAATTGCTTGTAAATATGCTCCAACCTGTGCATGGCAAATTTAGATTTTGAATGTTTCCGTTACATAGGCATGTTAAAGGTGACTGAAACATGCTGCAAAGGCAATCAAAAAATGCTTTTATGTGTCTTAAGGACATTTTAAGTCATTTCCCCATGTGCAGTGTTTTCAAATTATGAGTTGAAAATCGTTTTTGAGGTAAAGGAATGTTTTCAAAATTTATGTGCGCCATATGACCCCAAATTTCTTTTTCAGGGGTGCAGCAGGGTGTTCTTGAGACACCCCTGCACCGTCGGAAAAATTCGTAATTTGCGATGAGGTAATTGCTAATCGCAAATTGCACCTTCATTCCTATGGGCCTCCTGCTGCATGGAAATGAATGGGTAATTTGTAATTAGCAAATAGCTCATCGCAAACTAGGAATGGTAAAGAATCGCTATTTATTCCTTAAAGTTCGCTATTTAGGAAATGCAAAAAACTTTGATGATACATATGGCGGTTTATCTCTAACAAGATAAGAAGCATAGGGATAGATTTATGATGACTGGCGCATCACCAGGGATGTGTTAGTCATTCTGTGCCGCTGTTCCGTCACCTATGGTGTGCTGCATTTACAATGCGGCGCATCATGGGGCAAAAACAGCACAGATGCGTGACGTATTTGTGCCGTAAAGTTGGCGCATTGCTGGAGTTGTATCGCAAGTGTGATGAAGCTCCAGTAAGGTTGAGGGGTGCCCCTGTCGCAGGGTTTCTGTTCTGACACAGAACTGTGGACAGAGGATTGGAACCTCGGCGAATTAGGGTGTCCCAAAACTCACCTTAGTAATCAAAACCCCTTAGCAAGCTAGGTACAGTGTCACATTGGATATAACAAACTCTCAATGTTTAGACAATCCAGAATATGAACTTATAGTACCTCAGGATACGTGGAACTCATGAACAGTCGGTCGTTATATATTTCTTAGAAACGAGAACATGGAGTTAAGAAGAACACATGTGTATTTGAAATGTTTATTTACTAATGCCGTCTTCTCAGGCGTAGTATCTTAGATTATACAAGTACACATATTATCAGTAGCAAAATTACCAGCATAGTCAATAGTACATAAAAAGCGAATGGTGACAGTATGTTAACATGCTGTAAATGAATAAGAGTTAGCAACACTTATAAGCAGCCGCGGGCCGTGGAGGGAGTTACGGTGGGCAGGGAGGCGGGGAGGGGGAGGGGCAGGGTGGAGAGGGCTCCACCCTGCCCCTCCCCCTCCCCGCATCCCTGCCCCACCGTAACTCCCTCCACGGCCCGCGGCTGCTTATATCTCACCCTCCCTAATACACATAATATATTATTTGCTAAGAAGGTCTCTTTGTGTTGGTTTAGGGCGTGCCGATACTTTAGTGTCTTAGATTTGAAGGAATCACATCAGCATAGAAAAGATAATCCATATGCCGTGCTTAATATCGCCAACGGCATTGTGCCATAATATTCTAGCATGCGATTGCGGAACAGTGTCAGCAGCTGCAGGGCGGGAGCTTGCACAGGAGGGACATCCATATTTAAAAATGTAAAAAAGCACAAGAGCGTCCGCTGGTAATGCAAGTAAAAATGGGAATCCACGAAGCAGAGTGGAAAAAATAGAATGTAAGAAAGCAGGGATGACTCCAAAGATTTTCTCAAATGAAGTCACGAGACCACTGGTAACAATTTTAAAAAAGTGCGCCAGGCCCTTTGTGGAGGACGCGTTAGAGATAGTCCGAACCATCTTGCTGAAATGGAAAGGCGAATCTGTATTTAAAAGGGTCTGCACCTCTGTACGGGTGTTCGCTGTGTGAAGCACGAAAGTTTCACGGGCCGAACTCAAGGCCACCTCTCTCTGAGACAAAATAGCTCTTATTCTTGCCATGCCGTTGAAATGTGCTGCCAAGGTTGGTATTTGTGGCCAGATTGAAAACTCCCTATGTTCATGTGTGGGAGGAAATAGAACATTTCTGCAGCAAATAACCCGTTCATTTACTGTTACGATAAAATGAATACTTTTAATTAACCCAGAACAATCTTCATTATTGAGCATCAAATAACTACCATTTTCCAAGAACTTGAACGTGGGGATGATAGCAGGAACTGGTGTGCCTTGCAACACGCAAGCCATATTTGGTCGGTGTTTGTTGCATGAACCGTGTAACTGTATGTGCCTACACATTAGTGAATGATCTGGCGTCTCAGTGCATTCCTCTCCATTCAGATAAACTTCTTGATCATCTTTGAAAATCTGTATGTGTATGGAAGCGACCAGACTTCATGAAGAAAACCACTACCTAAAGGTTAATAACGACCTATTGGTATATATTTCATACAGTTTGAAAACTTATATAAAGCAAAAGGCAGCGTTATTAAACCGTGGATAAGGCACGTTGCCAAAGCAGTCAACCTTTTGGATTTATACTGGAAATGTTAAAGGAAGAAATACGGAGTAGGGCCTGTAAATCTTTAATAGACAACGAGTAAAATTACTCCAACCATCATATTCCTCTAACTCCGGGATAGTAGGGGTGTTTAATTTTTTAGAAGTAGCCAATCCAAAGCATTTGGTCTGGGAAATTGTTTCATTCACAAACCACATATGTTTTGGGATGAGACATGCACGGTGGAAAGCCTCAGTGCCTTGTACCTGCCAGGTTCGTGAACCCCAAACTGATGTAGATCCTGGATATTTTTACTCTGTATTACGTTAGCATGGTCTCATTACTGGTTTAAACGCCATTTTTCCTTTTTTGTAACTTCTGCACACGACACTTAGTTGTTGCTTTAGCTTTCAGCCTAACTGCGTCAAGATCTATGCCTGCTTCAAGCAGGCGCAGGGTTTTGATGTAGCTTTGTCCTATCTGATTGTAAATGCGGCACACCGTGGGTGGCAGAGCAGCGGTACACGTTAACTGGTGCATCCCTGGGGATGTGCTAGTTAATATAAATCTGCCCCTTTACATTTAATTATGTGCAGGGGACACAGAGTAGGTGAGGTTTATCCAAGGTTAAGAAGAGATGAGTCCTGTTCAGTGAAAAATTGGAGATAGGCTTCAGTATATTATATACTTAAGTAGTGTGTTAAGTTTTTGATGACTGTTATTAATTTACTGTTGGGTAATAGTGGTTAATAACATTTTTTATTATATTTTACCACAGATTCAACTGCAGATTATTTCAAGATTTTAGGATGCCTAGCAAAGAAAGAGTAAGAAAGGCTGCAAAACGTCAAAGACAGCAGGACCATGGAATAATGCAGCAGTCCTCTAACAAAAAGATTTGTCAAGTCACCAAGAAAGCACCGGGTAAGAGTCGAAAAACAGTCATAAGAAATATGTGTAGTAAAAAAAATATTACTACAGAAAATGTTTCAGTCCAGAAAAGGAGAAAGAATTCAAATGGTAAGGAAAGGCCAATGAGAAATGTTACTGCTAGAGTAAGAGATAACTCTATGCATGAAAGTAGAAGGAAACAACAGTTTAGGGATATTCGTAAACGAATGTTCCGCAACAGGATAATTGGGAATTTGTTAAAAAATATTAAGAAAGGTCAGCAGAAAGTGTTTTTTTATAAGAGAAAAAAAATAGTTGAGAAAGTTATTGATCAGGCATTTGAAATTAAACGTAAGTTATTTATTTTGACAATCAATAGAATTAGGAAGCTAAACAAGGTAATTAATGATTTCAAAAGAAATAGTAGATGGAAGAGAATAGTTAATCGTAGTAATTTTTGTGAAGTTTTTTCTGGAGAATGGATGCATAGTTCAAGCTCTGAGGCATTTTTTAATGAGGAGAGTTATTTCCAGGATAATGATTTGGTGCATGCAGTTGACACCAGTGGTCGAGCTTATGAAGTGAAAGATGGTTGTCCAGTTGAAAAAGAAAAACTTGTGAGAACAGAGATAGAAGAGGTGTTAGGTAATGAGGTTTTAGGGAGACGTCCTAAGGGTCCTGTGTACACCTGGAAGTGTAGTAGTATTTGCAGTGTACGACAGGATTCCATCAATTTGCTTTGTGATTTTATACGGTCATTTAGTAAGAAAAGTTTGAAGCAGAAAATGAAGTTGTTGCAAGAATTAGATCCTTGCAGAGTGAGAGAAGTGATAGGTTTGCATGGTCATTCACTGGCTTGTCTTTCCAGGAGAGTATGCCAGAGTGTTTTTCATCATTTCAGGATGCTAGCAGTGCATCATAATAAAGTGAGGAAATTAGTTAGAATGTTGTATTATGCTAAGAGTCCAGCAATTATGCTTAAACAATTATGCGCTGCTCTTTTGCATGGTTCTGAAATAGATGTGAAGAATATATGTGAAGAAATTGAGTTTTGTTACTTTGGAAGTAAAGAGGAGAATGTTGAAATTGACCAAGAAGAAGAGAGTAATGTGGAAGATAGTGTACAGGTTTCCAGTACAGATAATTTCCAGAGGGAAATTGCGACGTTTGAGGTGAAATCAAGTGAGAGGCCAAATTTCACTTGTGTGTGTTGTCGAGGCACTTATTATAAGAATCAGACTAAGTTAGTGGATTTATATGGAAAAAGTGAAAGGGAAAATAATAGTGAATGGAAGGATTTTACAACATACTTGATGGTAGAAAATTGTTTTGATTTGGGATTGGATCAACGTGTGTGTACTTATTGTTGTAACAAATTAAATCAAAACCAGATGCCTGCTAGAGCAGTTCATAATAATCTGGAATTGGTTGAGATTCCTTCTGAATTGAAGGATTTAAATACTTATGAATCTATTTTGATTCAAAGTATCCATCCCTTTCAGGCTATTGTAAGAATGGAGCCAAAGACAGGGAAATTGCCTCCATCAGATTTACAGAGAGGATTAAAGGGAAGAGTTGTTTATTTGCCTCTAGATTTGAAGAAAAACATTAACACAATTGGAGTAGAAAAAGTGGAAGAGGAACCTCTTGTTATCTTAGTTAATGGGGTTCCGACAAAGAATAAGAAAATATGGCAAGATTTAGTAGATGTTAGGAAAGTCAAAAGGGCAACATTGTATTTGAAAAAATATAATAAATACTATAAAAATGTATATGTTGCAGAAGAGGAAGTAAGTGAGGAAGAGGATAGCGATTTGTGTGCTGGTCAAATTGAGAAAGTAGAACCCTGTACTAGTGAAGAAATATATGAACATTATAGTGTTCATCCTTTGCATTCCAAGGAAGTCATGGGGAATGCTATTGAGTTGTTTCAAATGAAACAAGCGAAAGGGAGTCCCATTAGTGTTTGGGAGGAAAGTTTGGAAGCTCGGTGTTTCCCACAGCTTTTTCCAACAGGTCAGGGAGGAAGATATGAGGAGCGACCTCATCAAATTCCTGCTTCTGAATACCGGACTTTGCGATTGTATGCAGGAGATCCTAGGTTTCGACAATGCATTCCTTATTTGTTTCATCTCCTGTTTGAAAGCGATCTGTCTGGACTGTCATATGCAGTGAACCACATCTTGAAAAGTGGTATACACATGCAAAACATCTCGGCAAGTGACTTTATGGATAAAGTCAATGTCCAAGACAGTATTTTGGATTCGCACCTGATTAATCTCATGGCGTGTCAGCGTGGTACTAATGAGTACTGGTACCGTCGTCATGGTGATTTAAAATGTATGCTGAGGAACTTAGGAACTCCCACATGGTTCCTCACTTTGAGCTGTGCTGAGTATGGCTGGGAAGACTTACTTGAATTTCTACGAGAGGCAAATGCTAACGTAGAAAACATCGAATTCAAGACACCCGGAGAACTGTGCTCTTTGGATCCAGTCAATGTATGTAGGTACTTCAATCATAGATTTGAAGGTATGATGTCTTTCATCATGAATAAGAAGAATCCACCTCTTGGAGAGGTGTTGGATTTCTTCTGGAGGAAGGAGTACCAAGCAAGAGGTGCTCCTCATATACATATGTTGCTGTGGATCAAGGATGCACCTAAATTTGGAACGGATGCAGACGACTCAGTGATGAGTTTCATAGAACAGTATTCTACGTGTGCTGTTCCAAACGCAAAGGAGAAAAAAAGCCTAAGAGAAAAAGTTCTACGTTTCCAAAGCCATCGATGTGGAAAGTACTGTCGTCGTAAATTCCGGAACAAAGACAAGTTCTACACCAAATGTCGTTTCGGCTTTCCACGATTGGTGATTTCTAAAGGAAGAGTGAACAGTTTGATGTCTTCGCTGTGACATAATGTGATGAAGAAATCACCTAAAAACACATACAATTTGAAGAGGAACGAAGAGTCTAAGTACATCAACGACTACAACCCGGTGATTTTGTCCATGTGGAATGCTAACATGGATATACAGTTTGTGGCTGATAACTGTATGGCTGTGGCTCGGTATGTGACATCTTACATCACCAAAAAAGAGAAGACAGAATTGAAGGATATGTGGGAGGACATTTCCCATGAAAAGAGCCTCAGCAAGAAGTTGTACAGTTTCAGTCTGAAGATGTTGTCGCATCGAGAAATCGGAGCTTACGAATGTTCTGACCGGTTGTCTTCAGCAAGTCTCTATGCCAAGTCCAGGAGTATCGTTTGGGCGAGTGTTGGTCTTGCTGCAACGCGTAATCGAGTTCTGAAACCTGTGCGGGAAATTGAGTATTTGGCGGAAAAGGAGCCAAACAGTACCGACATTTTGAAGAGCAACATGTTGGATACATATTATCCAAATCGAAGCAGTCACCTCGAGAATGTTTGTCTGTATGAGGTTCTGCAAAATTACATATTCAAGAGGAACATCAAAGAAGATACTGAGAAAGGAGTGTATGCTGTAATAGGAAGTGAGGGATGTCTGGTCAAGCAAAGAAAATGCCACTTGATAAACCATCGAAAATTGAGTGGCGAATCTCCTGAAAAAAAGGAGTTTTTCTATTTAGCACTTTTGCAACTTTTTAAGCCTTGGCGTGCAGAAGAGGAACTGCTTGGAGATTTCCTTTGTTACGAAGACTCATTCAATGCTGCCAAGGAGACCATAGAATGTCCTGCTTTTCCCAAATATGTAGAAATGTTGAATGTGGAAATTGAGCAGGAAGCAACGATTGCAGCCGAGATTGCCAGAGACAGTTCTCAGGACAGTCAGAGTTCTGCTTCATTGAGTCAGGATCCACTAGGAGGACCTCTTATCGAAAATGAAGCTGCCACTGCTATGAATGAAGTGGAAAGAGCCATGGCACATGCTCAGGAGGATGTGGTTAACTTAGAAGAGCTGGAAAGACAACTCAACGTTGAGCAGAGGAAAATATATGACGAACTTACCATGCAAATTGATCATGGATTAAGTCATGACAAGAAAGAGTGCTCATGTACGTCGTTGAAGCCTGTCCGACTGTACGTGAGTGGAGAAGCGGGAACTGGAAAAAGTTTCCTTATTAAAGCAATTTCATGTTATTTGCAGGAAAGGACAGAGTCATCGCTGTCTTGTGTTGTCACCGCTCCAACTGGACTGGCAGCACATAACATTAAAGGGATTACTTTACATCGTTTACTGATGCTGCCAGTGGAGCATGACAACAAATTAGAATATCACAAGCTATCTGGAGATGCTTGTTTTGAAGTTTCAAGAGTCTTGAGGAAAATGAAACTTCTTATCATTGACGAAGTAAGCATGGTTTCCAATGTCATGCTTGCCTTTGTGCATTTGAGAATGCAAGAAGTTCTCAAAACAGAGTATGATGTGTTATTTGGTGGCAAACACATCATTGTTTTCGGAGATCTTCTGCAGCTGACACCAGTGAAAGGGCAACCTGTGTTCAAAATGCTCACGCATGAAGATACCAGGAAGTGCTTAGGGAGTATTGGCAACGTCAATATATGGTTAAACTTCAATTATGCTGAACTGCATGAAAATATGCGTCAGGCAAAGGATGAAGTTTACAAGACTATTCTACAAGATGTTAGAATTGGAAAAGTGACCGAGCATGGGAAAGAAGCTTTACATGCACGATTACTGACAAATTTATATCCAGACGAAGATGTTGTGCCTGAGAATATTTTTCAGAAAGTTACTGAGAAAAAATCTGGAATATGTTTGATGCCAACTCTTGCAGAATGTGCCAAATTCAACAACAAAATGTTGCATTTAGAAAAGCAAGAGATTGTGAAATTGGAAGCTATTAACAGAGTAGAGCATATGGGATCAACAATTATTTTGTCTGAGAATCTGAAAACAAAATTGGATTCATTAGAGAAGAGTATATCTAAAACTGCGGGTTTTGAAAAGACTCTGAATGTGTGCTTGAACTGCCGTATAATTTTAAGAAGGAATTTACATGTTGAAAGAGGTCTGGTAAATGGATCAATGGGTAATGTTGTTGATTTTGTGAAATACAGAAATAGAGATGGAATTGAATTTTTAAAAATTAAATTTGATGGCATTGAGGAAGTACAGCTAATTGCTCGTTGTTCTGCTAGATTTTTGCTTGTAAAAGACTTATATGTTCGTCGTAAGCAGTTTCCTGTTTGCTTGGCATATGCGGTGACAATCCATAAATCGCAAGGTTTAAGTGTAGACTGTGCATTGGTGAATATTGGCAGTTCTGTGTTCAAGGAGGGTATGGCATATGTGGCATTGTCACGAGTTAGGACTTTATCGGGATTGTACTTGATTGAGTGTGATGTCACAAACATTTGTGCGGATCTAGATTGTGTTAAGGAATACAATAGGTTGAGAAGAGAGTATGCGCCACATTTGCCTCAGTATCCTTTGTTTGAGAAACGTGTGGTAGGCCGGAAACGAAGAAATGTGACCAATACTGGGGAGGTTGTAGCAAAAAGACGAAAAGTCGATGAACCTGAAATTATAAGCAGAAACAAAAAGGATTCTGTTGAAGATGTTGTTGGTTTTCAATTTGAAAACAGTTCTGGTGTCAACTGCTATGCTAATGTAGTGGTTAATGTTTTGTTTTCTCTAGAAAATGTAAAAGAAGAGATTGTGGTCAATTCTGATCAAAGATTTTGCAGTTTGTTAAATTCTGTGTTAGAGAAATGTAGCACTGATAGAACAAACATAGAAAGTGTGTCTGAAATTCGAAATCTGTTAGACAGATGTTCAGGCCAAACACAATTCTCTCAAAATAGTCAGCAAGATTGTCAGGAGTTTTTAATGTATATGCTTGATGTATTGTATGCTGAAGGTGTAGATGTAGATCATCTGTTTGGGCTTTCTTATCAATGGCAGCATGACTGCGAGAACTGTAGGGTATCAAGTAGTACTAGTGTAGACTCAGAAAGATTTATATATTTAACTTTGCCAGACAGTAAATCAGTCTCTTTTAATAAGCTAGTAAAAGCAGCTGATCACAATATGGAGTGTAGGCAATGTAAATCTGAAATGATGTCCACATTATTTATACGAACATATGGCCAGTATGTCATTTTAATGTTCCAACGATGTAGGCCTGATGGAACAAAATTGACAACTTTAATTAAAAATTTTGTGGCTTCACAGTTGTCAATATCAGGAAGGACTTTTGTAACTGTAGCAATTATATATCATGATGGTTCTTCAATAACATCAGGACATTATACAGCTTATTTAAAGTGTAGAAATGGCTGGTCATTCTGCAATGATTCTGTTTTAATTTTCAAAAAAAAATTGCCATATGACCTTAAAAACTGTTACCTGGTGTTTTTAAAACCAAAATTTTAGGGAAAGAATCTAGGGATGTGCTCTGAGGAATTTCAAGAAGTTCTCATGGCTCCTACACTATTTGGCCTTGAAGATAAGTGTAGTACAGAGACATAACTTTTTACCATAACACTGGACGTTATTGAGAAATACGTGCACTTTGAATGAGTTCAGAAAAACTATTTCTTTTTATAAGCTAATTGAAGCAGCGAATCAAAACATGGAGTAGAGGGAATGTAAGTCTGCAATGCTGTCTACTGTTTTACATTGCTTTGTGATTAAAAGTGATGTAGAGAATTAAATAATTGTACTAGTCATAAAGGTAGTGTAAGTCTGCTTCATAGTAAGCAGTATCAGTCTGATAGGAAATGTAGAACATGATTGAGCAAGAAGGGGAAGATATTACTAGTCCAGGATTGTGTAAATGATCTTCAACATTTTAATTCTGAAAGTTGCGGAAATGCGAAAAGACGGGATTGGCTAACAAGAATTCCAAGAGTTATACATGGCTCTGACAAGATTTGGCCTTGTGGAATCTTGTGGTAGAGAGCAAGAAGTCATTTATTGTATGTAACATGTTTTTGAAAACGATGGAGGTTTTCTTTCAGAAA
This sequence comes from Lissotriton helveticus, assembly GCF_964261635.1. Classification (NCBI taxonomy): domain Eukaryota; kingdom Metazoa; phylum Chordata; class Amphibia; order Caudata; family Salamandridae; genus Lissotriton; species Lissotriton helveticus. The sequence goes on along the minus strand of NC_136065.1, from coordinate 1,190,048,998 downwards.
GTGGCGGGTTGAAAGTAATAACAGCACAACAGAGTGTAAGCTGTTCATAGGACATCCTTGGCCGTCATGGAAAGTAAGTTAACTTTAAGGAGTTCTGAATTCTGATTTGTAATGTTGTATGGGTTTTTTAAACACAATCATTTTGATTGTGTTTTTTTTCCCCGCTGTTATATGATGAATACCTTCAAGTCACTGTTTTAGTGAAATTTGATACATTCTGAGAACAGCAAAAATAAACCATTTAACATGTATAATTAATTCTGTTCTGTTTGCATTTATGATGTACATGTAGAACTGTGTAGGAGGCATGGAGAAGGTGAGGCTTCTGTAAGTGTCAAAGTTGTTGCATACAGTGCTCATATTCTACGTAGTCTTTTATATTTCATTACTTTCACTGTTTCTGACTGATCTAAAAATTTTTTTTTAAAAAGAACAGTAAGTATAAGGGAAGGAAACAGACAGTTATGTTAAAAGAAACACAGCTATAGGGAATAAACTAGGGATACTGTTACCCGCAATCCTCTGCTGATGATGTCACTGAGCATGTCATGAATGATGTAATATGTGACATCATCAGCAGTGGATTACGGGTAATAGTATCTCTAGTTTACTCCCCTATAGCTGTCTTTCTTTTAACATAACTGTCTGTTTCCTTCCCTTATACTTACTGTTCTTTTTTTTAAAAAAAAATTTTTGGTTCGCTTCCGGTTCGCGTACCGGGGAGCGAACTGGGAAGCGAACTAAGAGAAATAGAGGTTGGCACAGTTGCAAATATTGTACCAATTTTTTAATAACGGGGAGGTAGTTCTGAAAAGAACTTTTTTTTAAATTGTTTTTGTTGTTTTATATTTTTTTTATTTTTTTTCTGAACATTTTTTTACTTTTTTTGAATTTTTCTGAACAGTTTTATATTTTTTTTGTTTTTTTTTCGGAGGGGGCAACGAAAACGATTCATTGTAAAGGGCTCAACAGGAGCAAGAAAGCAAAAAAAAAGAATTTATTGTTTGGGGAGTTTCGGACAAACATGAGCATGATTGTCAATAGCTCTGTTGATCAGAGTGATGCTACTTTCTCCGTAGCAAATGAATCCACTGCAATGTATGCAGACTTGTTTTACTTCACGAAATCTCGTTTGTATATTTGGCACCATCTCCCTGCCCTCTGGTCCCGTTACTTCCGGTACAACAGATCTTCTGGCCATAATAGGGAGATTATCTAGGTCGTCCTGTTCCTCTTCTTCCTCTTCTTGCTGAATTATAACTTTAGCAGGTGGTCCACTCTTCCTTGGATGTGGTGGAGGTGGTGGGGAAGCACCAGCTGAAGCTAGTAAAGAAGCCATTGCTCACTGGTAACAAAGGGTCTTTCTCTCACAATGATGAAAGTCAGAGTGAGGAAAGAAGGAGGGATTTTCACCATTTGGGAAAAAAAATAGTTCTCAACCAATGAAAAGTGTTCATTTTAGATCATATGACCTAGTCTTACATCATTAGGAAACCGAAAGTGAAATGAACCAATGAAAAGTGTTATTACCAAGTCACATGACCTGCTGTGTTTACGTTACGCGCTTTGCAGGGCCTCCCGGTTTGCTTCCAGAAACCTGTGCTTTGCGACTCGGTAAGCGTACGAGTTCGCTAACGTAGCACGTCATATGACGTATCACGCGACAACGCGAAACGTCATGCGGACGGGACGCGTCACGATGTTGTTTTCTAACGCGGCAGTTGCGGTAAAGAAACGTTTACCGGCTCGCGGTCTATTTCGCGGCATCAAGGTCAGCTAACGGGAAGCTTCCCGATTCGCGAAGCGGGAACGAAGAAAAAAAAATATTTTAAAAAAAAGTTATTAATAAACATATAAAATATATTTTTGGATTTAAAGAAGAATACATTTTACAGCTACAGATATTAGCTGTTAAAAAACCAATGAAATTCACTGAAAAAACCATAGGTTATAGACCATATATAGTTAGGAATTAGCATTTACAAAACCTTGAAAATTCACTGAAAAAACCATAGGTTATAGACCATATATAGTTAGGAATTAGCATTTAAAAAACCTTATTTTACTCACACAAAACCATTGAAATTCCATATATAGTTAGTTGCACTAACTATATATCGCGCACCCGCAATCCACTGCTGATGATGTCACATATTACATCATTCATGACATGGTCAGTGACATCACTGATGACATCACTGATGACATCTCAAATGACATCACTGATGACATCTTACTTGACATCAATGATCACATCACTGATGATATCATTCATGTGATAATACAATGCATCTCCTCACACTCTAATATAACCTCCGTTACACCCAGTGTTAAATAGAGAGTATCATTTTTGAAACCATTGACACACCAATACTAGTTACTACATACGCACTCACTGATTCCTATGTCTACACACACATTCACTCATACAATCATTCATACATACAATCACTCATCTTTACAACACTATCATATGCACTCATACACCTATACAGACACTCACACTCTGCCACTCATCCATGGAGTTACTCACACACCTAGTCAGTCCTGAAAAGAATCAATCACACTTCCATTTTCTCATCTATACAGTTAAACACAGAACACCTTACATTTTTGAAACATATACTAACACATAGTTACTCTCTTATAGAATCAGTGATACAAGTACACATTGATCTGCACAGAGTCACACACCTCCCAGCCAGCCATACACACACTCAGTCTCCCATACAAATACTTGTGCAACCAATCAATAACCCATATAGCTACTTATATAGCTACTGATCAACACATGCAGCAGCTTGCACAACAACAGACATACTGATGCACACTTTTAGACAGTTTAGTCACTAACCCGTGCATTCAGTAAGACGCATTTAATCACTCACTCATACAGTCAATCACGCACCTACTAAAACCTTCATTCAGACACTTATACATCCACTCATTCTTCAATATGTAAAACATATTTAAACTTTACAGAAACACATAATCACTGGATGTTGTCATCAGTGATGTCATCAGTGATGTCACTGACCATGTCATGAATGATGTAATATGTGACATCATCAGCAGTGGATTGCGGGTGCGCGATATATAGTTAGTGCAACTAACTATATATGGAATTTCAATGGTTTTGTGTGAGTAAAATAAGGTTTTTTAAATGCTAATTCCTAACTATATATGGTCTATAACCTATGGTTTTTTCAGTGAATTTTCAAGGTTTTGTAAATGCTAATTCCTAACTATATATGGTCTATAACCTATGGCTTTTTCAGTGAATATATATATATATATATATATATATATATATATATATATATATATATATATATATATATATATATATATATATATATATATATATATATATATATATATATATATATATATATATATATATATATATATATATATATATTCACACCAATTGCCCTAAAGCCTCTGAAGCTTTAGGGGAATTGGTGTGAACATATATATATATATATATATATTACCTACTGGCGATAGCCAGTAGGTATATATAGTTAGGATTTTTTTCCTATGGGATTTTTGAAAATTCTATGGCGAATAACTTTGGCGTTTGAGGACAGAATTGGCTGACATTTTCAGGAAAATGGAACATTTTGTTTCTGAGCAGCCCCTGAAAATTTGGGGGGGTTTCGTCAAGGGGGGGCCGAGAAAAAAGGGGGGTCCCAAAACGTGTTTTTCCCATGCAATTTTCCATAGGGCGGTTGGCCTCACTTTTAGCCTGAACGGCTGAATGGATTTACACCAAACTTGGCAAAATTGTAGGGACTGGTAGCCCGATGTGCCTTTGCTATGTCTCAAGATATAGGCTCCAGTGGTTTTTACGAAAATTAACTTTGAAAAATATATATTGGGCTACATTGGGCTATATATATGTTGGAGCCCAAATGTAGCCCAATGTAGCCCAATGTAGCCCAATGTAGCCCAATGTAGCCCAAAGATGGCCACCAGAGACAAAAAAAAACAAATGTAGCCCAAATATCAGCCAGATGTAGCCCAACTATAGCCCAATGACAGAATGTCCCAGAGTGTTCTAAAGAACAACTAGAGTGCTAACAGTCCTACTTATTACAAAGGTATGGCACACCTGAAGCCATCTTGATTGGAATAAAGTGGTAACTCTTAAAACATTTAATTTAAAAAGGAACAAAATGAGGGGGTTCATTTTGCCATAGAAAGTATGATTAGCGAATATATGACGAAATCCCGCATACCATCAGTCCGCAAAAAAAATCCCGCATGTACTATTAGGCCGCAAATTAAAATAACGAAAACTTTTAGAACGAATATGCCTTTAGCATACACTAAACAACTAAACTACCCTAAACCCTAAAACACTACCCCCAGAATGACCCTACACTACACAAACAGTACAACACTACCCTAAACCCTAAAACACTACCCCCAGCATGACCCTACACTACACAAACACTACAAAACTACCCTAAACCCTAAAACACTACCCCCAGCATGACCCTACACTACGCAAACACTACAACACTACCCAAAACCCTAAAACACTACACCCCAGCATGACCCTACACTACGCAAACACTACAACACTACCCTAAACCACTACCCCCAGCATGACCCTACACTACACAAACACTACAACACAACCCTAAACCCTAAAACACTACCCCCAGCATGACCCTACACTATGCAAACACTACAACACAACCCTAAACCCTAAAACACTACCCCCAGCATGACCCTACACTACGCAAACACTACAACACAACCCTAAACCCTAAAACACTACCCCCAGCATGACCCTACACTACGCAAACACTACAACACTACCCTAAACCCTAAAACACTACCCCCAGCATGACCCTACACTACGCAAACACTACAACACTACCCCAAACCCTAAAACACTACACCCCAGCATGACCCTACACTACGCCAACACTACAACACTACCCTAAACCCTAAAACACTACCCCCAGCATGACCCTGCACTACGCAAACACTACAACACTACCCAAAACCCTAAAACACTACACCCCAGCATGACCCTGCACTACGCAAACACTACAACACTACCCTAAACCCTAAAACACTACCCCCAGCATGACCCTACACTACGCAAACACTACAACACTACCCTAAACCCTAAAACACTACCCCCAGCATGACCCTACACTACTCAAACACTACAACACTACCCTAAACCCTAAAACACTACCCCCAGCATGACCCTACACTACGCAAACACTACAACACTACCCTAAACCCTAAAACACCACCCCCAGCATGACCCTACACTACGCAAACACTACAACACTACCCTAAACCCTAAAACACTACCCCCAGCATGACCCTACACTACGCAAACACTACAACACTACCCAAAACCCTAAAACACTACCCCCAGCATGACCCTACACTACGCAAACACTACAACACTACCCAAAACCCTAAAACACTACCCCCCAGCATGACCCTACACTACGCAAACACTACAACACTACCCAAAACCCTAAAACACTACCCCCAGCATGACCCTACACTACGCAAACACTACAACACTACCCAAAACCCTAAAACACTACCCCCAGCATGACCCTACACTACGCAAACACTACAACACTACCCAAAACCCTAAAACACTACACCCCAGCATGACCCTACACTACGCAAACACTACAACACTACCCAAAACCCTAAAACACTACACCCCAGCATGACCCTACACTACGCAAACACTACAACACTACCCAAAACCCTAAAACACTACCCCCAGCATGACCCTACACTACGCAAATACTACAACACTACCCAAAACCCTAAAACACTACCCCCCAGCATGACCCTACACTACGCAAACACTACAACACTACCCTAAACCCTAAAATACTACACCCCAGCATGACCCTACACTACGCAAACACTACAACACTACCCAAAACCCTAAAACACTACCCCCAGCATGACCCTACACTACGCAAACACTACAACACTATCCTAAACCCTAAAACACTACGCCCAGCATGACCCTACACTACGCAAACACTACAACACTACCCTAAACCCTAAAACACTAGCCCCAGCATGACCCTACACTACGCAAACACTACAACACAACCCTAAACCCTAAAACACTACCCCCAGCATGACCCTACACTACGCAAACACTACAACACAACCCTAAACCCTAAAACAGTACCCCCAGCATGACCCTACACTAAACAACCACCACAACTCTACACTACACTAACACAACACTACACTACACAACACTACACTACACTACACAATCACTAACCCACGAAAAAATTAATACAAACCCACTTACCTCTCTCGTCATCGTGGTTTTCACAACGCAAATGCATTTACCATACATGCCTTTAAAACGTAATTCTTTGTAAAGGCATGCGCGATAAATGCACATGCGTTTTGAAAAAATGCGGGATAATGGTATGCGAGGTCAATGACCTTGCGGGATAATGGTATGCGGACTGAAAGTCTGCGGGATAAAAAATGCGGGAAAATGGCTGCCAACCATGATTAGCAGCAGACTTCCCTGGTGAGCACTAGCTTTACTACAGTGATCTAATGAGCAACTAGAGTGCTAACATTCAGAATTTATGGCAAATGTGTGACACATCTGAATGCCTTCTTGATAGAACCAAAGTAAACAAGCATTGAAAATGCAATAGATCTCGCCCTCGTTTAAGTTAAAGCCATTCTGTTTGTAATGAGGTGGCTTTTTAGCTTTGCTTTTATTAGTGTTTTTAAGACTTTCATGTAAATAACATGCATATGTATGCATATATGTATATGTATGCATGCATTTATATTTATATAGATATGCAGATTATATATGTTTATATATGTATATTACCTACTGGCGATAGCCAGTGGGTATATATAGTTAGGATTTTTTCTCTATGGGATTTCTGAAAATTCTATGTCTAATAACTTTGGCGTTTGTGGACGGAATTGGCTGAAATTTTCAGGAAAATGGCACATTTTGTTTCTGAGCGCCCCTAATAATTTGGGGGGGTTTCGTCAAGGGGGGGCCGAGAAAAAAGGGGGGTCCCAAAACGCGTTTTTCCCATTCATTTTTCCATAGGGCGGTTGGACTCACTTTTAGCTCGAACGGCTGAATAGATTTACATGAAACTTGGCAAAATTGTAGATATGGTTTGCCCGACGTGCCTTTGCTATGTCTCAATATATGTGCTCCAGTGGATTTTGAGAAATTAACGTTTAAAAAAATATATATATCTGTGACAGCGCTCCGGTTAGCGCCCCGGTTCGCGTACCTGACGCGTAACGGAACTTCGCGAAGCGAAGCTGATTGGCTCTCCGGTGTCTGTCAACATTCTAAACAGTCCGGAGCGGCCGCCATCTTGTCTCTCGGTACGATCGAGAGACAAGATGTGGTGAAAAACAAAGGGGGAAATGAAGGAAAGGGGGCAAGTTAGACCACTCCTGACCCCCTAGGATTGATGAGGGGGATATTAAAGTGCCCCGCGGGGCAAAAAAAAATAAAAAAATTTTTTGCGATTTTACGCCGTAGAGGCGCGTCCCGGTACGCGAACCGGGCAGCTCACCGGGCAGCTAACCGGGCAGCTAACCGGCAGCGTAGCTGTCAACATTGTAAACAGTCCGGAGCGGCCGCCATCTTGTCTCTCGGTAGGTTCGAGAGACAAGATGTGGTGAAAAAAGAAGGGGGAAATGAAGGAAAGGGGGCAAGGTAAACCCCTCCTGACCCCCTAGGATTGATGAGGGGGATATTTAAGTCCCCCGCGATTTTTCGCGGTAGAGACGCTTCCCGGTACGCGAACCGGGCAGCTAACCGGCAGCGTAACGGGAGTCCGCCATCTTGTGTTTTTGGAGCGTCCGGTTCACGTACCGGGTAGCGTCCCGGTAAGCGTAACAAGGGGAAAACCAAGAGAAACAGTAAAAAAAAAATTAAGGGAATAGATTTCCAGCAAACTTGGCAAAATTGTAGGGACTGTTTGTTTGATGTGCCTTTGCAAGGCCTCAAGATATGTGCACATGTGGATTTTGTCTAATTAAGGTTAAAAAAAATATATATATCTGTAAGCGTGCTCCGGCACGCTTACGTTACGGGTTTTGTTTGCGCTGCAGAGCCGATACGTCACGGTTATGCGACGCGTCATGAGGCGTCTCACGTGGCTACGTGATACGTCACGTAATAAAGAATATATTTTACAGCTATAGATATTAGCTTTTAAAAAAACAATGAAATTCACTGAAAAAACCATAGGTTATAGACCATATATAGTCAGGAATTTGCATTTACAAAACCTTGAAAATTCACTGAAAAAAACATAGGTTAGAGACCATATATAGTTAGCTGGACATTTTATTGACATAAAACCAATGAAATTCCATATATAGTTAGTTGCACTAACTATATATCGCGCACCCGCAATCCACTGCTGATGATGTCACATATTACATCATTCATGACATGGTCAGTGACATCACTGATGACATCACTGATGACATCTCAAATGACATCACTGATGACATCACTGATGACATCTCAAATGACATCACTGATGACATCATGACACACCAATACCAGTTACTACATACGCACTCACTGATTCCTACGTCTACACACACATTCACTCATTCACCCATACAATCACTCATACATACAGTCACTCATTATTACAACACTATCATATGCACTCATACACCTAGTCAGTCCTGTGAAGAATCAATCACACTTCGATTTCCTCATCTATACAGTTAAACACAGAACACCATACTTTTCACACATATACTAACACATACTTACTCTCTTATACAATCACTGATACAAGTACACATTGATATGCACAGAGTCACACACCTCCCAGCCAGCCACACACACACTCAGTCTTCCATACATCCACTCATTCTTCAATATGTAAAACATATTTAAACTTTACAAAAACACACAGACACTAGATGATGTCATTTGAGATGTCATCAGTGATGTCATCAGTGATGTCATTTGAGATGTCATCAGTGATGTCATCAGTGATGTCACTGACCATGTCATGAATGATGTAATATGTGACATCATCAGCAGTGGATTGCGGGTGCGCGATATATAGTTAGTGCAACTAACTATATATGGAATTTCATTGGTTTTATGCCAATAAAATGTCCAGCTAACTATATATGGTCTCTAACCTATGGTTTTTTCAGTGAATATATATATATATATATCCACAGACCATGCACTCACTGACGCATATGGCAGCCCTATCATAATACCCCTAGGCACTGTATTTTGTTCAAACCATAGCATTGGGCTACATAGGCACTAGGTTTAAAGTCAATGAAGCAGGGTGAGGGGTTGTCTGGTAACAATGCATGTAGCTCATGACGATTTTCACTGATCAGAAGTAGCTCTCATTACAGAAAAGGTTGGAGATCCCCTGTCTGAGAATATTTTCAAGGGTGCAGGGGTGTCCAAAGGACACCCTGCTGCACCCCTGAAAATGACATGTGTGCGCATATGGCGCACATACATGCCCTAAGGGCATGTATGATCGTCACATGGCACCTTTTGTTTTTAAATAAAATGCTTTTTAAAAGGAATTCGCAACTTACCACCAACTTGAAGTTGGTGGTAATTTGCGATTCCTTAGGGACAATTAGCATTTAAGGAATCACAATAAAATATTGCTATCGCAAAATAAGGAATAGCAAATTCTGCGATTCCTTATTGTGAACCACATTTGTTTAATACATACCATATTGTGAATTCGCAAAGGCCGAAATTCTGCGAATTTCGGCCTTTGCGAATGCGAATTTCAATGATACATATGCCCCTATGTGAGGAAGATTGAGGTCTAGGATACTGAGCGCTGCTTCCACGGTGAAACTGTCCCACGCGTAAAAGGCAAAATGCCGAGTCTGGGTCCTGGATCTCCGCTTGGACCCGAGGAAGATTCCAAGGATCAGGCGCCATTCACGGCTCCACACAAGAGAACAGCTGCTTCCTGAATGGCGTAGGAATGAAAACGGCAACCGCGTCCGCTACCTAGAGCATCCGACAGGAGGGGCCCAGGTAGCCCCCGGTACTCCCTGCATCCTTGGAAACCTTTATTCAGCAATTAACAAATGGTGTGCATATTCCATCCCTGCCAATTAATTCTGTCCTGGAGCCTAATGCGTACGTGTGAAAAGAAAGCTGTGTTTATTCAGATAGTGTGCACGCGCGTTCCCAAGCAGGGGGCGTCCATTCTTCCAGGTAGAATAGATAACCTATTAGGACAAGAATGCATTCTACGTCGTGTCTTCCTTGCAGTTTGTCATGGTGCTGGATTCTTCCGCCCTCCCGCGGAGCTCTTTCTATCACCTCCTCCTCCTCTTTGTGCACCCATTCTCTGCCCACTGAAAGAGGATAAAAAAGAAGCTGTGCATACCCAGGGCGCCGCTCTGGGCGAGTTCTTCCTCTATGGCAAGCAAGCGGTTGTACTTGGTCACTCTCTCTCCCCGGAAGAGACCTCCCAACTTGATGAAGCTGGCTCCCAGTCCGACGGCCTGAGGACAAGAAGCATTTCAGAGTTAGCAAGTGGCGGAAGACAGCACACAGTACACTCCGGGTAGACATGTTACAGTTCTAGAGATGGGCACGTCACCACATTCATAGGGAGACACAGGAAAGCCGGAATCGCACCAGCAGTCTCGCGCGTCTCTAAGAGCCAAAGAATTGCAACGTAAATGATGCAAAATCAAAATGTACTTTCAATTAAGTACATTATAATATTGCACTAACTGAAATTTATCAAATATAATTACTATAAGTAAACGCAGAAAGATATAAGATGCACTCCCTTCCAATGTGGCAACTGAAAATTCTATGTGTGATGAGTAAATAAATGGTCAATATTATCAATGATTTATTAAGCTACGTTTGAGGATAATCTGCAAATTGGACACAGAACTCGGTTACTTGTACTGAAATCAAATGATATGCGGTGAAGTGAAGGAATTTGACTAAGATCCAAGAATTCAACCAGGTGGAATACCTGGGTTTTGATACTGAATTCCGACATAATCTCCTCTTGTATCCAATTTTGAGAACCTGAGTCAACGCACCTGTGGCTTCTAGCAATCTGGTGTGTGCACCACAGTTAGCATGCCCCGTACTAGCTCACATAAACCCATACCCCTGCAATGCTTCTGGCTAGACAAGTTTGTGCAAGACGGACGGCAGGCCATGCCGCCATTTTGGGGTTCGTCCCACTACCACACTTAACTCCCACACAATCACCTCAACCCTCTTGGTGACAAATAACATGGCATTGAGTTTAAAAATGACAGACACCAGGAGGTTAGGGTTTAAACTGGTTCCAACCATGTATATAGAAATATATGTCTTATATATCACAGGTTAAATAGTTTAGGCTGGTGGAAGGGAAGTACCAATTTGCATTAACAAATAAATCTCGAGTAATCCTCACCAGGTCTGGAATAGACTCTGCCTCATTGATGAATAAACCTCTAATAAATGTGGGATCGGTAATACAGGGCAAAGCCCTTCTACACTGAGCAAGGAATGCATAGCTGATGCCCCAAAATCACACCCATAGTAACACCATTAACTTTCCCAGGATACAAATCATGTTAACATATGCTCCTGGAGTAGTTGGTGCTACCAACTACTTAGGCTGCTGTACTCTGAACCAACCGATGGGCAGCCCCCGTCCCCCAACCCACTCCCCCCAAACAACTAACAACCAGGGGGTTACCCATTGGCTACTAAGGGTTGTGGCCATACTGCCATGCTATGTCCTACACTGGTGGTATTTTTTTGTGCTTAGTACCCTATTTCAATAAATACTGTTGTAACAGCTCTGACAAGAACGTAATTAGAGAACATAAAATTCTATTCCCCTCTTTAGTTATATGGTAATTGTGATGCGTTAATATTGCCATAATATTTTAGTACATATGCCGCTACCTTTTGTACCTTTATAGCAAAGCAGCTGTATGTTTATGTATATCTTTAATACATGCTATATTAAGCAATGCTATATATTACCTATGCCTACTTTTAGGCCATTATAGACAGACTACTTTGCACTAGTTACCCCTGACCCCATTAGTTATTATGCCATCAAACCAAGGTCACGAAAACCATCACTTCCCCTTAAAAAATTATTTGGGAAAACCTGAAGGAGGGGAAATTCCGTCCAGACTTCATATTGGCAAAACCCCGCACTCGTATTTTTAATGGATGAACATAGTGCTTAAAACATAGCAGTTTAAAACTCAAAGCCTCTTGTTTATGGAGAGCCACAGGGCGTTTCATTAAGCCTTACATTCACATCTACATGACTCTACTGGTTGATGTCCTCCACAGCTTTGCCTTCGGGGTCATGTACTATGCTGATGATACGCTGACTGTTTTCTTATTTGCTGACACAACTATTGCCACAGTGAAAAGTTTCAAGAATTGCCTTTTGGGATTGGCCTCCTGGGTGAAAAAACACTCTCTTAAGCTCTATGGTGATACAGCAGAGCTTATCGTCTTTAGAAGGGCATCTTTTATCAGGTCTTCTTTATGATGGATTACCAGACTGGGTAATCCTTCTGTATCAAGTCAGTCAGCCACTAATCTGGCAGTCTATATTGATGTTTTAGGCCTGCCCAGTGTACCTTGATAGCAACAGCTTGAAACCTGCTGCACAAATCTGTTAAAAATCACATTTTTAACAGTTAGGTGCATTTGATTTTAAATATTAAATAAGTCAACCCTAAGTGCACCTTGCAGTCAGAAGGTGGGGTGCACACTATTTAAGAGTAGAAAATGTGTGATATTATAAATGGCATGTTTCCCTAGTGACTAGGCTTCTAGGACTCAGGCAGTCTATATTGATGTTTTGGCCTACCCTGTGTAACCTTATAGCATCAGCTTGAAACCTGCTGCACGAATCTGAAGTAGAAAATGTGTGATATTAGAAATTACATGTTCCCTAGTGACTAGCTCTAAAATTACATTGTCACCGGGCAGGCTGTAGCTGGCACACTCGAAAAGTCAAAATATAGATTATAATCTTTCATCTATAAATGTTGACCTGTGCAGCTACAGACTCCACTCAAAGATTTAATTGTATATTACTCAGAAATCCAATATAAAGGTAAAGTAAGAATGTTCTAAATATATCGGAAATGCAACCTTTACTCTATCTGAATCTGCTGGATGCTAATTTATATTAGCTCTCCTGGAACTGTCCTTATTTAGAATTAGATTTAAAACAGGTGTGAAAGCTGCTCTTAGAGCAGAGACAATGGCTTAGGAGTAGGATGGTGTTTTCCTACCCTGGCAGGAAGACCAGTTAGGGTGGGCCAAGGAACTTAATTAACATAAAAGGGGTCTGCCCTGTCGCCAGCAATTGATAGGTGACACTTGAAAACCCCCAGCTTTTGTCCCCACCAGTCAGACCTGCACCAAATCCAGTCAAAGGCATGCTACCCTTAGAACCTGTTTTGAGAGTCCACAGAGGAGGGTCAGACTGTTCATTACCCTGGCCATACCTATGGGTGAGCATACAAGGGGAGAAAGGTTTCTCCATCCTAAATCTTGAGGGTGAGGGGCACTGAGGATAATTTTCAGTAGGGCAAACAGGAACTACGGAAAAGCATGGGAAAGTTTGACCTGTGAATTTTAACCCACTTGTAGTCTTCCCCACCCACAAGTTGGTGAACCCTACAAAGCTAGACACTCACCCAGCCTTCGTCAGAAAAATAGAAGAGGACTGAACCTGTGAGTAGCTCTGAAGAACTGGACATGCTCTCCCTTGTACCCAGAACTAAGAAGTGGACTCCAAGGTTCAGTTGGCTGACATGTGTAGCTAAAAGGACACACAAAGCTGTAAGAGGCCTTTTTCCTTACAGATGACCAGAGGCAACTGGAATTTGGACCAGACTTTGCTGTTGCAGTCTGCCTGAGACCCTGAGAGTCTCTAGGTGCACCACCCTGAGGTCCTCGGGGGCTTAGAAGTGTACTCCTGTGATTGCTTTGCAAACTTTGGAAAACTTAAGCATAAAAGTCAAGAAGACCTGCAGAGAAAAGTATATGACCAGCAGATCAAAGGCATCAGACTGAATTTCAGATTCAGCCATCGGAAATCTCTGAAAAAACGACTATGTCTCTTTCTGTTCTGGGAATTAAAACTCTTTCAAACGCCAAAGCCTTCGCAAGACCAACATGTGGCAGGGTTCCGACCGGCCAGTTCACAGCGGCGGCTACAATTTCAGATTTCTTCCACAGGGAGATAACTAGGCAACTTTTTCTTCGAAAAAATGGCAAAGTCCATTTTTGGATTTTTGAACTTTTAGACTTTCAGTGGGACCAATTCACTTGTTGTATCTGACCAAGGATCCATAGCAATTAGCCTTAACTTGCACCTGGGTCCTAGTCTACTGCTTCCATAGACTATCAGTGGCACTTTGTGCTTTAAAAGTCTTTAAAAATCATATCTATGGTTCATCACATTGCTGGTTTTTAATGGTTTTGATCTTATTTTACTCACTTTTTATTTTAAATGTGGTTGTAGAATTTTAATGTATTTTGTGTGAATTGTTTTCAGATACTTTACAAATTGCATTTGATTCGAGCAAGATTTTTTGGTGTCACGTTACCAAGGATTGAGCGCAGTTTTATTTCATTTGTGTGACTTCTAGCAGGTTTGTGACTTTATCCTTTCAGTTGGTCTCTTGTCCACCCCAATTAGTAATCAATTTTCCTACAGTATCTTTTCATTTGATCACAGTCTATTAATTACTTTAATGTGCTACTTGATCTAACACAGGGACACCCTCATGGGTAGCAGTTTCCACTCAATAAATGTTCATTCATTCACTTAGACTTCCATCAGACCACCTTCATAATACCCATTTGTCTCCTCAAGCTGTCACCACTTCTGATGCTGTACCAGTATGAACATAATTATTACCATACTGCTGGTCATCCAACCCACACCCCGAGCTGCTTTCATCATGGTACTGAACTGGTAAGTTGTCAACGGAGCTCCTTTCTTGGTCAGGAACAGAGAATCCCCTTTGTCTGGTCACATTTACATGTAAACTGCTGTTACCCTAAATGGGAATACCACAACCTTGGGCATGCAGGATATCCTGAGCACCTCTACCTGACTGATCCGTGTTGGACTAAGGATCTTTAATTCAATTCTGTCTTTCTCTACCCGGCATGACCATTTCTGAATCCCTGTATGAGTGCTTCCATGTCTGTAAGGCACCACAACTTCACTGACTCACAACGCTCGAGAAAACATGATAATGAATATACAGCAGAACAGTATTGCCTCATACTGCGGTGTACACAGTCATTGCAGCTTGTGCACTGTTGTTTCCGGCCCATGAAATCCAATCCCTTCTATCTGGGCTACCCTTCTTCAGTCTGTCTCAGTCTACCATTTTCTTCCTAGATATTAAGCAAGGAGCACTTCACCCCTGTTACAAAACCCAATAGTGCTTAACCTCACTGCCACCCAAGACTTGCCTTTACTTCAGGCTCATTTAATGAATTCAGCAAAGGCATCCTGTTGTGAAGTAAGATGCCTCCACAACACAGTAAACATTTAAGGGTTTATTAGATGTTACACTAGGAGCGTAATTTTCTCAAGCCAGTCACTACTAAGGCAAATCTAAGCTCACTTCGGAGTTCATTCATAGGCCCAATAAAATCAATACACACGGTGTGCCATAGTTTACCTGGGTCACTTATATATTATACTTACACTCCTACTCTCAATCTCTCCTCCCCCTCTCTACACACCGTGCACCTCTCAACCCATAATGTGACTTGATCATCCATTCCAGGCCACCATAGCTCAGACTTAAGTCTTTGCCTGAATTTGCCCTAAATGCTGTTCATGTGCCAAATCAATCAACCTGGATGGAGCGTAAACATGTAGGTGGAACAAATTTCTGCCCTCTCATTGGCCACATCTCACCACTCACCAGCTTTTCATTTAAAACCTTAACATAAAGTCTCACTGAAGGTAAAATTCTACTCTCCCACCTACTGTCCAAAAGAAGACGTGTCACCTCCTTCAATGTTGAATCTACTTCCATGTCTCCCTCTCTCATCATCAACTGTAACCACACCAGCACCTCAACTTACTGCATCTTGCACTGATTCCACAGCAATCTGCTTAACAATTTGTCCATTCTTGAATATGTTTGAGAATATAACAATATTCCTGTATCCTGGATGCCAATCTAGCTAATCTCACTGAACCTTTGCCAGGACCACGAGGACGTAAGACCCTTACTAAAGGTGTATGGTCTGTGTGTAACAACAATTTTGTTCCCCACAAATAGGCCCTAAAATAATCTGCACCTCATGCTGCTGTCAGTGACACATGCTCAATAATCATGTAATTCCATTCTAAAATGGTTAGCATCCTTAAAGCAAAAGCCACAGTCTTCTCTTTCCACCCATGTAATTGTGAGAGAACCACACAAATATCTGTGGCACTTAAATCTACTGTAACCACAGATTTTAACAGAGAATCACAAGGTGCTGAAATACCTGTGTTTCAAATTTATTTTGTGATGTTCTCAAAACATTTCTGTTGTTCCTATCCCCACACAAAATTACACCCATTACTCAACAAAGCTCTTTTACACTCTGTCTTATCAACACTTTTCTCAACATATTTTGAGTAATATTTAAAGAGTCCCAAGAAAGACCGCAACTGATCTTTATCAGAGTGGCTGCTAACTTTATAGCAGATAACACATTTTGTTTGGGTTTAACTCCATCCGGCGATATGGTATAATCTAAACACTCAACCTGCTCGACGAGGAAGTTGCATTTGTCTGGTCTAAGAGTGAGTCCTGCCTCACTTAGCCTTTGAAAGGCTTGTCTAAGTACCAAATTGTGTTCTATTGTTACTCCCAAAACAAAAATATCATCCTGAAAATACAGGAAGTTATTCATCCCGTTGAAAACTTCAGCCACCATCTTCAGAAAGACACAAGCCGCCAAGCATATCCAAATGGTATACGTGTAATCTGAAACATACCCTCAATAGTAATGAAAATGGGCAGCAACTTAGACTCATGATGCAGTTTGATTTGATGATACGCAGTCTTCAAATCCAGTTCCGGAAAATACCTATTTATTTATTTATAAAATTTCTATTGCGCACAAATACCTTCCGGTGTCTCGGCGCTAGAGCTTACAGATTGCAAAAGGGTTCCTATTGGGAGTTTACTGATTAAAAAGCCAGGTTTTAAGATGCTTTCGGAATGTTAGCAGTGATGGGCTAAGTTTAATGTAGGGAGGGAGCAGGTTCCACAGTTTAGAAGCGGCAACCACAAAGCGTTTGTCTCCCCATGTGGCTTTTTTTGTGCGTGGGATTTGAAGCTGTTGGGCTGAAGATGAACGTAATGTTCGACTAGGCGTGTAAACACAAATAGCCTTTTTTTTAAATTCTGGCCCAATGTTGTTCAATGCCTTATATGTGATACACAAGGCCTTAAACTTCGTACGGCTTCTAACCGACTTAAATTAATTTAAATTTTAATTTAAATTAAATTAAATTAAAACCGACTTAACTTAACTTAACCTACCACCAGCCAACACCAATATTAATTCATTAATATTTGGTTGACTGAATATGTATCCACCACAATGTTTTGATTAATCGAGCTTAAATCAACACAAAATCTGAAACGTCCATCTGCTTTTCAGGAATGACTACTGGCGAAATCCAACTTGTGTTCTCAATAGGTCTGATCACCCCATTAGAAATCCTCTCAGCTGGGGGCGTGGTTTCGAGCCAAGAGAAAATGGTTGCCTGAATTGCGAGCTCCGGCAGCCAGGGGAGATTGCACCCAAGCATCTCCCTTGATCCAAAGTCCTCAAACCCGAATGCAGCAGGGTTGAACACCGGTTGGCCCACTGAGCTCCAGAAGCTGATTTCGGAGTCTTGAGACCCCTATGTGAACAATACTGGCCCTTATATTGGTAATGAAAGACTTTAATTGTTACTAGTCAACATTCATCTTGGACAGTAACTACCCTGAGCTCATATGACCTATGCCTCTCTTCTTTTCTTTCTGTTTTACTCTGCTTGCTGATAACTCTATGACGATATGAACTATATGACTTTTTCAATATGCTGCTCACATGGGGTAACACTATAACGTTATTACCTTTGTTTTATATTGTTCACCTTTCGTTTTCAGAAGCAGAGCCTCCTGCGTACACCTTCAATTAAATTGGTATGTATATACCCCGCATTTTTTTTTTTTTTACAGTTTCCGGGTATGAATGCTAGAATCCACATGATCCTTTTTCATCAACATTAAACTCGTAACCTGGGAATTGCCTGGTACGTTTTTACTGATAACCTCCTCTCTTAATTAGTCTGAGCCGACTTAACACAAGATACTCAATAGGGTAATTACTACCCAAGGCATGGATACTATTGATATTCGCAACCCGCACTAACTTGTGCTGACTCTCACCCTTCGTCAGACACTAATCCAAAAATCAAGAACTCATTTAAGCTTTTTCCACAACAAACATGAGCAACACAGAGACCGCTCTTGACAATTGTAACTGCTCCCTCCAGTGCGCACCCAAGGATTTACAGGAAAAGCCCAATTTACTAATTCTTACTGACTAGACTCCTAGGACAGACACTTCTCTCCTCTGCAGTGCTCCCGGAAGCACGACGGAACTGAACACGTCGAATCTTTGTGCACGATAACCTCCCTTGACTGACTTTTCGCGCCGCAAGGTACCGGTACGTCCTTCTCCTCAGAAACATCAGGTGAAGTGCGTGTTTCTGAGGGAGAATTTCCTGGACATTCCGAACTCCCCTTCTGCTCTGCAACACTAGAAGGCTGCACCACTGCGGCCATCTTGGAAATCCTCCTGATCCTATTCCTGTGCCAGTTAACGCCTTTTCCTAACTGCCAGAGGTTTTTACTGAGATCACATTAATAGCGGTACCTTTTGTCTTGGGAGACTGAGTGGTTCTGACTCAGAGCGCCCATGAATGTGAAAGACTAAGGAAGCATTCTTCACAATATTCTGAGGTAAAGCACTCACCCTACCACCTTTACAGAGCCCCATAGTGTGTGCTTCCCCGACACAGGGTTTGGGGCCTACTGAGACATAGCTTGCCCCCATGATTCACTGTGATGAGCCTTATAGCGATTGAGGCGGTAGAAACGATCTGTACTGAAGTAAACTCGCAATATTTAGCGATCTGAACTATACCCGTAAGGTAAGGAGCATACCTTAGCCTTCATCTGCCTGCCCCACAGGAGCTGTGCGGCCCGCTTCCTGGTGCTGGGCCTCCTGCTACATAAACACCCAGCACTGCAAGCTCTGCTTGATAGCGCCGCAGTGATTCCCTATCCCATGCACCCATTTCTCACAACACCCGGAGCCTTTAAGACAAAGTTAAAGCCTAAGCCCATACCTTCACAATCAATCCCGGCACCTAAGTTGAATGTGCACAGAGAGAGGAGCATCGGGAGTGCACTCCCTTTACCAGACTGGACACACGGGTTTACCTGCAGAAGTATGAAAACATAAAATGGTGTTGCAGTGTTCCGGTTAAACCACGCACCCGCTCCTCAAAAAAACCTTGCATGGTGAAGGGAATAATAATATGGACTGTTTAACACATCTCCATTGCTACTCCCATTGTGAGGTGTGTCCCCCCTCCATCCCATGCTCAATCCACATATACTCATGGGGACAACTCACATAATATAAAAAAAAATGGCGCATCTTACAACGCTCTCAAATCCATAGCGCCTGGACCCCATAGTGCCTTCAGCAACCCAGCACACTACCACAAGGCAGTGCATGATAAAGCTGAGCACACTGCTACCTCGATATTTCCTCATTGAAGTCTAGAGAATAACACTCAAGTGCTACGAGGGGTGAGCCAACTGAAACATCACACCCCTACTGTAAATGCTCCTCTCACATGGTAGTACCCTTTGCCAATCATCAGTCCGGACTCACTCATAATGGTAAAAATACACCCGTATTGACCCATGATAATATAGGCACACGCGCCGCTGATTCAAAGGTAGCTCCCAAATCGCTAACAGCTTTATATCTCAATGCTCGGTCCATACCCAAACATGCATTAGAACTCTGGAGCCTTTTGGAGGCTGAAGATCCCGATATTTGCTTTATTACTGAAACGTGGCTCCATAGCCATGGCTCTTCTGATGTCACCATAGCCTTTGCCCCTCAGCACAATTTAACCAGATTAGACAGGGAAGTAGGTAGGGGCAGAGGCATCAAAGTTGCTACCAAGGCCCCCCTTGAGGTCATTGTAGTAGAATCCCTTACCATCAAGATCCCGGAAATATTAATCTTAATGTTTCTCGACTCTGAAACATGGAGAGGAGCCTTAGTTTACAGACCCCCAGGTCTAAAAGCAAAATTTATAAATCACCTATTCGAATTGGTAGTACCACATGTACTAGCTGCCGACAACTTTATCCTAATTGGAGATTTTAATAACCATGCCGAGCAATTGTCTAATCCTGACACTAGCAAGCTAGTTGGAACAATGGAAACACTGGGAATGGCCCAGAAGGTAGGCGGCCCCACACATAAAGCTGGGCACAGCCTAGACTTATTATTTACGAATTCCACCAAACTGACAATTGAGCCATCTTTTCCATTATTATGGACTGATCACCATCTTTTAAAATGTTGCATACCCATGAATCCTTTCAGGAAACATGGACAGAATAAAACTATTTTGATTTGGCCCCGGCGTAAATTAACCCCGGATGCCTTTTCAGTCCACTTCAAACCACAGCAGATATGCCACACAGATACTGTGGAACAGGCCGCAACTACCCTGGAAGACGCCATTATATCTGCATTGGACGTGGTTGTCCCTTTAGCCAGGGTTAAAATTAAAAGAAAAGCTACGCCTTGGTTTCCGACAACACCAAAGCTGATAAACAAATATGTAGAACAGCTGAACGCCAATGGAGGAAAACTAAATCCGACGCAGATCGTAGGAAATACAGACAGTTCCACCGTAACTATATAAAGAACATTAAATTGGCCAAAAAGTCATATCTAACTCAGCGGATAAATAATGCAGCACGCTCCAGTAAAGAACTCTATAAAATACTGAAAGAGTTCACATCTTCCCAGGTAGAGCAGTCTTCCATCCTCCCTACACAAGAATGGGTAGACTTAGTATCCTCCTTTTTTGACAATAAAGTCAGAGCCATCTACTCATCTTTTCCCCTAGGCGACATATATTATGATCAGCAAAATAGTAGCATGTCCATGCCACCTCCACAGCCTGAAATAAATGATGTGCCCCTGCTGTTGGAATTTGAACTCTTAACTGTTAACCGCTTCAGCGCGGCGCGAATTTTCGCGCTGTGCTGAGCGTTCTAATGAGCCAATGACGCTCACGGAACGGTTCCGTCATGAGCACAGGCCAACCGACACTCATGACGGAACCGTTCCGTCATGAGCATCGAAGGGGTTAATGAAGTGTTAGGTGGTCTAACTAAGATTAAATCAGGTTCCCCCGTGGACCCTCTTCCGCCAACTCTTGTTAAAAAATTATGCCCCAACTTGCAAATATACTAACTGCAATTTTTAATATGTCATTGGAACAAGCCAAAGTCCCCAACCGATGGAAAAATGCCCAAGTTAAGCCTATTCTTAAAAAACCTTTGGCTGACCCCAGCCTACCAGTTAACTATTGTCCCATCTCATTGTTACCTTACTTTGGGAAGGTGTTAGAACATCTAGTCAACAAACACCTCACTACCCATCTTGAAAACCATGGTCTCCTGGACCCCTCTCAATCGGGCGTCCGCGCAGCTCATAGCATGGAGACTGCAGTTGTCGAGATCACCGACAACATCAGGCATGCACTGGACAAAAGAAGATCTGCAATGCTGGTCCTCCTGGACCTGTCCGCAGCCTTTGATACCATCTCCCATAGTATTTTGAAACATCCACTCTGGGAGGTGGGAATCAGAGGGAAGGCCCTGGAGTGGTTTGAGAATTATTTAACCGACCGCTCAACTCCCGTCCTTATTGACTCTATAGCCTCGTGCAGCTGACCAGTCAGTGTAGGTGTCCAACAGGGCTCCATCCTTAGCCCTATGTTGTTTAATCTTTACTTAACACCATTGGCTGGTATCATTAGATCATATGGTTTTGAAACAGTGTCGTATGCTAACGACGCTCAACTGCTTATCACCATTGGTCCAGATTACGTGGACACAAAATCCCGTTTTAAAAACTGTATAGTCCATGTGAACGACTGGATGAGCAAGCATAAACTACAACTTAATGGTAACGTATTCGAACCTCCCGAAACGGCGGTCGATCATTCTCTTATTTGGCCCCTAAACTTTGGAATAAGCTACCATCACATATCCCATCCATAGTTGATCATAGATGCTTCCGAAGAGAATTAAAAAACTGGCTCTTTTCCCAGTAAGCTGTCTTTCACTGTCCTTTTGCTGTTGTTGTTGCTCAGCGCCATGAGACCTCCCCGGTGATATGCGCGCTCAATAAGAACTTTTGACATTGATATCCCATACCACTTTGAAGCACATCCTACTGTTTTGGATTATGGCCCTCTCCAACTAATACCTTCTAGAGCTGAGAACTGAGGCTACAGCTAACGCAAGACTTGCACCACTGTAAGCAACACCATTACCAATGCAGTGCCACAGACCCGCACTTCTGCCAATAAATCCAGGCAGTAGATCTTAATACATCACTGTACGATCTAAACTGTGTCGGATGTGAACAACTTCTAGCAACTGGACAACTGATACAGCACCTAATTCCTTCAGATTATAGTGTCACTATGACAGGAACGTTCAAACTGTTGCCAACACAACTTGGCGCTATAACATAGGTCTACTTAGGTACTGGTGCTCATTAGCGTAATAGCAGACAAGAAAGACGCCAAAGACAGTAAGGAGCAGAAGGCATCATTAAAAAGAGCTAAACAAGACCCACCTGCAGTTGCCTGTCAAATCAAACCAGGTCCTACACACTAATTACAACATTGATTTAATCCTGTGTAACCTCTCCTCACTTCAAGAACTGGTGCAAAGCACCAAAGTGAATACAGACCTACTACACATGGAGATCTCAAGCTTGCAAAATTACTTAAAATCCCTCTCCACAAGAATAAGGGAAGCCAAATCTAGAATCAGGAGCCTAGAGGATGAGAATCCCAAAGACGAAAAGAATACACAGACCACCTCTAAACAAGTACACATCCTCACCAGAAGCATAACAGACTTAGAAAATAGAACCAGGAGGGGAAGCCTCAAAATCTTTGGCCTACCTGAAGGCACAGAAAATCAAGCCACCTCATATGTCTCTTTCCACAAACAATTGATATCACAAACTCTGGAAATCAAGTTTGAGAGACCATCTGGAATTGAAAGGGCACACAGAGTGCCAACTAGACCTAATCCAAGTGCTAAAACTCCATGTGCACTAATCTTCAAGGCGCTTAGATTCCAACACTTCGAAACTAGCACACGTGAGGAAATCTAAAGCCTAACCTGGAACAACATCAAGATTGGAATAGCCCAAGATTATGCAAAAGCGACTGTGTTTCGCAGAAAAGGCTTATTAGCTCTAAAGAATCCCCTAATACTGCTGAACATCACCTTCTACATCACCAGCACAGGCAGATCTAAAATCATCCACAGAGGGAAGACTTTAATCTTCGTTGACCCAGCAGATCTCCAAACCTACATCGAAAACGAACAGCCGCAAGAAATTATATCCTCACTCGACCGTCCACACAATCTTAATGGGCACACCTGTCCACTTCCCATCCCAACATATAAGACTCTAAATCTATACAAGATCATCCTGATTGTGCATGATGTCTGTATGATGTTAACATGACTTATTTGTTTCAATACATTCCTCCTCTTAGGCCTGTATTGGCTACTCCCAATTTGATGCTCCCTGTCATTCTCAACCTCTGACTCCCTGGTACTCCTGCACACTAGTACACTCATCTAACTGCATAACTACAGGTTTACACTTCACTACAATGTGCACTTATCCATTTCCGGTTTCCCACCCACACACACACACACCTACCACATACCCACCCACACTAAAAAAACAAACACATACATACACACACCTGAACATTTACACAGCCATACACACTCACTCAAACACTTCCAACCACACACATTTGGATATATGCACCACATATATGGAAACTGTTAACAACCTAGCAAGATGAAGCCAAAGCAATTTGATACACACAGAATTTCAGATCGACACAATCACTGACGCAACCACAACATACATGGTATCATCATTGAACTAAGGCTTAAACCACCGCCTAACAAGAAAACCTATGAATGTGTTTAGATTTGTTCATCTTGTTCATTGGTTCACCTTAATTCAACTGAACTTGTCAGACTTGTGGAATTTTCTCACAGCAGCAAGCTTTTTGTAATTTCAACAAGCTTTATGTAGGTGTAATTGTAACTGCTTTTTTTACAAGAAGGTTCCCAGTTGATGTATGTACGATATAGGTACGGCTCAAGTCCATTAACATCAGCTCCCTAATTATTCAATTTTCTAATCAACTCTGTAATTAAACATGACCTATAAGATTCAATTATATGATTGAGCTATGTTGTTTTTATGTACATTCTTTATTCGATTGAAATGTTTGTATGTCGTCTGTTTGATTACAACTAAACTGTGCAAAGTAACAGCTCAAAATGACACTCTCAAATCCTAACGGTGAAGCTGCGTTCTCGTATGCCTACACCAAGGATGCTGCCATACTAGACTAGATAAGTTTTCAACAACCCGAACCCCATTTCCTCAACGCACCTTCAGAAGGAAAACAGTGCGTTCTATCCTTAATAATGGCTGGAGCTAAAGTTAATTTCCTGACTCTGGAGCCCTGGTGCTTCCTATTTACCACTCACCCAACTATCAAACTCTCCCCTCTGCTGCCATAATCTTTTCTCCTTTGAGCTCTTAGCAGGTGGCCTACTTTCTGTCTAGGGATGGGAAATCATGTTCCTTACATATACACTTCTGCCTCGCTTTTCTGTTCAAGGCTTCCTTTACTCCTTACTCCACTCTCTCTTCCCAGGGTATACCAAGTCACATCCTCCAAATCCTCTCATACTCTCATCCGGTATTATGTGTCATAATCTCAATTTTTCACCTTACGCTTGTAAGGTCCTTCTTCATACCTAATCTCAATTACACCATCTACTCCTCAAAACACCTAAAATTCGACTGACATATTCCCAACATATATCATGCCTAACAACACCCTTAAGGTTCTCTCGCTAAACACAAAAGAGTTGAACCACCCTGTAAAAAAAAAAAGGAAATCATAGAATGCTGCCATAAACTGAAAGGCGACATTCTCTTACTCCAAGACACCATATTAAATAACAATATTGCCAGTAACCTCCTAAATAATTGGTACTCAGAATTGGCATGGGCCTCTGACTCTGTTAAGAAAAAATAAGTTGTCAGTGCCTTTGCCAGATCTGCAGGCATTAGTCATTAGAAATATACATGACACAGAGGATAGACGGGTCATCTCACAAGTATCCAAACACAACCAATAACTATTTATTGTTAATTTATATGCAACCACCTCTGACTCCCCCTCATCCTGGTTCAACCTAAATAAAAGACTAAATGAAATTCCAAATGGCTCAAATATATTACTAGGAGGAGATTTTAACCTTCCTATGGACCTAGTGTAGGACAGACTACCCCCTGCAAACCCAAACCAGGGAAATCCCACAAGTAAGTGAAAAACCCATGCTCTACACCCAACCTAACAGACATATGGAGGCTATTCAACTTCACAGGTAACAAATTCACGTTTTACTCCCACCCACATAGCTCCCACTCAAGGATTGATTACATCTTAACAAATCAGAAACATACTCCTTTCTGAGCCAACCTCAAATTTGAACCCATCATCATTCCAGACCATGCCTGTATTTCATTGGACATTACAATATCTAACTCTCAAAAACCAGATAGTCTATGGCGTCTCAAAGAAGTCCAACTAGATAACCTAACCAGCAGAGAAGAAATATCTTCCGCAATTGTAAACTACTTCAACGAAAATTCCTCACCAGAGCTCTCTTCAGAAACACTCTGGGATGCCATGAAATCAACAATCAGAGGCAGAATGATGAGCATCATGACCAACAAAAACAAGACAGCCAATAAAAAACTTAAAGACTGGGAATCCTAAGTGAAGCAACCTGCACGTCTCCTAATCTCAAATCACTCCACCGAATCAATGAATAAACTTAAAGTCCTGAAATACCATACAACAAACTAATAAGCGATAGAGCTCATATATGGCTGAACAACAACAAAGCTAAAAAAACGATGTGAATTCTACAACCCTGGGAGATTCCTAGCTAATTACATAAAGGTCAAAAGCTAGAACTTCTCAATAACCACAATTAATAGCAAATCAGGGAAGACCGAGGCTAAATGTATAGCCAGTTGCTTTTGCAGACTACTATAAAGAGTTATGCAACCCCGATTGCCAACCATATATTAAAGATTGCAAAAAATACCTCCAAAACAACAAAATCCCATCAATTAAAAAGGAGGATCAGACCTCTCGAAACAACAAATTGAGATACAAGAAATAGAAAACATAATCAAAACAATTAAAATAAGGAAAGCACTGGACGGATTAATAGGTAGTTTTTACAAAACCTTCAGATCACCACTAACACCACATTTAAAATCCCTCTTCGACTATTATTCCTCCAAGGGCAAAACAGGTCAGAACCTTTCAGAGGCCATAATACCAGTCATCCACAGGAAAACAAACACCCACTAGATACCATAAACTAAAGGCCCATACCCTTGCTTAATGTAGTTTGTAAAATCCATGCAAAAATCCTAGATACAAGTTTGGATTTTAATAACATTCCTCCCAAACTGGTTTCATAAAAGGAAGGCTGGCATCCGACAATAACAGGCTCTTTGCTCACATATTAGAAAAGGCTCTCTTGTTTCATTCCCTAGCAATGGTCATGGTCTTAGACATTGAAAAGACCTTCAACAAAGTATCCTGCCCCTTCCCAAGATCAGTGATCCGCAAATTTAATCTAGGATTGATCTTCTAGCCGATGGGCTTCGTACTTTATGACAATCGATTAGTCAGAGTGACAGTCAATGTTTCCCTGTCTGATACATTTAAATTATCCCAAGGAACCAGGCTAGGCTGACCCCTATCCCCACTTCTTTATCTCTAAGCCATCAAACCCCTCCTAACTGAAATACATCATAACACCATCATAATAGCCATCCCAGTTGACTCAAAACCACATAGGGTGGCAGCATATGCCAATGATGTTCTCATCGTCTCCGAAGATGCAGACACAGCCATACCCGAAACTTTGAACCTGATCAATGCCTATGCTATAGCCTTCGGATACACTCTGAATGAAGAAAAAGCAGAGGTCATCCTCTTAAACCCACTCTGCATACCAGCAATTTTTGGTAATAGTAATTTCAAATGACAAAACCATCACCTTAAGAACCCAGGCCTTCAACTCTTTTGAGTCTCCCACTCATACTGAAAACACTCTACTTAAAAAATATACAAGACCTCATTGAGACATGGTCACTCAAACACATGACTTGGTGGGGAAGATTGGACTGTACCAAAATGCTATAGTACCCAAGGTAAACTTCATCATCAGCATGCTCCCACAGCACCTCTTCACTACCTTTTTTAATTGCTCAACAAGACTATCATACAATTTATTTGGCGCAGTAAAAGACCCAGAATCTCAACCAAAAGTTCTCTCCCTGGTCAAAGAGAAAGGTAGAGTTGGACTACCCAAACTGAAAAAACTCCAACTGGCATTTATACTCAAACAATCTGTTCACTGGCTACAATTGAGTCTGTTGCTCCCTCTCCCGCCTAGACAGAGATCCAAAAAGGATTCTTCTTCCCCTTCACCCCCTTAGCTCCTATTTCCATGAAACACTTCAAACCCCTACACTCCTCCAACATAATCAGAGACACGATAATGACAGTTAAACACTTAGACAACGAATGTGTAGACAAAATCACACACTCCTCCTATGCCTCTATGTGGCACAACCCATAAAACTCTTCACTTGCATTCCTGGACATTACATAATATCTTGTACTTTAAGGATGTTGTTGACAGGGCCAATCCATTCCCTTTCTCATATTTACAAACACGCTCTAACATGCATGACTAAGAATTTTACAAATTCCTTAAACTCAAAGTTACAATTAATCGCAACCAAATCTTCCTGAACCCGCAAACCCTAAGCATTCTAAGACAACTAATCTTAATCGCATCTTAAGACCACCAAGACTCTAAACTTTATAAAATCCTTCAGGAAAACACTCCCAGCGGCATACACATGTCCCAGAACAGGTGCCGTAACGAAGGATACAGCCACCTAGATTAGAGAAGCACTGGCATAGCCAATAGCTTTCGCCTTTGGGACCTTAAAAGTGTTTAGACAGAGCAATTGCCTTTGCCAATTTCTTTAAGCTTTGGTGTAGAGCATTGCGGCTGCTGTGCAGCATGTTGAAAAGTTTTAATAAAAAAGGGTTATAAACATTTGTTACGTTATAAATATATAACCAGGAAGACAATATGTACAACTGAACGACCCTATAAAAAAATAATTTTCTCCTGGTCATGCTGGCAACTTCTTCCTGCCTGTTGTAATGCTTGTTTGTTATTGTTTATTTTTGTTATGGAGGTGGGTGGGTGGGGAGGGACACAAACAACGGGATGGTGGAAGTTGGCAAAGAACACCTGAATTACCATACGAGCAGCTGACAGATTTTAGGGGAGAATCAACAGATTCCAGATAATAAGGGCAGACTGCGGTGGTGCTGAGGTGGTGGTGTGCTGATGTGGAGGTGATGCTGAGGTGGTTGTGAGCTGATGCGGAGGTGATGCTGAATGATACTTAGGTGGTGCTGAGTGGTGCTGTGGTGCTGAGTCATTCTGAGGTGGTGGTGCCTGCTGCACTGGTGCTCAGGTGGTACTGAGTAATGCCGAGTTGGTGCTGAAGTGCGATGCGTTAGTGCTGAATTGCTGCTGAGGTGGGGCTTTGCTTGAGGTGGTATTGCACTTGTGGTGGTGCTACGCTGGTGCTAAGATGGTGTGTGCTGGTGCTGAGGTGGTGTGTGCTGGTGCTGAGGTGGTGGTGTGGAGGTGGTGCTGAAAGCGCAACTAAATAACATCCCCGTTTATCAAACATTTGTGAATCAATTTGCGAGCCCAATGCTTATGTAACTGTTAGCGAGCACTGATTTTTTAAAGGAATAACATACATTAATCCCTAGTGGCACATGTATGAAAAGGCACTTTGCTTTTCAAAGCTTAGACCGCAGCGCAGTCACTCTAGCTCCAGCATGTTTTGGTTCTCCAGACCTTCTCATAGTTAAGAGGGCCACATGGGTAGCACACATTTCATAGTCCAAGGTCCCTTCAGAGCACGGTTTTTGCAACAGCTGCTGCTTTCACAAAACCTTAACCCTGCTGTGTGGCTGTGTCATGGGGGGAAATACTTGGTCGTCACTGAGATAGCCTTCACCCACAGCCCTTTCCTCAATTTTTGTGGGTTGGCTTTCAGCGTCGGTCACATTCCCCCTGGCAGCCAGCATCAGGGGCTTGGCCCACCTCAAACTTAATTACTGGACCTGATTAAGGAAAGCACAGGAATTCAAAGCAATTATCGCGACTATCAAGATAATTTGTCCTTCAGCACCTGATGATAGTGGTGTGGCAAAATTAATCTCAGAGAAGAAAAATGTAATCCGTTTCATGACATTTCTTGTTTTTTGCTCTTTTTGTTTCAGACGTTCCTCCTGTGTGCCACATAGAGAGAGTAGCCAGATGTGCTGCTTTTACTAAATTTAGATGAACTATTATCCTAAAAGCATGGGTATCGCATTACGTCTGATATTTTTGAAAGCTTCAGGAACTCTCTATAGTATTGCTCATTGGAAAGTTTAGCTTTGTCAAGCGTTCATGAACTGTTTCTGTTGCCTTTCAAGTGATAAGAAACTACATGTCAAGCAATCAGAGCTCTTTCCAAAACAATACCGATGAAACCATGTCAAATGTCAAACAAATCAGGGAAAGTTGCGCCAAACAATGTCTATAACAACAGTGCCAGTGTGTCGAAGGGTTATTTTTCTTTTAACACGACACTTTCAACTGAATTGGTATCACAACAATGATAAAGAAACATAAAAATCTTTTTTTTTGCAGAACTGACCCCTTGATCTAGCTCCGGTCTGCAAGGAAACTATTAGCAGCGCATTTTAGATCTCCGAAGCCAATAGTGAAGAAATCCGGTAGCAAGCAGCGTAACTGCAGAGAAAACTGCATGGGAGAGTGTCCACTGACCCTGCAGAGTTGGGGGAGGGCCTTTGGTTGAGACAGGCAGGGAATTTCTGAATTCTTGCCCAGGTGGCTGCTGGAGGAGCGCCAGAGGAACTACTGCTGCTGCTATATGTGTAGGAGTAGAGGGCAACAGTAGTGCCCCAGGACAGGGCATGGCGCTGGGAGGCCGAGGGTCACATGAGACAACATGGACAACGGGAGGGGAGCGGGACCAGAGACAACACGGACAATGGGAGAGGGGCGGACCAGAAACACAGAAACAAAATAAGTCTAGTAATCAATAGGAAACAAAACAAAGGCTGCAATTTAAAAATTTTTTACCGTGAAGTAAAGGGGCAATGAGCTTAAGGAACATAATAAATGAACGAGAAAGCACGCTTGGCGCCACGCCAAAGGAAACAAGCCCACACAAAACAACAAGCGCGGCCGCTAAAGTGAAAGCGACCGCGCTGTGTTTAATTAGTAACCTGATCCACGACACCACGAGGAATACAGCTGCACCCTGTGCGCCACTGCTCGCTCCCAAGAGCAAGACGCCGTGGGAGTGAACATTTGAAGAAGAGGTGGGACATGCACCCACCTTTGGCCATTTGCATGCTTTCATTATTGAAAGACACATAAAGGCCAATTGAGTGTGTGGGAGGAGTCAGACCCACACGAATAAGTTTTGAGATCTTTTGAGCGCTCACAAGAAGCCTCCCATAGCGCAGCGCATGCACGATGCGCTAGGCTCGACCTAAAAAAACTGGCACTTATATTGATACATGTAACTAAGCTCAAAATCTCCCTCATCATCTCACAGTGTTAATATTTGCTGCACATAAATCCTTCTGGACTCCGGACAAACTCTTCAAACTACGATTAATAAATTCAACCTAATGCTGGAACTGTTCATACGGAGTAGGAGACCTGGAACACATGGTGTTTTTCTGTTCTGTGCTCCACTCATACTGTAAGGATATTAATAAAACCATCACCAACATGTTCCACTGCAGTATGACCCTGTCCTTATTTGCCCTTGGATCATTTACAATCTTCCCTCACTAAACTGAGCAGAACTTCTATTATTTGACCTATAACTCACTTTAAGGGTCAAAAAGTTCCTTTGAGACTGGAAAAACTTTAAATCAATCTCCTGCCACACTTGGTGGGCCTGGGTATGCATCCTCAGAAGCTCAGATAACATTATTCTCAACCACAACTATAACCATACCAGATCCAGACAGCTCTGGCTACCTCTAAAAGCTCTTTAACAGATCAATGTCCCCCTGATCCAGGTCCTAACCTGAATACTATTTAAGCACACCATTGTTGTGATTTATATACCAATTCCATTTTATGGCTTGAAACCACTGGCACTGCACTCATACTGTGGGAGCAGTGCCCTGATTGGAGGGAGCGGCCTCGCTCGCAGCTGCTGAAAACACCGGAGGCCAGCACTTACTCCTACCCAGCTGTCTTAAGACAACTGGGTTAGAGGTTTCAAAGTGTGCATGTGTAGCTGGCCTTTGCAAGACGGCCGGCCAAGGGGCATGCACACTTTGAAAAGTGCACAGTCAGCCCATCATCCTCCCTACTTCTGTCATTCAGCAGCGGCCCATCCCTGTCCTGACGCTCCATTCAGGACGGGAGCATGAAAAAAAAATTGGTAATGAATTACCATTTTATTATTCATCTTTTTGGGTAATTTAAGTGGAGCAATGCTCCTCCACCTCAACGGAGGAGTCGGTCCTGTCTGTTGCATTAAAGCATTTAGTGTTCTACACTAAAAATGTGAGCCTAGGAACAGGCTTAACGGCATACTGATGGATAGGCCTCACTTGGAGCAATGGTCACACTGGAAAAACACACATTTCACCAAAAAGCAATAATGTGTAATTCCACTGAATATGCAGAACACCGACAATTGCGTATTTTTATTTGCAATGCTACCCAAGTGCAATTTCAAAGCAAGCTCACAAGGAATAACTTATGAACAAGGAAATGTCGTACTGTACATACAAGTCATGTCGTACACGTACCAGGTCTGCGAGGCTGTCATCACAAGATTCCCCATCAGTACTTCCAAGAACTGCCACGTCTTTTCTTTCTGAGGAAGAGATTGCAAACGTAAACTTTATTTGTTGGCACCACATGAGCACTGTCCGATTTTCAAAAATATTATTTATTTCCTTCAACTGTACAAAATCGAAAATATAACTAAGATTTTTCATTGCCTGTTGGCAATTAGCCACTCGCAGAGACTGGAATGGCAAAGCACAATATATAAACATAGAGGAAAAAATCAAAATAAATGCCATTGTTAAACATGTAAAACGAAGTCAAGAAAAAATATTATTGCGTAACTTCTAAAGCATTTCAAAGGCACCTTAAACAAAGCAAATGATTTTGGCACTACAGTCTACCAGCCACTTAACTCCTCCTTGTTTTAAAGCCTCATTTGTAAGAATGTTTTTATTGATGAGGTGATACCTTGTGCCAGGAGAATCAAGGCCGTGCTATATATTGCTAATATCCTAGTGTAGTCCAGCAGAGGTTCATGGCATTCTCATATTCTTCATCTAGAAAAGTTGCACTTTTTTGCTTAAAAAATAAATTGGGTGAACATAAGAATTGTCTTCCTCACCTAGTTTCCCGCCACACAGTATTCCCAAGGAATATGATTTTTATGTGGGCCAGCTGGCACGATTAAAGAACATTTTCTTCTCACATGATAGAGAATGAAAGCACATTTCATAAACGCGAATGCACTTATAGCAAAAACAAATGGAGAAAGGTGCTGTTTATAAAGACTGTGGTAAGTTCTGCGTTCAATTACAAATTCAAGATGATAAAATTCCACCTTCAAGGAAACCTAAAATTAAGGGTGTGCATACTGTTAATTTCCTCTCCTAAACTGGGCAACTTTGCTTATTTTGCCCAGGAAAGAAAATCAACCATTTCTTCTTTACAGTTACAAAAAAGTAATTGTTCGTGCACAATAAAGCTACAATTGATATCTCCATTAAAAGAAATTAAACATCCTAGGAAAGCCTGTTGAGATTCAGGTGGCGATCTGATCTCAGGCAATACTTAATAACCTACTAAGAATAGCAGAGGATTAGTCCAGAAATTGAAAGCAAGAGCAACGAGAGCTTGATTCTATCTTTTAAAGAAGAAACATGATAAGGAAATGTGGGCCGCTGGAGTGCAGAGTTTAAAGTAACCTGCAAAATCGATTCTCCTCTAGCAGAAGAATACGGTTATCAGCATAACCCCAGACACTTGCTTCCCATAACAGACCGAGGAGATATATTTGCTATAAAGGGATCATATGAATAAGAAATGTATCGCTGTCTAGACATACAAGTCACACACAAAAGCCTGGGTTGAAGAAAGAGTTTCCTTCTATAGGAAAAATGTTGAGACCCAGCTTGTTAAAAACAACTCTCAGAAAAGAATAGGCCTGAACTTTTTTAAGAACATGATTGCGAACAGTACAAGTTTTAGATTTGGTGGATTTATGGCCCAAAATCCTTATGAAGGTTTAAGCGGTTAGAGCTCAAATCCCTGTAATTCATGAAGGCCACAAAACCATCAATTAACTTTTTCAAAACATTGGCGGTGTGTGCCATACGGACGCATCATCAGAGTAAACAAGCGCAGATAAAACTCTAATGCCCATGCAAGGTATGTCCAGATACCTGCCTTCAATAACCAGCGGCGGCCCCTCCATTAGGGCAGAGGAGCGCTGCCCCCCCTCCACCACCAGAAAAAATAAAACGATGATTAAACGGGTTTTAAATCTGTTTTAATATTGTTTTATGTTAATCCCCCTGGACCCACCCCTAGGACTCTGACGAGTCTTGGGGGATGGTCCAGGGGGATGACACCATGGCAGGGGAGTGGTAGTGCTCCCTTTTCCCTTCCCTGCGCATGAGGGTTTGGCCAGTTGTTTCAGGCTGGCCACACCCTCATGCGCAGTGAAGCTTTCTCCAGCCCCAGCTGCGTTGCTGGGGCTGGAGAAACCAGACACAGGCTCCCCGTCTGCCTGGGAGCGCAAAGTCCCAGTGCTCAGGCCAATCCTGATTCTGCTTTCCTGCTGCGTCAGGATTGGCCGCAGTGCATTCTGGGAGCCTGCGCCCGGAAGAGCGCGAAGCAGCGGACAGCTCCGGTGGCGATCGGGTAGGTAATTGTTATTTAATTATTTTTAACTTGTACCCAGACCTTCCCAGCTCCACAGCTCCCTCCTCTTGCCCGCCTCACCACTTTGGCATGAGACGGGCCGCTAGAGCCTTCATCAATCTCTTCCACTGCTATTATTAACCTTTCATACACAGAGCTTTGTGGATCAAAGTTTGAGAAAGGTAGGCTGCTGGTGACCTGTGGTGGGGTGTATTCTTTGGCTTGAATTCCAGTGAGCGAGCCGGACTTCTCAGTGGGTTTAAGGGGTGCTCACTCAGTCCCACTCTGACTCACTCACTCTTAATTGGTCTCACTCAGTATAATTTTCACTCTGACCCACTCACTTAGTCGCACTCATTCTCAGTTAGTCTAACTCAGTATCACTCAATCTCATTCATTCTTACTCAGCCCCACTCACTCTCACCTATCAATCTCACTCTAACTCACCTATCACTCAATTTCACGTTGACTCCCCTAGTCTAACTCGTTCTCACTTAGTCCCACTCATTCTGACTCACTCTGTCTCACTCATTCTCACTGACTCATTCTCTGAGTCAATCACATGGCGACTCACTCAGTCTCACTCATTCTTAGTCAGTCTCACTTAATTCCACTCATTTTCACTCATTCTCTGTCAATAAACCATACTCTGATTAATTCAATCTCCCAGACTCACCTAGTCTCATCCTTCTCACTAATTCCTACTTAGTCCAACTCATTCAGACTCACTTTGACAAAATCATTCTCACTCTTTCACTCGTTCTGACTCATTCAGATTGATATTCTCTAAGACTTACACAGTAACACTCAGTCACAGTAACACTCACTGTCATTCACCCTAGCACTTACACTCACTGTCATTCATTCACACTCATACCACGCTTCCTATCACTCGTTGTGACTCACTGACTCCCTCAACTGATTCTCTCATTTTCACTTACACACACATATGCTTTCTCTCACAGACCCACTTTTACTCACAAACACACACTTACCGATATGCCCAGAACACAATATGTAAAAGCTTTAAAGCTTATTACTTACCTTGCTGCAGGTCCAGTTTGGAAGATTGCTCCTTTCAGCTTCCTGCGCTCGGGCATAAAACTGAAACTTCAAACCTGTGCAGCTGCAGGTTTGAGGTTTTGGTCTGTGCTCTTTCACTGCACCCTTTACAACTCTGTGACAGGCTGATAAGCGTGTTGCCACAGGCGCAGCAGGACTTAAGCCTGTAGAGCCCATGCCTACCTCTGGCAATGACTCCTAGTACGTCACAAATGGGGAGGCATGCCATGGCACCATTGCCAGGGATGGAATTTCGCCAAAACCGCTTTAAAAGAAAATTATGCAACATTGGTAATTCAGGCTTTGACAGATTCTAGGACCCTATTTACCTTGGTGTAGACCAAAGAAACGTTTTGCATCACATACTGTCACAGAGGTGGGTAGCACTTCTTGTGTCAAAAACGGCTACCCAGGATGCTGATTGTAGGTGACGAGTTTATAAATGGTGATGCCTTGCCTCAAACGATCTGAGGACTTCAAGGGGAGGTGATTGGTTGGTTGAGAGATTAAGGATGTGCAGAGATAGCAAAGCCTCCATCATAGACAATATTACCGCAGGCATGTATAGTTTTCTGCTAATGGATACTAAAGCCGATGCTCTCTAAAAAATTAGCATGGGCATGGTGTAAAGTGGAGCAAATAATAGCCGCAGTCATCTTTCATGTACACAAGATTTCATGGAGCAAACATAGGACCAAGCACAGCATTAAATGCCACGTGTCAAATCCCTCATAATCTATACAACGCGGGTACAAAGAACAGGAATAGCTCAAATACAACAGATATTCCCAGCAAACTAAAGTCACAAAAAGCAGTATAAATTGGCTTTGCGAGGGATCTTAGTGCCAAAAGAAAACAAGTGTAAACACTGTGCATATGATACAAAAATAATTTTAAAAATGCATACCTTCGAAGACCTCTATAATTCAAAACTCGATGACTGCATTTGAGCCCTAAACACCTGAATGATGAAGAACCATCTAAAGCTCATTACCGCGAAGACCAAGATTATGGCATGTGGACAATGGCATAACTACCAGCCTATAAGACATTTGTGGCGACAAGTAGGGGCAGGACTACAAGCCCCAGAATTCTTTACTGCCTAAAGGTGGGGCAGCACATCCAGCACCACAGGAGGAATAGGTGCAGTTAATCTACAGGGGTCTACCGCATCGCGGGATGCATGAGTGACCGCAGGTTTGGCAGGACTACATGTCCCAGAATTCTTTACCACCAAGAGGCGGGGCAGCACTTACTACACCAGATGAGGAGGTGTATTTGGTCTGGGCCGGGTCTGGTGGCTCAGTGGAGTAATACATCCACTTTAGAGGTCTGTGTTTGACCTTGTGGTCACAGGTTCAAATCCTGGCAGGTCCACTCAGCCTTTCATCCATCTGAAGTCACTAAAATGAGTACCATTGCCAGATGGAACTTATACGAGTCAGGTTGCAGGGATGGTAAAAAAAGGTCCCCTACATTTAAGGGTAAAGATGATGGCACTATTATAGATTATATTTTTATGTCTTCTTTTTTGTTGTGCAAGGTTTTAAATTATCACACAGAGGTATCAGTTTTTAGTGATCATAACCCTGTTATATTGGAATCAAAGCATTCAGATCTACTCTCACTAAAAACGGTGATACATAGAGGGGGACTAAATGTGTCCGTTAAAGACCAGAGGCGAAGGTTAAAATGGACAAAAATAGTCCCCGAAACATTTCTTCAAGAGTTATTGATCAAGGTAGAGGATGAAGTGGCAATATGCCTAGCAAACCGGACACAAAATGAAGATGTTATTTTTGCGTTTGATAACATATGTATAGAAATCAACCATAGTCTACAGGCAGGTTTAAGTCAGAAGCCGCCTCAATGTAAAAGGTGGTTTGACAAAAAATGTTCCAAAGCCCACGGAGACTTACTTAAAGCCCTGAAAGCCATGCCCAAAAACCGTGCACATATAGCTAGCTTAAGGAGCACTTATAAAAAAGCTATTTTAGAGAGAAAAAAGGAACTGAAAGATGAAGCTTGGGCCCAACTACTCGACCCAGAAACCCTAAAAAATAGTGGACTATTTTGGAAAATTATAAATCAGCCACTTTTTTCGGACGAGGAGAATACCCCTCTTGAGGCAAATATCTCAGACGAGGGGTGGATCCAACATTTCAGTAAAATATACTCAGACATTAGCAATGGCTTGCAAATCAAGGGCACTATTCATAACGCCGAGGGCCCTGTTGTAATTTTTGAGGCTGTAGAAGTGGAAAGGGCAATAGATCTGACCCTGAAAAACAAAGCGCCGGGCCCTGATGGGGTCCCGGCGGATGTTTTCAAATGTGCCCCAAAATTTTGGTCTAAAATCTTATGTAATGTTTTTAATGCTTTAACAAATGACAACATCCCGGCCTCGTGGAAAAAATCTATCATTATTCCGGTCTATAAAAAGGGTAACAGGCAAGACCCCTCCTGTTATAGACCGATCTCACGGATTGATTCATCTGTGAAAATATTGGGTCGGGTTATTTTATCTAAACTGAATGAATGGGTGAATGAGAAAGGGGTCTTGTCAAATGTTCAGTACGGATTTAGACCAAAAAGAAGCACGATAGATCAAGGGCTTAACTTGCACCTATTAGTGGATAAATATACCAGGGCCAAGGAGGGGTCCATGTACCTGGGGTTCATGGACCTCTCGTCAGCCTTTGACCTTGTTAATCGATCAAAATTGTGGCAAATTTTAACTGACATGGGTCTGGACAGGGCTTTAGTAAATCTCCTGGCGGATTTACACTCCGGCCTTATAGCCTCTGTCAGGGTTACCTCGGAGGGTCGCTGCACTAATCATTTTAACTCCGAAAGGGGTGTTAGGCAGGGGTGCTTTCTGGCACCCATCCTATTTACCATTTATATAAATGCACTGGAACCAGCGTTAAAAGAGGCATCCCTTGACATCCCGCGTATAGGTGATCTTGGAATTCCAGTTCTCCTATACGCGGATGATGCCGTCTTGCTTTCGCGGACCGGTGTTGGTTTACAACGCCTCTTGGACGTATTTGAAGACTTTATGGGTTCTTTGGATCTTAAGATTAATGTCAAGAAGTCTCAAATCATGATAATGGGCAGGAGTAGCAAGAATAAGAACCTAAAAACCTTTACATGTGGCAAAGAAGAACTTTGTAGAGTAGCCACCTTCCCATATCTGGGGATTACTTTTGACGAGAGAGGGAACTGGGGTCCTTAGATAAAAAATAGAAACATCTCCCTCGCAAGAACATCCTCTGCCCTACAGGCTTTTCGAAAAAATTGGGGGCAAGGCCAATAGTAACTTTAATGAAAATCTATAAAGCAAAATGCCTTGCGGTGGCTACATATGGTAGTGCCATTTGGGGATACTGTTCTCCAGATAGTATACAGACTACTGAGAACAAATTTTTAAGAGCTGTCCTCTCTGTGCCCCAGTCTACTCCATCATACATAATCCACACCGAACTAGGACTAGGTTTTTTTTTCAGACATGATAAAATTGGCCCCTCTCCTAGCTAGGCTGAAGATCTGGTTGAACCAGGAAATCCCCCTTAATTATATCATTTTAAAAGACTGTTTACGGCTAGATAAAGCTAATAAAATCTCGTGGCTAGCATACATTAAAGAAAGTTTTGCTAAGCTAGGGAGACCTGAGCTTTTTTTCTCCCCGGAGTCTATAACAACAAAGGACATTGCCTTGATTAAGGGTACAATGGGAGAAATGCTAAGCTTGGAGAGGGAGCAATTGGAATTAAAAATACCTACGGTGAGGGCTAACATTCTTATGAGTACTCAAGTAGGTCCTGAATTGTATCTAACTTCTGTGAATCAAGCTTATCACCGGTTCCTTTTAACCCGATTTCGGTTTAATTTGATCCACCTGAACCTCGGTCATTTTCCAATATGGAGTACTCCTGAAAACGCGATGCCGTGTTCTTGTGACAATTTTTCCACCCAGAATACAGTGCACTTTTTGATGTTCTGTGGACACTACACGGCAGTAAGGACGAAATATCTGATCCCTATTTTAAAGGAGGCAGGGTTTATCCAAGTAAAGCCAGCACTTCTGTTTTTACAGTTATTGCAGACCCCTAGGATTATGTTTCATGTTGCCAACTTCCTAGTGGGAGCTGTTAGGATCAAAAAGAGGAAGATGACCAATAACTCCTATAATGTTGATTTATAGTGGATGAAAGCAAGTACAATGTTTATAACATTGGAATGTATACCGAATGGAATTGATATGTGGATTGTATAACGAATGACATTTTGTATTCCTACCTAACTGACCTCTTTTGTATTTTAAACGCATTTTTAAAGGTTTAACATTTTTATACTCTTTGTAAATATCTTGACTGTGTAAATTAATCGTGATTTTATTATGTATAAATTATGTATTTTAGAACTTGTGAAATTTGCATAGTGCTATTGTCTTTTTATGATATTCATTTATCGAAATAAAGTATTTTGACTGACTGACTGACTGACTGAGTACCATTGAGAAGGGTAACAATAAACATATGTTATTCAGCGCCAAGAGACCTCGCTGGGGTGAATGTGTGCTTTACAAATACACGTTATGTTATAGACATTTAAATAGTCATACATGCACATTTGCAATACAAAATACACACAGTACGGCACTTATAAATGATATAGTCTGTAAAAAATGTAAAACAACCTTGGATATTTCCCCAAAAACTTTTCTGACAGAATATAGCACCTGAAAGTAGAGATTGGACTGCCTACTCAGTGCTACGATTTCAATGTTGCTTTAATTGACTCCCCATGGGGACAATGAGTTAAACACACATTTAGCCAGAGTAGTTTGCATAATATTGGGATTTACTGAATCTGGCTACAAGTTCAACTGCAAGAAACCTAATATAGCCAAGTGTCCTATTTTTAGGATGGGAGATTGCCACACGTGGAAACAGCTTTGTACCACACTTCCTAGAGAAGTGTGATCTGCTACATCCACCAAACACAATTAGGAAAATGCAATCCCTATTAGGATTTCTTAATTTTGTCAGAACTTTACACATATACTCAGATCACTCCGATCTGAATTGCTTGCTACACAACCTTTACATACACGTGTAAATACTACAAACCTGGTCATCTGTATAGTTGTGGGTGAATTTGGCTTTACCTATATCACCTTTAATGAAGGTTAAACAGTGCTGATTGTATATAAATTGAAATTATATTGCGAGTTGCATTTTACATCCACTGAAAAAATACTGACTGCAGTGCAGATGGCTATATTTAAAGAGAGGCCCCTTGAACAAGGGAAAAACATTATTGTTGTTACTCCAATTCCAGCCTTCGAGGCTGTCACAAAAGCAAATGCTACAATGCTAAAACCCTCCATCCCATATGGATACAATGGGCAACATTCTTAATAGCTACAGATGTAGACTTCGTCTTTTACCCGTCTTTGCAGACAAAGTAATTTCTTCAATATGAGCATGTTTAGCCCATGCCCAGCAATGTTTCGCCTCTTGAGCAGTGCAAGCATAT
This sequence comes from Lissotriton helveticus, assembly GCF_964261635.1. Classification (NCBI taxonomy): domain Eukaryota; kingdom Metazoa; phylum Chordata; class Amphibia; order Caudata; family Salamandridae; genus Lissotriton; species Lissotriton helveticus. Next base: position 1,190,007,730 of record NC_136065.1, on the reverse strand, counting down.
TATTTATTCTGAAGGTTCAGCCTAACCTGCTATAGGGACCAAGCATTAATATTCTGTGGCATGCGTCTCTGTTCATGGTGTGATGTTGGATGGTCAATTCCAACCATAAACAATCTGCACTTAGTCCTTAGGTGACTGCACTGCACAGTTGGCTGAATTGAAAACATTGCATCTTGCACTAGAAAATGCAGATCCTGAATTCCCCACACCTAAAGTTTGTGATTCGTATTATTGTATCCAGTCTTTTAATGACAATTTGCATTATTAGAACCAGAATGGATTCAAATATTCTAAAGGCAACACTATAAAGCATACATTGCTTTAGGCGAAGGTGGCAGACCTAAAAGACAGGTTGCCACAGACTCATGGCATTCATACATTGAGTCATCAGCGTGTGGGACCACACGTGGTAGGGTATTCTTTGGAAGATGTAGCAAATTAGCAGTTTCGACTGCGACAGTTGCAGAGATTACTCATTCCCATACGAGGGCAGATGACAATATACTGATTGGTGTTAATGCTATACGCTACGGCATCGCTTTGCCTAGGGGCTTTCCTGCTAAATATACATACTATTTAAGCAAACAAAATGCTCCCTTTGTTACAATCCCAGGGGTTGGTGATTGTTTGATTCCCAGCCAAGACCGCAGGTTAGCCTTGCTGATAACTGCCCATGTAGGTGTTGCTTCTGCACATGCAGGTGTGACACCACAATGTCATTACTGCAGCAACGTTATTGGTGGCATGGCTTATATAAATAGGCCAAATAATATATTTCCTTTGTTGTGACAGTTGTCAACAAATAAAAAGTCCTACCATGGCCTGTCTACCGCATACACACCTGTTGATTTCAAACAAACCTCTCGGCTGCATATACATGGACTATTCTGGTCTTCTTAATTCGGATGGAGTATTTATAACTATCCTACTTGCAGTTGCTTCTTGCTCAAGGTTCCTCTGGGTGTGGCCACAACGTTCAGCTGATGTGGGCACTGTTATTAAAGATATGAAAGTCTTTATCGGAACATATGCATGCCCTACATTCCACTCCGACCAGGCCCTGCTTGCACCTTGAAACCATAGAGGGATTCAATGGCATCCCTATCTATCACCCTGAGGGAAAACTAGTTGTGGAGAGGATAAACCGGGACTTAAAACCATCCTTAACAGTTGGAGTATTGGGTTCAGCTGTATCAATCACGTGCATGGGGTACACAAAGCAATAATCGCCCTAACTGACCTCTGGGTGGCCAGACCCTATGCAAGGCCCTTTTTGGCATCAAAATGTATGTTCAAGACCTTGACTGTCCACTCATCATGGCGGTAGCCATGCCCTTTGACATTAATGATCGTTCTGCTGTCTTACAGGATTAACAAAACTTCCGCAACGGCCAAGCTAACAAACAGTTGAAGACGTCTGCCCCTATCAAAATCAAGGTGCAGCCAGCACCTTCTGGCTGGATTCCACAAATTAGGGATCTCATTCGAGAAAAGGTTGCAGTGAAAAAGGAATTAGGGCCATCATAACGTCCACTGGTGCCAGTCTTTGCCCACAGCTTGCTGTTCTTAAGACAAACGTTTTGTCTACATTGATCACATCAAGTTACATCACGTGGCTGCTTCTAAACAGCAGGCCACTAGGAGTGCTTTGTAGTTACCTAACTCCTCCTGCTATGATACAGGAAATCCCTCTACAGCTTGTGAGTAACATCAAAGCTGTTTCTCTCCAGGTGGGGGAGGCGGGGGCGGTGAATGAACTTCAATAAATTGCTGATGCCATTACATATGCCAGCCATATAACGGAAGTGAGTACTGTACTTGCTGCTGCATCTTCTGCAGATGATGTTGTTTATACAGATCCACCTTTTGCTTTTACATCGAGCTAGTGTTCAAAATATGGTATCACACAAAATGTGAACATTGTCCGACTCCCCCACAAGGGAGCTCAAAAACATATAGGGATACATTCCAATATTTTTCTGGCCATGATTCATTAGACCCAAAATCTTTTTATTTTAAATGTGTCCCTACACCAGCAAAGAGATATATGCTGACGCAAACCAAACTAATATATACAGATTTGCTTGTCTTGTAATTTGCCTTGAAAGACTAAGAGTATTGGAAGGATACCATGGAAATGAAATCAATTTGGGGTACCAACAATTGGCAGGTTCAGGGAACAGACTCCTTATTTAGAACCTGCTTAAATCCATCACAAATGATTTTTCTAAATGACGCAGTTCAACAGACTACGTGTCTAGGACTCACTATAATTACTTCTGCTAATATTCCTTCCATTGCCTGATTTGATAATTGGCAACATTTAACAAATTACAGTGAAGAACAGCTCAATAGTATGGTGCAAATGGGTAGTTATTGTGGCCAGTGGACACAACTGGTTGTTATGCTCATTTTGTGAATTCCACACCAGGGTTTAAGGCAAGTAGAACTGGAACTGACCATTGTTATTTTCAGTCCAAGCAATCAGGAACAGCCACCACCTATTTGATAGGGAAACTGAGCCACCAATGGTTGGAACATTCCACACTGTCTGCGGTAAAACATCTCTCCCTCCTGTTGGAAGACATGGCTCTATCAGATTTCTTGTTCAGTCCTAAGTCTCCGAGTCTCTAAAAGATTTGTTTATGTAACTTACAATGACATTTGGAAAATGTCAAAATGGAAGAAGCTGCACATTTAAAACAAATTGATCAAGATACTTTTGATAAAGTACTTGCTGTTGTTGATAATTGCATTAATATGTTGTCTTCTCACATTTACAGTTTCAATAACATTGTTTCATCTGTTATCGATATTATACAAAATGACACGTCTTTATTATACCAACCCTGCATCCACACCCGACATCACCACAGCCACACTCAAAGGCTACAAGATTGCACACCGGGACCACATCAACAAACCCGTAGGAGCGACCACCATCATCCACAAAGAATCCATCCACTGCACCACAGACACAGACGAACCACCCTGATTGTGGAACACTTCAACTTCCAACTCAGAACAGACAGCAAAACCACCATCAGAGGCACCCTAGCCTACAGACCCTCGTACAACGCCCCGGCATCTGCGACCTCATCCCCAAATTCATCACTTCTCATACTATTGACACTGAATACTACATCTTCCGCATAAACCTCAACTTTCACCTCAACATCCCCAACGACGCCAACACAGCCAACTTTCTCGAAAGCATGAACAACATCATCCACCTAGTCACTGACCCTACACATGCTGGACCCCATCTTCACAGCCAGCAACAGAGTCAAGTACAGCCACGTCACAGCTCACATGGACGAACAACTCTATCGTCCACTTCACCCACACAGCAGCCCTCATTTATGCCAATAGAACTCACAGCACTTCACACCGCAGCTGGAACAAAGTCTACGAAAGACAATGGACTGATGCCCTCATCATGCCCCATCCCGTCACTGCTACCAACCATGAACAGGCTGTCAAGAACTTGCACCATCAGCAACAATATCCCAGCCATCTTCAACACATCCATCACCTTGGCCACCTTCCTAGATGAGTGGAAAGATGCTGATGTCAAGCCTGTCCTCAAGAAACCATCAGCCGACTCAAACAAGCTCACTTCTCCCTGCTCCTCTTCCCAGCCAAAGTCCTTGAAAAGGTAATCAACTGCCAACTCATGGAATACCTCGAATCCATTACCTTCTGGACACATACAAATCCGTATCCTACCAACCACAGCACTGAAACTACCATGATCACAGTCATTGATGACAACAGAATCTTCCTAGACCTTGGTGAAGCAGCAGCCCTGATCCTCTTAGAACTCTCAGCTTAGATACTGTGTCCCACCACACCCTGATCAAGAGGCTCCATCGGATCGGAAACCAAGAGGAAGACCTTAAATGGATCACATTCTTCCTCACAGGAAGAACACAGAGAATCCGCCTTCCTCCATTCACCTCGGAGCCCAAGAACATCATCTGCGGCGTCTCTCGAAGTTCATCCCTCAACTCCACTCTGTTCAAAGCCTACATGACCCCCCCCCCCCCCCCCGGCCAATATCATCAGAAACCACAGACTGAACATCATCTCCTGTACAGAGAACACCCAGCTCATCCTCTCGCTCTCTGAAGTCCCATCCAAAATGAAGTCCAACTTCCACCTGTGCATGACCAGCATTGCAAACGGAATGCAAAACAGCTGCCTCAAGCTCAATACTGACAAGACGGAAGTGCTGATCTTTGGGAACAACACTTCCCTGCGGAACAACTTCTGTTGGCTTGTTGAACTGGGACCCTCTCCCACCTCCACGGATCAGTTCCGGAACCTCAGCATCATCTTGAACAGCAAACTCACCATGAAGATCCAGAACAACGCTGTCTCCTCCGCCTACTTCCTAACCCTACGCATGCTCCAAAAGACCTTCAATTTGCTTCCAGTCACCACCAGACGCACCGTCACTCAAGCCCTCATCACCAGCCGCTTGAACTACAGCAACACACTCTGCAGAAATTACCACACAGCTCCTGAAAAGACTGCAGACCATTCAGAACTCAGCAGCCAGACTCATCCTCGACCTCCCCAGACTGACCCACATCAACCCTCACCTCAAGAAACTCCACTGGCTCCCCATCCACAAGAAATGCCAATTCAAGATTCTGACCCATGCCTACAGAGCCCTGCACAACACAACAAAGGACCAGCATACATCAACCACCGCCTGAGCTTCCACTAACCCTCCAGACTCCTACATTATGCCTCCCTCTCCCTTGCTCATACCCCCCACATCCACCAAAGTGAAAGTAGAGGGCGCCCCTTCTCTACCTCGCCGTGAAGTCCTACAACAGCCTCCGCCTCCATTTCCAGATCTCACTCTCTTCTGGAATTCAGAAGGGGGCTCAGGATCTGGCTATTCCACTGATGCCGCCCTTACAGCTTGGCCCTCAGCGCCTGGATACCCTCACGGGTTATTAGCTGAATTCTTTAAATCCTGATTGATTGATTACATGGGCAAAGTCAGTTTAGATCTGTTATGCAGTTTATTTGGACACTTAAGGCCCTAAAAAACATGGCCATGTGCCATGCTTTTACTTAAATTCTATGCAACTATTCTTGCCTTTCAACCTGACACGTAAACAGAGACTCGTGGCCAAAACAATGCTACTTTCACAATGTTACACATTCAGAAATTAGAAAAACTGCCTTTCACAGTGGCTGAAACACCCTCTGCAGTGTGGTTAATACATGGTGTAATATCTTTGCCAATTTCAACACTACAGTTTACATCCTGCATGAAACATTTCCCGGTAGGTAGATATGAAGCTCTGGGAAGGAGCTTTAACCACGAGTTGTAATCACTTATGATTACTGATGTGAACGGGCAGACAGAGAGATATTACTTACTGGAAATTAATGTGATTCTTCTGTCAGCCATTCAGTTGTTTGTAAACACATTACCATTCACAGATTATGCAATACTTTCATAGCTAATGTGGCCTTTTTTCTAAAAGGAATACAAGCCCCTTCAATTCTCCCCCTCAGTATTGTCCTTTCCAGTGGGAGTTATGTGATGTTAAGCGACCAAGATTGTTGCGGCATGAATGCTTGAATCCCTTATGTCCTTTCTGTTTCCCAAATAGTGACTTGCTTCAATAACGTGCTTTTCCATCCAACGCATGAGGTTTCTGATATTTTGTTATGGCCTTCAATTCCAACTTTGAAGGCAGATTTCAACAAGCTAAGCCGACTCAAAGCCTTATTGTTTCAAAAAGCTGTGGCATTAACATCTATCTGAGAAACCTTTGAACTGCAGGTTGCAAGGTCATCCAGCGAAATACAGTCACTTATAAGCACAAATCTCCCACTGCATTTTGGCAAGCTTGTGGAACAAATCTTTAACACTTGAGGTTTCTGATATTTCGTTATAGCCTTCAATTCCAAATTTGAAAGCAGATTTCAACATGCTAAGCCGACTCAAAGCCTTATTGTTTCAAAAAAGATGTGGCATTAATATCTGCCCGAGAAACCTTTGAACTGCAGGTTGCAATGTCATCCTGCGAAATACGTTCACGTTTAAGCACACATCTTCCAGTGCATTTTGGCGAGCTTGTGCAATGAATCTTTAATGCTTCCAATATTGTTGGTTTAGCCCACTTTTTAAAATCAGTCGGAACTGGCATAGTCAGTACCTTGCAGAAAATCTTTGGAGTGATACCATCTTTTACACATTCCCTGTTTTCAAGTGTTTTCCGGGGGATACCCTTGGTGTTATACCTCATCTGTGGCATTTTGGTTCTATTTTTGTTACTCCACAATGCATGTTCCATTCTGAAGCCCAGTGGTAATGGAACTACCACAGGCCCAGCTGTGGCATGAACGCATGATACGATTCTTTGGAGTCCCTCTGCTCCAGGAACTGAACACTGACTGGTCATTGCCATTCGGACCCGCCTGGTTTACCTGCATACAACCTGTGTTTCATTACCTGTGGTGTCCTTTCGAGTGGGCACTTGATGTTTGCCTTTCGCTGCAATTACCTGTTTCTATGGACATGAACCATTTGATAAGTCCAATAACGACCCATTTTTGCAGTTGTCCAATGAACTTGCAACTGCTTCAAGATGCATAGTATGAGCTACTTCCTACTGGGGAGATAAGTGCTTCAGCACCTGGACTTCCGAACTCCGGATTTAATAGCACAGATGCAGAACAACAGACTATTTCCTCAGCATTGGCCTATAATGAGGATCATGTCTGTTCTCTGGAGCTTTTGAATGGAGCTATTGAGAAATCATTGTCTGCTCAGACAAAATCTGTTCTGGCTTCACTAAACATTGATCTTGTAGAAGAAATCTTGGGTGCCCCTGGCTCAACCTAACTTGGTCCCCTTTTCAAAATGTTCATGTTCCATTTTCATTATGCCTATAAATCTGAATAGTATCCTTATTAGCATTGCATTGACTTTGCTTTGCTTGTGATCTCTATTATTTTGTTAATCGCTAAGTTACTCACCCACCCAAGGAGGGATGTAAGATGTCCCTTCTGGATCCACTTTGGTTCCCGCCTAATTTTCCATATTATGGGCCAGATGTAGGTAATTTTATTTTACCACTTCTTAAATACCGAATCATACCGATTCGGTAGTTAAGAAGTGGTAAAATAGAGGGGGGGAGATGTAGGTATTTCAGATTCGGTAAATACCGAATCGTTAAGATTCGGTATTTACCGATTCTGAAAATACCGATTCGGTATTGCCCATTGATTCCTATGGGCCCTGAAGCCCATAGGAATCAATGGGCAATACCGAATCTGTAATTACAGATTCGGTAAATACCGATTTTAGCAAGGGTGCAGGGGGTATCACTTTGACACCCTCTAGCACCCCAAAAATAGGCATGTGCGCCATGTGGCACACAGACATGCCCTAAGGGCATGTCTGTGTGTCACATGGCACAGGTGTGCATGCACACATGTGCATGCACACCTGGATTCGGTATTTTACCACCCAATTGGATTGGGTGGTAAAATACCGATTCTTAAAGCCCTGTGGCACTCTGACATGTGCCAGCTACATCTGCATTTACAGAATCGGTATTTTACCGAGTCTGTATTTACCGATTCGGTAATTTTACCGAATCGGTAAATACAGAATCGGTAAAATACCGATTCTGTAAATGCATGCCCTACATCTCAAAATCCAATTACCGGTCGGTAACGGCCGAATTCGGCCGTTACCGACCGGTAATTGGCCACCTACATCTGGCCCTATATGTTTTAGGCTGCCTTTGGTCTGCACAGGCACACATCATACATTTGTTTTCAAGACATTTTAGGAATATGCTGTAGATGTTGTTTGTTATTCAGTGAATCTTCTTGGGAGTCAGTCTGCACATTTTGTACAAGGTTGTGTGGAAAACATAACAAGACAGTGTACTGTTTTTGCTGCTTTTTTCAGCAACAGCTCCTACCAATCGAGCCATAACACGATAGCACAGATTTCCAACACAGTAGTTTTGATCGTGTAAACTGTGTCTCATCCCCTTGGGGGCACGGAGGAGAATACCGGCAGAGAGATCTGCCTGGAACAAACACACCTAGAGTGTGACATGCATTCTTGCATGAATTGAGTGTACACTCATGATGCGGACCACCGAAATACATACACTCAATCAATCAATCAGATTTGGAGTGGTGTGGCTCACTGGTTAGAGGCGGCAGACCCGGAAGCAGAGAACGGCCCGGGACCAGGGTTCAATTCCCGACGCGGCAGGGTCGTGGACCAGGGTCAGTGGACTCGATAATTCTCGCCTCGGTGCCTACTCTAACCAGGGATCAAACTCGGCAACTCTGGGCATTAGCTTGCCTCATCTCTACAACGGCCCCCACATTCGCCGGGGATGCCTGGTTTCACCTTGGAGATACCCAGTAGGGACCTTCTCACAGGGATAGCCAGGACGGGTTCCCCAGCGGTCTACAGCGCCACGACGCCTCAGGGCAGCAGTGCGCTTTACAAGACACATACATATACATTTACATTTACATTTATATAGCGCGCTACTCACCCAAAAGGGTCTCAAGGCGCTGGGGGGGAGGGGTCCGTTACTGCTCGAAAAGCCAGGTCTTGAGTTGCTTCCTGAAGGAGAGATGGTCCTGGGTCAGTTGTAGGTGGATGGGGAGGGAGTTCCATGTCTTGGCCGCCAGGTAGGAAAAGGATCTTCCTCCGGCGGTGGCTCTGCGAATGCGTGGTACGGTGGCGAGGGCAAGGCTGGTCGATCGCAGCTGGCGGGTGGGTGTGTAGAAGGTGAGGCGGTTGTTGAGGTACTTGGGGCCCAGGTCGTGGAGAGCTTTGTGTGCGTGGGTGAGGAGTCTTAACGTGATCCTCTTGCTGACTGGGAGCCAGTGCAGGTCTCTTAGGTGGGCGGAGATGTGGTTGTGGCGGGGGATGTCCAGGACGAGTCGTGCGGAGGCGTTCTGTATGCGCTGGAGTCTTTTCTGTAGTTTGGCTGTGGTTCCTGCATAGAGGGTGTTCCCGTAGTCCAGTCGGCTGGTGACGAGTGCCTGGGTGACCGTCTTCCTAGTTTCGGTGGGGATCCATCGGAAGATTTTACGGAGCATGCGCAGGGTGTTGAAACAGGATGACGAGACGGCGCTGACTTGTTTGGTCATCGAGAGGGAGGAGTCCAGGATGAAGCCCAGGTTTCGTGCGTGGTCCGTTGGCTTGGGGGTGGTGCCCAGGGCAAGGGGCCACCAGGAGTCGTCCCAGGCGGAGGGGGATGATCCCAGGATGAGGACTTCCGTATTGTCCGAGTTCAGTTTCAGGCGGCTGTTCTTCATCCACTCGGCGACGTCTTTCATTCCTTCGTGTAGGCTGGCTCTGGCGATGGCGGGGTCGTTGGTGAGGGAGAGGATCAGCTGGGTGTCGTCAGCGTAGTTATGGTTATGGGTCTGTAGCCAATAGCAGTAATCACTTATATATTCCTGTGCTCGCACAGTAAGGGTAGGCCTAGACAGATGGATCATTTGCCATGGTGGGATGTTTATTTTATACAGCCTGTTAGTAATGCAAATTACTTTGTTTAGTTTCATCTGCCTAGTAATCACAGCAAAGTTGCTTTATAATAGACTATGATAGTTTCAATAAATGTATTGTAAACTTTATTCATGCCTACCAAAATGTCTACTACAGGCATGCATGAGTGAGTAATGAAAGGTTAGGATCTGGTTTCACAGAGGATCAGGCTCTAGGTTGCCAAAATCACCTGCTACTCTGGGAAGGTTAGGAGTTCTGGTGAAGCACTGTGAGCTAGCCAGATATGTGGCCCCACAGATACTGATGTTGTAAACAGACTCAGTCCCTACATTCTGACATCCTGTCATCCCAAGGCACAGTTCAACTTTACCAGCAGAATCCTTGCAACAATAAACTACGACCGTAATAAATGGATTTGATAGCATGTGCTGCTCCAAATGAACTGTGCAACACCCCCCCCCCCCCCAGAAGGCTCGGACTGCAAGTGTGTGTCCTGGCACATCATTGCCTGTCTTGCCACTCTCGTTCTTGCAGTAGCACAGATCTACTATTCAAAAACTGAAAAAAGTATTCAAGTTGGCTCATTCTGTTCAGCTGCAACTCATCAGTCACAGTACGCATGAGAATCCTTCAAGGTGAGGTGGTTTCAAAAAGATCTTGTGGTGGCTCCAGTTTCTAAAGCTTTCTGCAGGCTTCCTCAGCTTTCCTACAAAGAGCTCTAGCTCGGCACATTCACTATCGGTAACAACTCACTTGCTTTAAAGGGCTTGTATTTAAAGTTAATGAGCTTCTGTTTTATCACTTGTAGGAATGATGTGTAGAACTCGAGGTCTGTGTAGGAAAGTTGAGGAAGTGTCAATTTAAAAGCTGGTCATCCCTCAGGTTTCTTTATTATGGCATTTTATGTTTAACCCCTTCCATGCTGCCGTCGGCCATTGGCCGACGCGGCCCCGCCAGTTTTGCGGAAGTGCTGCACTTCCGCAAAATCGCAGGCGCAGTAAACAGGTTAAAAGTGACTATAACGTAATGTAAGCAGTCTACTTCTAAACATTTTCATTACTCGTACATAGCAAATGCCCTCACTGCTGTCACAGTCCTCAGCTCTGATAAACAGACTGTCCAATGTTAAAACAAATTCTGGCCCTAGTCTGATATCTACTACGGCGCTCTGTCTTCTATTCACTCACTCCTAAAACTCACCCTGCATGCTTACCCCACCTTCAGAGCCAGGGATGGAAGTGGGCTTGCGGGGTGGGAAGGATGAATCTATCAGACCTTACCCTCTACTTGCCGCCCTCTAAGGGAATGCGGGTCACTAGAAATGCTGTTCCAGGGAAGTCCTGGTAGAATAACAGGACAACTGAGTTTCCCCTACCACTAGCATATCCTGTGTCTCATGGGCCCTAGTGCAAAGAATTAAATGGGGCCTCTGGCATCTGTTTGAATTATAAAATACAGCAATAATCAGGATTCAGTGCGGCTCCCAGGCCTCTAGGCCACGGTGCCACAGCATCTGCTGCAACAATGGAAGCTATTCTGGTGGCTACTACTTCAATATGACTATGTCTCCAAACGTCCCTAAACAGATGATAAAATCCTTAGAATGAGCAGTAATTCCAGTGGAAATCATGCTTTCCTAAATAGGTTGCCTGAAGAAGCAGTCACTGGTGTGGCAGTCCACAAGAAGGGAACTAGAAAGAATTCCTTTGTGTGATTCCATGAGTCAGGAATATTAAAGAAAAAGCCCCTAGCATTTATTTGGCATTTTCTCTACCATATGTTGTCAGATTTCAATGTAAGGCCCGCTCTCGTTGTAAAAATGTCGGTAGATTAGGTCTGGCTTGAAAGAGCAGCTGGTGGAAGTACCTATTGTTACCAAATCTTTAAAACAGACTCATGCTCTAAGCTATGTTAAAAAACACATCCAAGACTGTCTCTTTTACCTTCACATCTTCTGCACACTCAGAAACCACAAGAGCATCTTCTGACAGTCCTACTTCTACCTTTAAATACTAAATTCCTATAAGCTCCCGGGACCGCGCTGTGAATGGTTGTGCTAGGTGTCCAAACATGCTCTTTATGGCATAGGGGAGAACAAGAGGGATGGACAAGAAAATACATATTATGATATGTTTGTGGTTGAGAGTAGTCAGGGGTCTTCAACCCATTGAGGATGACAATGAAAAGAAGAAGTAAGAGGAAGAGAGATCTCAAAAGGAGAAAGGGTGAGAAGTCATAGGGGAGTCAGTAGACAGGAAGGGAGAAGAGGATAAAAAACAAAGGGAGGAAAGTAGAAACAAGTAATGGAAACAGAGGCGATAGAAAGATCTATTGCATACATTGCGTGAAAGGAAAGGAGACCGGGATCTGAAACAGATCTCTGCGTTATTCGTGCTGCTGCTTATAATAACAAGGAAATGGTACACTACGCAGAATTTCACTGCACTTGCACACACACGCTCATTCACTCACACTCTCTCTCGCTCTTTGTGTTCATAGACACTAATGAGCTCCTCCAGAATAAGGGCAGCTGTTCTGAAATATGTGAAGAAATGCCTCCTACTTTCAATGAGTCTCTTTTCTCCTTCCCTGCGAGGAAACAGATAAAAAGCGAAGTAATGGCAATACCAGCATCCTGCTTCTCAATCAATGCTGCACAGAGTATAAGGGTTGGAGACAAGGTGCATTGTACAGTCTTGCAATCAGGAAAATAGATATTGCAACGAAGGCATTTTCCTATTAGTGTCTCTCAAAGTAGCCTTTGAAAAGAGGCAGCAATATGTTATGCATATGCCCATTCATTCAATAGCCAGGGATCAGTTGCTTCGCTAGCCTGCTTCTTCCAATTTCAAATAGCGGTTTATGCCCCATCGCCGTCATATTTCACCGGTCACTCTGGTCAAAGGCATTCACCAGGACTGTGGTTGAGCCCCACATCTGCAGGGTGTCTTACCTGTGAAGCAAACTTGTGCAGAAGAAGACAGTTCCAGCTTGTTGTTTTGATTCTAGTTGGGCTTCGGATGTTGGTGTTAAGGGATAGTTGATCCTATCATTGTGTTGTTTTGTGCCTAGCTGAAGTCCTAATAGATATGTGGTTGTCTTGAGGGGGGTCTAGCATCCACTTGTAATTTTGTTGTGAAATGACAGAATAGACTTCTGGATTTGCTTACGTTGCCGTACACAGAGTGAAAAAGGCAGAATATGTGGCTAAAGGGGGTGTGGCTAAAGGGTGAGATTACAATTATTGAGGTAATAGTAAATGCCAAAGGAGCAGAGCACACTGACGTATGTGAAGGAAATGAAACCAGAAAATGGACGAGAAATGAGTGACACAACCCAAGTTTTGAAAAGTAAAGTTCCTGGTAAGAAGAGCACCGAGCTGAAAAGGAAGAAAGTAAGTGCAGGGTGGTTGGTAGGTGTTAGGCATGGTACTTTACACCATTTTCCAGGTGCCTAATTGTGTATCTCAAGGTTGGAGATTCACGATTAAAACAGTTCAGAAGCACATGAAAGAAGTCTTCATCAGCAAGTTCGGAAATCTATTTCATCTCGTAAATAAGAAAGGGGGCGATGAATTTACAAGTGCATGACTATTACCAATAATACTTTCTAAAGGTATGGAGTATTAGTGTGCATTGCCTATTTAGACCGCGAGTTGCAGAGGTAAATAGTGTTAAGGATGTCGGGGAAATATTAGACGAGGAAAAGGTATGGATGGAGGGACAGGGAAGAAGCATGATTAGGTGATGAAGGAACTCTTGAGTATGGGTGGTGAAAGAGGGAGAAAGGTAATCAAAGAACTGGTATAATTGTGTAACAAATGAGGTTTCTGGTGCTCCCTACTAGAAGCCTTTTGCTTCTTACTAGAGGAAACAGAGGTAATTCTAGCTGCCGCAAAACATTCTACCAAGTCAATTTAAGCAGGCAGCTGGTCCAAATGTGTTGCTTTCGTTGAGCCCGAGGGATTAAAAAAACCTTTAAATGCCTTTTTCCTGATGTTTTATGTTTTTCACTTTTCCTTCTTTTACAGAATCTGTTACCACTTCGAAAGGCTAATTTGCTGTTCTGTCCACCGTCCTGTGTCTTCCCATCTGCTCTCTCTGTTTCGGTACAATCATTGGAAAGTGAGCACGCTGCAATTGCTTCGCAACCCCTAACCTTACATCTGTTAGGGTTGCTCACAGGTATGTGCAGTCATTTATTTAATTGTAAGAATAGTAGTTGCAAGGGCCCTTGCATTGGCCCCACACTTTATTGTAGCCATACTGGTTGGGATAAGGATTCTCCTTACCATGTTATTCCTATACAGTCCACACCTCAGGAACAACCACAATTTCCTATTAATCTGGATGCAAAGGCACCTGTTAACGAAAAATCTTTTTCAACTGGAGTACCAGGGAGTAATTGAACCCTGTGTCTCTCAAAAGAATAATCCTCTTTTTCCAGTTCGGAAATCTGATCATTCCTATTGCATTTTTATCTTCGATTACAAATATTTGAATAGTCATACTCGCACGTTTGCACTGCAAAATACCCATAGTACGGCACTGATTAATAATATTGTCCATAAAACATTTAAAACAACTTCTAAACTTTGGACATCTCCAATGTTTTTTTTTCAGTCACAATTTGGCTCCAAAGAGCCGCAACTGGTCCGTGTTTAGCGCCCTTCCTATGGGCTATAAGAACAGACCAGTAGTCTTTGCGGCACGCATTGTGTCAATTCTTCATGAGATCGACCCTGATGCACTTGCTTACGTTCATGATATCTACCTAACTGATGATGAATTAAACCGCCATTTGGCAAGAGTAGCTCGCATCATTTCACGATTTGCTGTTCTAGGTTACAAGTGTAACTTCAAAAAGTCTATATAGCTTTTCTCAGTGCCCTTTTTTGGGGATATGAACTTACTCATGAGGATACATGTCTTGCCTCTCATTTTCTGGAGATGTGTGCTCAATTGCTGTCTCCCAGTACTCTTAAGAAATTCCAGTCTCTGCTGGGATTTTTGCATTTTGGCAGGACATACATACATAATACATAATGTATTATACCGCTTTATGACTTAATATGCCCTGATTTTTCCACTTTCGAACTGGATGTCGGAACCCACGGCCACACTTGGATCTTTACAGTCTGATTTACTTGAAACATGTAGCCTGCATACACGTGCTAATACCACTAACTTGGTTATCTGTGTATTGAAAGGTCGAATTGGATTTACATTCATAAACTTTAATGAAGGTGCAATGGTACCAATTGCATACAAATCGAATCTCTATTCATCTGCGTATATGTGTTTTGCTTGAACTGAGAAAATTCTAACTGCTGTACAGATGGCCATCCTTAAAGGAAAGGCCACTTGCTCAAGGGAAACGCATTATTGTCGTATCTCCTCTGCCTGCCCTTAAGACCTTCACAAAAGCCAGCATCCCTAACATGATAGCCCTCCATGCCAGATGGATAAAATGGGCTATGTACTTGACAGCCGTAGATGCAGACTTCGTCGTTGACCCTTCTTTGCTAACACAACATTTTTTGCAATATGAACATATTTATCCTTTGCCTTCTTCGATTCTGCCTCTTGATCAATATCGATTTGTTATTTATACTGATGGTTCTGCTAAACCTTCTATAGGTTCTAAGCAGCAATATTCTGTCGCATGTGCAATCATTATAGGCTTTATGTCAGAGGATATTTTTCACCCACAAGCTACTCGCACACAGTCCCTTGGGGACTGTACGGTGCAGTTGGCTGAATTGCAGGCTTTACTACTTGCACTTGGAAATACAGATCTTGAATTCCCCACCCTTGTTGTGTGTGATTAGTATTACTGTGTACTGTCCTTGAATGACAACTTACATTTCGGGCAACAAAATGATTTTAAGGATTTCAAGGGTAGCACAATAAGGCACAAACTGCCTTGGGTTAAAGTGGCAGATTTTAAGGATAAGTTGCCACTAGCTCAATACATATATTGAGTCATCAACTTGTGGGAACACATGCCATAGGAAATGCTCTTGCTGATGAAGCGGCCAAATCTGCAGTAGCCACAGCTAAAATAGCAGGAGTAACACGCTCTTAGACTAGCATCGATAATAATATCTTGGCTGCCGGTGATGCGTTTCAAAATGGCAACCTTTACCTAAGGGCTTTCCTAGCAAATACTCTTATCATTTAAATGATCAAAAAGTTCCTTGTGTAACAATTCCTGGAGCTGGTGATCCTATGATTCCCAACACAGACCGCAGACATGATTTAATTGTGGCTGCACATGAAGGTATAGCTTCTGCGCATGCCGGTGTGGCTGCCACTATTTTGCTTTTACAGCAACGCTATTGGTGGCAAGGTTTAGATTAACAAACCAGAAAATATGTTTTAACCTGTGACATTTGTCAATAAATCAAAGTTTCACTGTGTCTCGTCCACCACAGACACATCTGTTTATTTCCAACCAGCCTTTTCGCTGCATTTACTTAGATCATTGTGGTCCACTGATTTCGGATACTGCATTTATATATGTTTTGGTTGCAGTTGAGTCTTGCTCTAGATTCCTCTGGGTTTAGCCACAGCACTCGTCTGACACTAGAACTGTTATTAAAGACTTGCAAGTCTTCATAGGTATATATGCCTGTTGCGCATTCTATTCAGACCAAGGTTGGGCATTCGCTTCTAAAGTGTACCTTGATTCAATGAAGTCCTTTGGTGTGCAAGAGCATTTTTCTTCTCCATATAGACCCAAGGGTAGTTCTGTTGTGGAGAGAATGAACCGTGACTTAAAGCAGTCCTTAACGGCTAGAGTATTTGGTACAGGGCGTTGATGGGTGGACCATCTACATGGGGTTCAATGAGCATTAAATAACCAACCTTAAACATTTCTGGGTGGGCGGTCCCAAAAGTGCTTTTTGGCATCAAGATGTAAGTTACGGACCTTGATGGTCCAGACGTTGTGGCGGCTGCCGCAACCTTTGACATAGATAACCACTGTGCTGTCTTACAGGACATACAAAAGTTCAGTGGCGCTCTATCTTATAAACACTTGCCAGAGTCTCACTCTTCCAGTGCGGCGGATCAAATTCCAGTTTCTGTACAGGACATCCAAAAGTTCAGTGGCGCTCTATCTTATAAACACTTGCCAGAGTCTCACTCTTCGAGTGCGGCGGATCAAATTCCAGTTTCTGGCTGGTTTAAAAAATTTGAGATCTGGTTTGAGAGAAGGTGGCCATTAAAAAGGAATTCGGCCCATCGTACCGTGCTCCTGTTCCGGTCCTTGGCCCTCAAGGTATACAAACTGTGATTTTGCCACCTATTCCTGAAAGCACAATCACTTTGTGTCCATTGACATGTCAAACTACACCATGTGGCCGATACTTCATAGTATGCCACCGAATAGTAGTTCTTTTTAGCAAGACTTCTCTTACAGTCTGTGAGCATCACCGATGCTGATCCTCCCCGAGGGAGGGGGAGGCTGAGTCCTCCGCAGACAATTACCCTGATACGATACCTACTTCTAATATAACTTCTTGTACAACAGATGTAATTTATAATGATCCACCGCTGTAGAGTCCATCTGTGTTTGTTTTTCCAAGTACTACTGCTGGGTCCCAACCTTCTGTATTTCAGTCAAGTACCTCCGGGTACTATATGGATCAAGATAATATTTCTTCTGACAGTTCTTCTGTTTTGTACATGTCTCCGGCATATATTTGTGTTTTTATCTCATAGTTAAAACACACTTATTTAGTCCCTCCTTGGATATATGTCTGGATCATACTTTCCTTGTTTTTTTTGTTCATGTGGCTTGGATTTCCTACAGCTCAACGGCCATTACCTCCCAGATTGTTCTGCTACAGAACTGGTCGACTGGGTGTTGGGCCCCCATTTTTCATTGTACAAACTGAAACGAGATTTGTCCCTTGTTAACATTTCATCCTTTCCAGTGACTGATGGAATTGTTTGGGATACAGTTCCTTTCAATATATTCGGTATGACGAAAATCCTGCAGCTATCATCTGTGATGAGATTTTCTATGGGTGATGTAATAATACCCGGGTTGCATTTAGATGATTGGGAAGTTGATAGTGTAAATTCTATGCTTTCAGAATTAGAGTATTATACTTTTTTTGAAACAGAAGATCTATACCTTAACTCTGCCAACTATGCTGAGATATTCTGCTACCATCGGTCATTTAGAGAGAATATCGAAAAACAGTATCCCCATGCAAAAATATCAAGTCTAAAATATCGTGATTAGGAAATATTGTCAGCAAGAATATCGATGTCAAGAATATCAATTTTAAGGTAAGTAATACTGATTTCTAAAATATAGAAGTCAATATCATTTGCAAAAATATACTGGCAGATGCATCAAAGTTATGTTTTGCGAGTCCTTAATAGCGAATTTTAAGGAATCACTATTAAAGACTCGCAAAACGGGATGCATGTAGGAATCGCAATGTTATTAGCGATTCCTACAGATTCCTTATTTGCGATTCGGTAATAGCTAATCGCTAATAAGGAATGGCTTTCCCATTCATTCCTATGGGCCTTTAGGAAAGCCATTCCTTATTAGCGATTAGCTATTACCGAATCGCTAATGTTCCGCTATTTCAAGGGTGCCAGGGTGTCCAAAGGACACCCTGTTGCACCCCTGAAATGGACCTGTGCACAAATGTTACACACACACATACCCTAAGGGCATGTGTGTGCGCAACACAAAAGTGCATTTTTCAAAGTTTAAGCAAATTACCACGAAGTTCAACTGCATGGTAATTTGCTCCCCCTATTGGCGAATTTGCTATTTTTTTGGGTTTCATGCATTGCATTTAAGGAATCTCATTTTGGGATTCCTTAAATGCAAGAGCAATTTAAGGAATCGCTATTTAGAGATTCCTTAAATTGCGATTTCTGCATTTGGGATGATGCATCCCAAATGCAAAAATACCGGGAGCAAACGGCCAGATTCTGAGAATCTGCCCGTTTGCTCCCGGTATTTTCTTTGATGCATCTGCCTGATAGTTGTTTAAAATATTGTTTTTTAATTAGGGTTATGTATTTTACTATATATTTTAAATAAATGTGATGTATTTTGTTTCTATAAATATTGTATACATTTTGTTTATGTTTTTAATATATGTTTTACATTTTTTAGTAGTTATTAAATTTAATTTAATTACATTTTGTGTTTTATTTTGTTCTGTAGTAGATGGTGAGATTAAACGGCAATAGGGTGGGAAGTAATTTAATTAAAAGAAATTATTATTTTGTATTTCATATAAATTATTTAATTGATATTTAATTGTGTTAATTGTGATTTTAATTAATTTTTTGGGTAAAGTATGTGTGGGTCTGTGGGGTTTAAAAGGGGAAAACAGTGGGAAGTAATTAATACATAATTAGTTGTTAATTAATATTAATTAATTGATAATTATGATCATTGTGTGATTTTTGTTTAGTTACTAGTTGTGAGATTATAGGGGTAAAGAGTGGGAAGTAATTTATTTTTTATTAAATAATTAGTTAGCAAGTCATATTAATTAATTGATAATTAATTGTGTTTTTGTGTAATTAATTTCGATTTTTGGTGCAGGTTGTGGGGTTTATAGGGGTAAAGGGTGGGAAGTATTGTTTTTAATGAATTAATAATTTGTTGATAATTAATATTAATTACCTAATTGATAATTATGTTAAATGTTTTTAGGCGTGGGTTTTTGGTTTATAGAAGTAAAGGGTGGGAAGTTAATTAATTTACATTTAGTTGTTTCATACTATTAGTTAATTGAAAATCAATTTCAAATTTGTAATTAATTTTTTTTAAGTTACATTTTAGGTGCAGGTTGTGGGTATTATAGGGGTAAAGAGTAGGATGGTAATTAATTTTAATGAATTATAATTTGGTTTTTAATTAATAATATTTGTTTAATTGATCATTAATTATGTTAATTGTGCAATGATTTTTTTTATGTGTGGGTTGTGGGTTTTGTAGGGGTATGGGGTGGGAAGTAAATTATCTGTTGCTTAAAAATATTTTTTATTATTATTCATTATTAATTTAATCATTATTTGTGTAATAATGTTTTGGTAAATGTTATGAGTGTGTTGTGTGTTTTGTGGGGGTATATTGTGGGAAGTACATTAATTATAATGAATTCATAATTAATATTTAATGAAAATTAGTTTGTTGATAAATATTTATATTTTTAGTGTAACAACTTTTTTAGGTGCAGGTTGTGAGTTTTGTGGTGTTTTAGGGTGGAAAGTAACTAATCTAAATGTATGTAATAAATAATGTTTTTGTTAATAAATCATTTCTAAATAAAAATATTTATTTGTATGCAAATTATTTTCGTAATTTATTTATAATAATATTTGTAGGTATTTGTAATATATAACATTGTAATATGTTTATATCTGTTATCATATTTAATAAATATATATTTTATTTTTGAACATATTTATGTTTTTATTTACTTTGTGTTTCATTTTTTTTTTGTTGAAGATACTTTGGGCATCATTAAGATGGCGGGCGGACTCGGTCCGCCCGCCATCCTTCCGTGGAATGGGACCGCCCACAAATTGGTGCGGGGGTCCCGTTGGTGACATTAGGATGCACCCGCCACACTGGTGGACGCATCCTGCATTCTTGACATTGCGGCGGGCCGTGCTTTCAGCAACGCCGGCCGCAATGCCAAGGCATGTCGTGCAGTTCCATGCACAACGTGGCAGGCACCACACGGTGCCTGCCATGTTGTGCATGGAACTGCAGGGGGGTACCATAGGTACCCCCCCATGTGCACCCCTCACCCCCCAGAATCCCTGGGGGCCGCTACGGGCCCCCTATTATGAGAACCACCTGCTTTTCCGTGGCAGCAGCAGATATGCTAAAATGGATGGCGGTGTCTCCCAGCCACCGCCACCATGTTAACGGCTTTTCTGCCCGGTTGACTCTTCGACCGGAAAGAAAAACTGGCGGACGGTCTTTCCATTCGCCGGGGTCTCCCCCGCCATGGTAATGTGGCAGGGGGAATTTAAAGGTGGGTGGTGGTTTTTTTGTTTTTAATGTTGGACTGGCTGGAATGAGACTAGTAAATGTTACCCCTTTGCATTCCAACAGTTCCCCTACTGTTGTACTAACTGGAATGGGAATAGTAAATTGTACCCCTCTGCCATCTAACACTTTTTCTACTGTTGCACTTATTGGAGTGGGAATAGTAAATGTTACCTCTCCCCAATCCAACACTTTCCCTACCGTTGTACTGACTGGAGCGGGAATAGTACATTTTATTCCTCCGCTATCCAACACTTTCCTTACTGTTGTACTTATTGGAGTGGAACTAGTAAATTTTACTCCTCCGCTATACAACACTTTCCTTACTGTTACACTCATTGGGGTGGGAATAGTACATTTTAACCCTCTGTAATCTAACACTCTCCCAACTGTTATAGTGGTTGGAGTGGGAACAGTAAATTGTACCCCTTCGCACTACAACTGTTTTTCTACTGTTGTACTGGCTGGTATGTGTACAGTAAATATTACCTATCTGCAGTCCAACATTTTTACTACTGTTGCATTTGTTGGAGGGAGATTTGTAAATTTTAACCAGTTTTATTTTTTTGTGCTGTGTGACTTGAAAGTAGTACATTTTTGATATATTTATTTTAATAGTTTGCACAGTTTGGTATAAATTGTATAAATTGTAGTGGGAATAGTATATGTATAACATTTTATATATTAGCATTTATTTTATGCAGTTATTTATATATGCTTTAATATTTTCAATTATTAATATTTTTAATGTGTGAAATAATTTTGACTAAATGTCAAGAAGTTTAAGAAACGTACCAGAATGAAAAGGCTAAAGTACGTTATGGCAAAGACGGAGAGTGTACAAGATTTTTTCCAATAAGGAAGGGGGTCAGGCAAGGTTGCCTCCTGGCCCCCTATCTTTTTAACCTCTACACAAACGGTTTAGAAAAAGCTTTGCTCTAATCAGGTCAAGACTCCCCAGTAATTAATGGTCGGGCCATTCCATCCTTAATGTACGCGGATGACGCAGTCTTAATGTGCCGAACTCAAGTGGGGCTACAAAGACTATTAGACGGTTATGTGGCATTTATGCGTGGGCTGAGATTAAGGGGTAATACATCAAAAAATTTATTATGAGGTGTGATAGAGGGAGCAAAAAATGCAGACATATCTTTATAGATAACCACAAAATCAATTGTGTTAACACTTTTAGCTACCTAGGTATCTTATTTGACATGGGTCCAAGTGGCCCAAACGAGAAGACTTGCCTTTTTAAAAACAATCGCTGCTTTATACAACTTCTCGAAAAAATTTGGTCCAAGGCCCCCGCAAATATTGTTACAAATTTACAGAGCTAAATGTATATCTACGTCTACGTATGTCTCTGGACTATGGGGGCACTGTAACGTCCAACTGCTTCAGTTGATAGAAAATCAATTTTTTAGATATATACTGTCATGTTCCGCCAGACGGAGGGGTTTTCGAAACCCGTTTCCCGTGATTCGAGATACGGGAGGATAACAGACTACAACTCCCGGCATGCCAGAGGACGTTACGCAAGTCACGCAAAGGACGTGCGCAACAAACCATCAAAAGAACTGAAGGAGAACGAAGTCTTTGCCGATAATTCTGTTTTCGTCCTGGTGAGCGTATGGTGAGAAACGGAGGAGGCGGTAAGCAAGCGGACTATTAATGCGTCTGGGATTACGGTGCCGTCATTCCCAATTGACTTTGGTGTTTCACGCAAGGGCGTGTAACGCTTGTCCTTCATTTGGTTTTCCCCTCGGCTGAAGGGAAAACAATCGGGCTGGGTGTGAGAGGAACACCCGGCGTCTTGGTGCTTTAACTTTGACATTTGGATCGTTTTGCAAAGTTCAGAGCAAGCGCGCTATTCACAAGGGGAAGGACTACCTACATAACTTTGTTTTAACGAGGAAGACTTTACCCTCGTCTGAACCTTGCCTCGACCTTTACTAGGAGAGGTTACTTTAGTAGCTCTTCCGAGTGTGTGAGACAAAGTCATACACGTGCAAATACCCTTACAGACAGGAACGTGGGGGGTATATCTGTTTGTTGGTGTGCTTCTATAACACCAGGTTGTACGCAATAACCTTTTATGTTGTTTCTTACATTGCTATTTTCTTTCCATCACATACTCCTTGTTTCTTATGATTTGTGTATGTAGGAGACTCCAAGTGGGGTATAATCAGAACGAATTAACTCCCCCCATTGAAGAAGGTATCCTGTGCACATTCGGTAGGTGTATCTGGTAGATTAGGATGAGAACAGCCCCTTTTTTGACTTAGGGTCTTTTGGTAGATAAAACAACGTGTTTGTGCTTTGTCATCCTTGCAGCTGGGTGGAGTGCCTGATACCTCAGCCTTGAGAGTCTATTACTGAATCACTCACGTCTTTTTTCTTTACAGGTACGCTTAGGAGGTAAAGGGTTTTTCCCTGGGTGGTAAAGAGAGTGAGATAGAGAAGGAGGACTAGTATTACCTGAACAGGGGGGGGGGTTTGTCTAAACCCGTTGTTCTTTGTCGTTTCAGGTCTCCCTCCCTGCTGTTCCCTTCCTTTCCCTCCCCGGTTGAACACCCTTAGTTGTCTGTGCGTACTCCATCAGACTCTGAGGTGGTTCTGATGGGGAGGTTATAGGCTTAGCAACACAGCCCCGAAGAGGTCAGAAAGCAGACCCGGACAGAATTATCGGCCCAAGAATTCTATCCACTTCTTGGCTGTGTTGATCCCTGAGATGACGACCTTAGACGATGTGTTAGCTGCGTTAGCACAGGTCCAGGTGGAATTAACAGCATCCAATAGAGAAGTGGCCGCTTCTCGAGCGGAAAACGCTCAGCTGCGAGCACGCTTAGATAGAATGCCTATCGTCCCGGCAGCAGGGGGTGGGGGAGCCTCCGCCGCCACCTCTGTAGTGGTTGAAATGCCCGCTCAAATCCCCTTGGCCCCGCCTGAAAGGTTCTATGGGGATAATAAGAAGGTGCAGGTGTTTATAACGCAAGTGTTAATGCACTTCATGTGCAAACCCAAAATGTTCGCCACTAACCAAGCTAGGGTTGCCTTCCTGATTTCATACCTAGGGGGTGAGGCAGCACAGTGGGCAGTCCCTGTGGTTCGAAGAGACGACCCCCTTCTCTATGATTGGAATGAGTTCCGTGCAGAGTTCGAGAAGACTTTTGACAGGAGAGCAGAAACGTTCACAGCGGATCGAGAGCTGCTGAAACTTAAGCAGGGAGACACAGACTTGGTTACCTGTTTAAACCACTTTCGTCGGTTGGTGGCAGAAACCGAATGGCCAGAAGCCAAACAAACCGCTTTGTTCTATCAAGGACTGAATGAAGACCTTAAGGATGTCCTGGCCCAAATCGATCCGCAACCCCGGACGTGTAAGGCCCTTATCGAACTTGCCTTACGACTCGATCATAGAATGAAGGAACGCAAGGGGGACCATAAGAAAAGGGAACGACCGGTCACGCCCTATGAAAGTCCTACTTCGGGAGACAAAGCCATTCCTCAATCTGAATCTATGGAGATAGGAGCTGTGAGGGCTTCCCTTACAGCAGGAGAAAAAGACTATCGTCTCAAACAAGGGTTGTGCCTATACTGTGGGAAAAAAGGACACTTCCTACGGGAATGTCCAGTAAAACCCAAACCTGGGAGGATGAGACCCGGACAATCCTCCGCTGTTCTCTCCGGAAAAGAGTCGGGAAACTCCAACGCTTGAAGGTGTGTGAAGGGGAACCGTCAAGCAAGTACACTATCCCTTCTGTAAACCCTGACGTGGACCAAGGAAAAAACCATTTATATTTGGATATGACACAGTTGATGGGTGATGAGCAGAAAGCACAAGTTACTACTTGTGTAACGATATATCTGTAAGAGACATTAGTTAGTATTAGATTCCTTACTTTAGAATATCCCCAGGCGTCAGACTGGATCCGGAAATTTTTGCGTAGCAGTACCCTTGCGCGTCGGTAGGCGTCGTCTGCGGCTCCGCGTCCGTCGTCGGCGTCGTGGGCGCCGTGATGACGTTGTCGGAGTACTTAGACGCCGCCTCCGCGTGCTGACGTCAGTTCTTAGACACAGCTTTTCCGCGCCAGAAAACGCAGAGCCATGTTAAAAACCAACACTGGTGCCATTGAAACTAGGGCCCTGAAGGGGACAACCCTAACCCTAGATATTGGTTCGCAGAATGGGGAGGATGGGTGGGTCGGTAAGGAATCTAATACTAACTAATGTATCTTACAGATATATCGTTACACAAGTAGTAACTTGTGCATCTGAAAGAGACACGTTAGTATTAGATTCCTTACCTTAGAATAGATACCCCAGCAATACCAACCCCGGAGGTGGGTCTGCGAACCAATACTCACACCAGAAAGTCCTGGAGGACGGAACGGCCAAAGAAGCCATCCCTCCGGACTTGGCTGTCCAGGCAGTAGTGTCTTGCAAACGTGTGCAGCGATGCCCACGTAGCTGCCTGACAGATGTCTTGTAAGGGCACACCCCTGCCCAAGGCAGTGGTAGTCGCCGTGGCTCGGGTAGAATGAGCCCGCAATCCAGCAGGGGGCTCCTTCCTAGCCAAGGAGTAGCATGCCTGGATACACAAGATGATCCACCGGGAGATGGTCCGCTTGTGCACCGCATTCCCCTTCTTAGCGCCCACGTAACCAACAAAGAGTTGGTCATCCACCCGGAACTGGCGTGTGCGATACAGATAAAACGAGAGCGCACGTTTTGGGTCCAGACGATGGAGCCGCTCTTCCTCTTTAGAGGGATGCGGTGGCGGAAAGAAGGTAGGCAAGGTGATAGACTGCCCAATGTGGAAGGCCGTGACGACCTTGGGCAGGAAAGATGGTTTGGTACGAAGCACCACTTTGTCCGGATGGACAGAAAGGAAAGGTGGAGTACAAGAAAGAGCCTGGAGCTCACTCACTCTCCTGGCAGAGGTGATGGCAACCAGGAAAGCAGTCTTCAGAGTCAGAAGGCGAAGAGGGCAATTGTGAAGTGGCTCAAAGGGAGCGCACATCAGAAAAGTCAGAACCAGGTTCAAGTCCCACTGAGGCATCACAAACGGAACAGGAGGAAAAGTGTGAGTGATGCCTTTAAGAAATCTGTTCACAATAGGGGACTTGAACAAAGAAGGCTGATCAGGTAGCCTGGGAAAGGCTGAAAGGGCAGAAAGGTAGCCCTTGATAGTGCCCAGAGCAGAGCCCTGCTGGGCAAGAGAAAGAAGGAAGAGAAGAACCTCTGAAAGAGGGGCAGCAAGAGGATCCACAGCCTTTGCTGTGCACCATGCCACAAATCTGTTCCACCTGCAGGCGTATACCGACTTTGTGGAGGGACGCCTGGCTGCCAGAATGACGTTACAGACTTCAGGAGGCAAGTCAAATGGCCTCAACTGTCGCCGCTCAATCTCCAAGCATGGAGGTAGAGACTGGACAGGTTCGGGTGGAGGACCGTCCCCTGCTGCTGCGACAGAAGGTCCTCCTGAAGAAGCAGACGAACCGGGGGATCGACTGACATACTGAGTAGCTTGGGATACCAGTACCTTCGAGCCCAGTCCGGAGCCACAAGGATGACTTGGGCCCGGTCGCGCCTGATCTTCTTCAGCACTCTGAGCAGAAGTGGTATAGGCGGAAAGGCGTACAATAGACCGCAACTCCACTCGCGACGAAAAGCGTCTCCGAGCGAGTGCCGCCTTGGAAATTCCAACGCGCAGAACTGATGACATTGCGCGTTCTCTTCGGTGGCGAATAGATCTAACCAAGGCTCTCCCTATTGCTGAAAGAGGCCTTGCGCCACGTCCGAGTTCAGACGCCATTCGTGATCCATCATGCACCTGCGGCTGAGTTCGTCCGCCCTGGCGTTCAGAGAACCTGCCAGGTGTTGAACCACCAGGGTCACGCCCTGATGTTCCAGCCATTGCCAAAGGCGCAGAGCCTCCTGGCAAAGGGTCCACGACCCCACCCCGCCCTGTTTGTTGCAGTACCACATGGCGGTGGTGTTGTCCATGAACACCTGCACTACACTCCCCCGAGGGGAGGAATGCCTTCAGTGCTAGACGAATCGCCCGAAGCTCCAACATGTTGATGTGGAGTCGAGTCTCCGCCGGAGACCAGAGCCCTCTGATCTCCGCCTCTCCCATGTGGCCTCCCCAGCCCTGGAGGGACGCGTCCCTCACAACTACGTGCTCCGGTTGGGGAAGGGAGAGGGATCTGCCGCAGACCCAATCGCGGTCCGTGAGCCACCACTTCAACTGTCTCGCAGTGCCCTCCGCGATCAGGACATGGTCAGATAGGTTGCCTTGATGCTGGGCCCACTGAAACTTCAGGTCCCACTGCAGAGGCCGCATCCGCCATCTGGCGTGATGCACCAGCAGGATGCAGGAGGCCATCAGCCCCAGAAGCCGCAGCGTCAACCTGACCGAAACCCGGGATAACGGCTGAAAGATGGGAATCAGAGCCTGAATATCCCGGACCCGCTGCTCGGGTGGATAAACCCGAAACTGCGCCGAGTCTAGAACCGCTCCGATGAAGAGGAGCTTCTGAGAGGGGCACAGGTGTGACTTTGGCACATTGATAGAGAACCCCAGCTGATGCAGGAGGTCTGCCGTAGTCTGGAGGTGGCTGACGACTGTCTGGGGCGTGCCCGCCTTCAACAGCCAGTCGTCGAGGTAGGGGAAGACTGAAACCCCCAACCTGCGCAGATGAGCTGCGACCACCGCCATCACCTTTGTGAACACCCGTGGGGCGCTGGTAAGGCCGAAGGGGAGCACGGTAAACTGAAAGTGCTTGTGGCCAACCGTGAACCGCAGGTAGCGCCGGTGGGCCGGCAGGACGGGGATGTGGAAATAAGCGTCCTGCAAGTCCAACGCTACCATCCAGTCTCCTGGATCCAGGGCAGCTAAGACCTGAGCCAGCGTCAGCATCTTGAACTTCTCCTTCCGGAGGAAGCCGTTGACGTTCCGTAGGTCCAAGATAGGGCGCAGGCCCCCTTTGCCCTTCTTGGGTACCAGGAAGTAGTGGGAGTAGCAACCACACCCTACTTCTGGCCCAGGAACGCGCTCGATGGCCCCTTTGGCCAAGAGGGCCGTAACTTCCTCCTGGAGAAGTCACAAGTGATCCCCCGATACACGGTGGTTCTGCGGTGGCATGGTTGGAGGAGTCGCCTCGAAGGGGAGGGAGTAGCCCCTTCGGACGATCTGCAGCACCCACCTGTCCGACGTGACAGTGCGCCAGTGGAGGTGGTGATGGCGAACCCTGCCCCCCACTGGCGTCACATGGACCTGAAAGCACGGACTAGGAGGGTTTTGAGGCGGATGCTGCGGGGGAAGGTGTGGACTGACCTCGCCGCTGCCCACGACCGCCTGGACGGCGGTTCCCACGGCCGCCACCGCGTTGGGTATTGCCCTGCGGCGCGTGGCTGGCGGCACGTGCGGGCGCACCCCTTCCGTGGCCACGAAAGGAGTGATAGGCAGCCGGTTGCTGGCGTTGGCCCGAGAGGCCTAAGGACTTGGCCGTAGCCCTGGAGTCCTTAAAACGCTCAAGCGCATGGTCTGCCTTGTCGCCAAAGAGGCGACGGCCATCGAACGGCATGTCCATGAGCGTGCTCTGGACATCTGCCGAGAAGTTGGCGGATCTCAGCCAGGCGTGGCGTCTGACCGCCAACGTCATTGCCATCGCTCTACCCAGCGAGTCAGTGGTATCCAGCCCACACCGGATGGAATACTTGGCTGCATCCCGGCCCTCCACAAGGGCTTGGCCGAGTTTGGCCCGTACCTCCAACGGACACTCTGGCAGCACTTCCGCGACCTTATCCCACACAGAGTGGGTGTAACGTCCCAAGAGGCAGGCGGTGTTGGAAGACCGCAGGCCCAAACTAATGGATGAGAAGATCTTCTTCCCATACTGGTCATACCTCTTGGATTCCCGATCCGGCGGGGCCGACGGGAATGCGGTTTGGGAATTGGAGGCCTGGATGACCAGGCTCTCGGGGGTAGGGTGGGAGGACAGAAAACATGGGTCGCCCGGGGCTGGGCGGTGGCGTCTGGCCACGTTCCTATCTACGGGCGAACCCGTAGCGGGCTTGGACCAAGTGCCCAGAAGAACGTCAGTCAAGGCCTCATTAAAGGGCAGCAGAGGCTCGGCCGAGCTTGACTGCGGTTTAAGGACCTCAGTGAGGAGGTTAGTCCTCACGGCCGCGACGGGGAGCTCAAGGTTTAAGGCCTTGGCAGCCCTCATCAGCACCACACTATATGGTGCCCCCTCCTCCGAAGCCACGGTAGGAGGGGAGACAAACCCAGGGTCTGGAGAGGTGTCCTGGCCACTGGCCTCCCCAAGGTCTCCTGTCCAGTCCTCATGAGACTGACACTCCCTGGTCAGAGGGTCCTCAGACCCCTCCCAGTCCTCTCCTTCACCCATCTCCTGAAATTCAGGGTCCTCAACCAATGGGGCCTGTTCATAAAAGTTAAATTCACCCAACGGCGTCTGGAGCGGCGCCCAACGGGGCCGTCCCGACGGGCGAACAGGAACGGAAGTAGAACCGGGGTCGGCGCCGCCCGAGGACGGCGCCGGAGGCGACACCTGAGGGTCCGACGCCGGGGAGGCCGTCAGATCCACCGGCGACGAACCAGATCCCGAAGGAGGACCAGCGGCGTCCTGCGGCGCCGGGCCCGAAGGCGCCGGCGACGTCGGAACAACTGGACCCCTCGGCGCCGGGCCCGAATGCGCCGGTGGCGTCGGGATAACAGGGACCTGCGGCGCCGGGCCCGAAGGCATCGGCGGCGTCGGGGCCGAAGCACCCGACGGCGTCGGGCCGGAGCCGCCGACCCGCTAGGGCTCCCAGACGGGTCCGCTGGGCCCGGAGGCGCCGCGGAGCCCGTCGGAGGAGAGAGTTTCCTCATGGCCATGAGGAAGCGCTCGACCTCCTCCGGCGTCGCGTTGAGCCCAGGGACCGTAGGGTATGGGGCTGGACGCGGCGCCCGCGACTCCGACGGAGCCGCGTGGGCGGTGTCACCCGAACCCCCGGCCGCATCGCGCGAGCGTCGGGGGGAGTCCGAGGAGCGATGACGCCGCTTGGACTTCTTGTGCCGCTTACCTGACGACGACTTCGACCCGGAGGAGTGCGGCCTACTCTCGGAGCTGTGGTGGCTCCGGGCCCGCGACCTGTCCCTCGACCTCCCATGGGATCGGGACCTCTCACGGCGCGGGGCCGACTGCCGGAGTTCGAGGCGCCTACGGGACCGCTCCCGCCTGGCTTTCGAAGAGAGGGCCCGGCAGTCGGAGCAGGCCGTGTCGTCGTGGTCGACGCCCAAACACGACAAACACACGCGGTGAGGATCCGTGACCGACATCAGCCGGTCGCAATCGTCGCAATGCTTGAAGCCGGGCATCCCTATCGGCACAGTTTCGGAGTCGAGAGACTTCGAAATAGTAATCAAAAAGGATCAAAAAGTTTAGTCACAATTGACTAGGGTTACTGCTTTTTCCAGATCTGCGCTTGCTGGCGCGGAAAAAAGAAGAACTGACGTCAGCACGCGGAGGCGGCGTCTAAGTACTCCGACGACGTCATCACGGCGCCCACGACGCCGACGACGGACGCGGAGCCGCAGACGACGCCTACCGACGCGCAAGGGTACTGCTACGCAAAAATTTCCGGATCCAGTCTGACGCCTGGGGATATTCTAAGGTAAGGAATCTAATACTAACGTGTCTCTTTCAGATGAGGTGCGCGCCATGGTGGATTCGGGAGCTAATGGGTGTTTTATGGACTGTATAGAAGCCCAGAGACTAGGAGTGCAACTCCTTGTCAAAGAAAAACCCGAAATCGTGTACGCCGTTGACGGGAAAGAACTCGAGGCCGGACCCATCACGCATCACACAGCGGAATATAGGCTTACATACGAAGGTAAGCATCATGAAATCATGGTGTTCAACATAATACAAGCACCCCAATATGGCATAATCTTGGGGCTTCCATGGTTACAAAAACACGAACCGGTGATCCAGTGGAAGAACAGAACGGTTCAGTTCTTATCTCCTTATTGTAGGGACCATTGCTTCCTTGGGCTACACAATCCTTCGCAGGCACTGGCCACGGCTGCGAGGATAGCAACAGCCGCCGAAAAAGAAGTGTCTCTCCCACAAAGCCTATGAAGCGGTATTTAGCGATAAAGAAGCAGAGACGCTTCCTCCGCATAGGGCATATGATTGCCGCATCGACCTTGTTCCGGGGGCAGCCATTCCCAATGGTCGGATATATGCCCTCACGTTACCAGAAAACGAAACCCTCAGGGCTTACCTGGACAAGTATCTTGCATTAGGATTTATCCGGCCGTCCAGGTCACCTGCAGCCTCGCCATTATTTTTCATCTCGAAGGCGAACGGCGAGAAACGGTGTTGCATTGATTACAGGGCGTTGAATACCATCACCGTCAAAAACCAATATCCGTTGCCATTAATCCCGGTGCTGCTAGAACAGGTGAGATCCGCTGCAATATACACCAAATTGGACCTTCGAGGCGCTTATCACCTTGTTTGGATCAGGAAAGGAGACGAGTGGAAGACGGCCTTCAAGACGCGGTATGGGCTCTACGAGTACCTGGTCATGCCCTTTGGGCTCTGCAACGCCCCGGCCGCGTTCCAATACTTCCTCAATGAGGTATTGAGAGAATACACTGACCGTCATGTCGTTGTGTATATCGACGATATACTTATCTATTCCGATTCCACAGAGGAACATGTACACCACGTACGCTTAGTTCTACAAGCCTTGCAAGCGCATCACTTGTTTTGCAAAATCACAAAATGTGAGTTTCATGTAATGACGGTGGAGTTTTTAGGAGTCATGCTCACTCCCTCAGGCCAAGTGATGGCGGAAAGGAAGGTCCAAGCTATTAAAGACTGGCCTCGCCCGTGCAACGTTAAAGACATTCAGAGCCTGTTAGGGTTTGCGAACTTTTACAGGCGTTTTATTCAAGGTTTTTCGGGGATGGTGGCCCCTTTGACCCGTCTCAATAGGAAGAACGAGCGGTTCCAATGGACGGCTGAAACACAAACTGCCTTCGACAACCTGAAAACAGCATTTTCGGCAGCTCCAGTGCTTTCGCATGCCAACCCTGAACTGCCGTTCATTGTAGAGGCAGACGCTTCTGAAGCAGCTTTGGGAGCCGTGCGGTCTCAAAGAGAAGAAAACATAGGCATGCTGCACCCCATTGCCTACATGTCGAGGAAAATCAGCCCGGCTGAAAACAACTATACCATAGCGGAAAAGAAGCTGCTGGCCATTCGCGATGCATTCCTGGAGTGGAGACATTGGCTGTTGGGGGCGAAACATCAGGTCACAGTATACACAGACCACCGAAATCTACAATTCCTCCGTGCAGCAAAACATTTAACACCTAGACAACTGCGGTGGATGTTGTTTTTTGAGGAGTACCAATTTATAGTGACCTACAGACCCGGCACACAAAACAGAAACGCAGATGCTCTAACAAGACAGGAAAATCCAGTTCTGTATTCCAAGACACCCGTGCGAGCCATCATTGAACCCTCCAATGTCATAGGAGCAACCCAAACGCAGGACTTTCTAACTAAAGTGAGAATTGGAAGTCAGACATGTGTGTGGAGGACGTGGCTGCGACACCACCCTGAGTGGAAGATGAAACAGGGAATCCCGATGAGGGGAGCGCAGATTCTTGTTCCTGCGGTTCCTTTACGTCGAATCGTATTCTCGTGGTGCCATGACGTACCTTGTGCAGGACACATGGGATTTGTAAAGACACTCGAGAAAGTCTTGAGACAGTTCTGGTGGCCTTCGGTTAGGCCGGATCTACGTCAGTGGGTTGCAGCGTGCACGAAGTGCTCTCAGATGAAGGCTGATCGTCAACAACCACAGGGACTGTTACAACCCATGCCCACTCCGGAGCTCCCCTGGGAAAGGTTTTCCGCTGATTTGATAGTGGGTCTTCCCAAAGATCAGGGGAAAACAGCCATAGTGGTAGTAGTCGATTACTTAACCAAAATGGGGCACTTCATTGCGTGTCCTCAGGTCCCAACGGCAGGCCAGTTGGCACACATACTCCTTGTAAATGTAGTTAGGTTACACGGGCTCCCGAAGGACATAGTGTCTGATCGGGGCGCACAATTCACAGCTAGATTCTGGAAGGCCTGGTGTTCTGAACTGCAAATTCAGTCCTCGTTGTCTACAAGTTTTCACCCTCAAACCGACTGACAAACGGAGAGGCTGAATCAAACATTGAAACAGTATCTTCGTTGTTACGTGCAGGAAAACACTGACTTGTGGGTGGATTGGTTATGGGTTGCGGAAATAGCCTACAATAACTCCCAGCATTCCTCTACCCTACATTCCCCATTCCTTAGCTCCTATGGTTTTCATCCCCGGTTCACTCCCATGTTGGCGCCTAATGCATGTACTAAGTTGCCTGAAGTCAGGGAGAGGTTGTTACGTGTTCGCAAGGTACTCCTGGCTACATGGAAAAACCTAACAAAAGCCAAGGCTCGCTACAAACATCAGGCTGACAAACACCGTAGGCCTGGTCCGGTGTACAGGAGAGGGGACTTGGTATGGTTGTCTACCAAGAACATCTCGTTCAAGAAACATAGCGTGTTCAACCCTCGTTTTATAGGGCCTTACAGGGTGTTGGGACATGTGAACCCGGTGGCGGTTAGGTTGTGTTTGCCCACTCACTTTAAGATACACCCTGTGTTTCATGTCTCTCTCCTGAAGCCCTCTCGCTGTCCTATGCGCCGTGCCCCCCTGCCCATCTGGGTCCGGCAGGACAGGGAGTACGAGGTGCATCGGGTGCTTGATTCTAAGTGGGTGCGGGGACGCTTGCACTACCTGATTTCATGGAAAGGCTATGGGCCTGAGGAGAACTCGTGGGAGCCGGCTAGGGGGGTCCATGCTCCCAAGCTGGTGGCTAGGTTCCATCGCTAGTGTCCTGCGGCCGTTTCCGTCCCTTTGTGAGGGGGGATGTACTGTCATGTTCCGCCAGACGGAGGGGTTTTCGAAACCCGTTTCCCGTGATTCGAGGTACGGGAGGATAACAGACTACAATTCCCGGCATGCCAGAGGACGTTACGCAAGTCACGCAAAGGACGTGCGCAACGAACCATCAAAAGAACTGAAGGAGGACGAAGTCTTTGCCGATAATTCTGTTTTCGTCCTGGTGAGCGTATGGTGAGAAACGGAGGAGGCGGTAAGCAAGCGGACTATTAATGCGTCTGGGATTACGGTGCCGTCATTCCCAATTGACTTTGGTGTTTCACGCAAGGGCGTGTAACGCTTGTCCTTCATTTGGTTTTCCCCTCGGCTGAAGGGAAAACAATCGGGCTGGGTGTGAGAGGAACACCCGGCGTCTTGGTGCTTTAACTTTGACATTTGGATTGTTTTGCAAAGTTCAGCGCAAGCGCGCTATTCCCAAGGGGAAGGACTACCTACATAACTTTGTTTTAACGAGGAAGACTTTACCCTCGTCTGAACCTTGCCTCGACCTTTACTAGGAGAGGTTACTTTAGTAGCTCTTCCGAGTGTGTGAGACAAAGTCATACACGTGCAAATACCCTTACAGACAGGAACGTGGGGGGTATATCTGTTTGTTGGTCTGCTTCTATAATACCAGGTTGTACGCAATAACCTTTTATGTTGTTTCTTACATTGCTATTTTCTTTCCATCACATGCTCCTTGTTTCTTATGATTTGTGTACGTAGGAGACTCCAAGCGGGGTATAATCAGAACAAATTAACTCCCCCCATTGAAGAAGGTATCCTGTGCACATTCGGTAGGTGTATCTGGTAGATTAGGATGAGAACAGCCCCTTTTTTGACTTAGGGTCTTTTGGTAGATAAAACAACGTGTTTGTGCTTTGTCATCCTTGCAGCTGGGTGGAGTGCCTGATACCTCAGCCTTGAGAGTCTACTACTGAATCACTCACATCTTTTTTCTTTACAGGTACGCTTAGGAGGTAAAGGGTTTTTCCCTGGGTGGTAAACAGAGTGAGATAGAGAAGGAGGATTAGTATTACCTGAACAGGGGGGGGGGTTTGTCTAAACCCGTTGTTCTTTGTCGTTTCAGGTCTCCCTCCCTGCTGTTCCCTTCCTTTCCCTCCCCGGTTGAACACCCTTAGTTGTCTGTGCGTACTCCATCAGACTCTGAGGCGGTTCTGATGGGGAGGTTATAGGCTTAGCAACACAGCCCCGAAGAGGTCAGAAAGCAGAGCCTGACATACTGGCACTCCCCAGCAGTACATCAACGTATGTCTGCCATGCAGAATTGGGTGTTCCATCTCTAACAGACATAATTAAAACAGAGCCAGTGATGCTGTGGACAGGTTGTGGATAAATGAGGAAACCCATGTAAATTAAGATGGTTTTAACGGGAATGGCGAATGTAATGAATTTGAAGTGGTTAAGATAAGTTCAGGATTTTTTGAACGATTTAGGTTATCCTAATTTTTATAATGACCCTTGCACCATGAGAACGATATCTAGGAAAGAGCTGAAAAGAAACTGTATGGCACTACTCAAATCACATTGGCTATCGAAGGAACTAGTAAAGCCGACCATAGTGCAACATCAATTGACAATGATCACATACAGCATGCAACCCTACCTCATACTAGTACCCAGCCAATACGAAAGATTACTATTAGCGAGATTTAGATTAGATATCTTCCATCGTTTCCCAAAAGCGAAGGCTTGGACGCGAGAGATGCAACTATGCCCATGTGATGACATTTCAGAACAGCCCACAATCCACACTGTATTTTTCTGTAAATGTTATACCTTGCTAAGAAAAAAATGGCTGTTACCAATTTTAAAGAAATTAGATTTTAAAAAATATCGACCAGCATGTTTAGCATTACAATTTTTAAATAATGAATTTGTTATATGGTGCTTGGTAAACTTTCTGAAAAATGTGGTCAAATGTAGGAAATCTATAATAATATGACAAGGAAAGACTTATAATAAAAATGAAAAGCAGTCATTTTTAATTGTATAAAGTGATTTCTTTTTTAACTGTACAAACTGCATATTAACATACTATTGTTATGTGCTTTTATGATGCTTGTTTATAGTAATCAAATAAAGCTTTTCATTCAAGTTGTTTAATCTTTTTATTTAATTACAACAGTTTGTTTTTTAAAGATTTTATATTAATGGTATATGTATATATATATATTTGTTTTTATATTATTTTTAATTAAAATTATTAGTTTAATAACTTTGTAAGTAGATATATGTAAATATATATTGTTTATTATATATGTGTTTAACTTTTTTAAATTAAGTTTGTTATATTTGTTAAGATATATATTACATATTTTTCCATTTTTTAAAATTAAGGTTACTTTTTGATATATTTAATATTTATGGTTTTATTTCATATATATTTAAAAATCAATATTTAATACAACTATGGTATTAACATCTGTATTTTTCCTATATATTTTTGTACTTACCATTATGAAGATATGATAATGATATTTTTGTCACCCATGTTTTGGTCCCAATATTTTTGTATCTCGATATTTGCAGTTTTGATATTCTGTAAGTGAACCCCAGCATCATTATGGACACCATTTCCTACATAGAACAGGTAGACAGCGTTGCTATTTTAACAATACTCTATGGGAACATTGTCCGACTACCCCTTCAGAAAGTAATAAAAAGCAATGAGAGAAATATACATGCTTTTTGAGATATGGCACTTCAGACCCATGTCATATTATTGTAAATTAACTGCAACATCACCAAGGAAATATATGCATACTCAAACTAAGCTTATAAATACTAAAATATTTGCTAATCAGTTGGCCTTTAAAGGTTATGATTATTGGAAGGATGCCATTGATTTGAAATCATTTGGGGGTACGAAGTCCTGGCAGGTACAGGGCCCAGAAACCTTGTTTCGAGCCTGGCTAATTCCCACACAGGTGATCTTCCTAAATCAAACAATTCAGCTGACTACTTGTCTGGGATTGGCTAAAATGATAGAAATCAATGCCCCAACCATTCCCTCCATTACCCGCTTTGATAATTGTCAAAGTTATACAAATTACACAGAAGAACAATTAAATAGCCTGGTGTAGAATGGTACATTTAGTTCTTCCTTTTCAAGTTCTTGGTTATTGTGGCCAGTAGACGTAAATGGTTGTCATGCTCATTTTCTCAATTCCACACCTGGGTTTAAATCAAGTAGACATGATCCCTGATACTCTCAGTCAACACATTCTGGTATTGTTACCATCTATTTGAAGGGAAAGTTATGTCAACAATAATTGGAACATTCCACACTGTCTGCAATAAAACAACATCCTTCTCTCCTGTCTCAGAAAATGAATTTATCAGATTTTTTGTGGGGGTGCCAAATCCTCATGTTCTAAAATATTTATATATACTGCCTATAATGAAATTTGGAAATATCCCTAATGGAAGCTGCTGCATGTTTAAGATGAATTGACCAAGATAATTCGGAAAAAGTGCTAACTGTTGTTGATAATCATATTAATACGGTGTCATCTCGTATTTACAACTTCAACAATATTGTGTCATCATTATTGATATTGTGCAGAGTGACATGTCAATGCTGTATCATGGGCAGAGTCAACTTTGATCTATTATGCAGTTAGCTGGACGCTTCAATCACTCAAAAATGGGAGCGTTCCATGGCATTACTTGAATTAATTTTGGCCTTTTAATCTAACATGTAAACAATTGATGGTCATGCAAGACTTGATCTATACAATGCTGCATTTAAAAGAAATGAGTACAGCACCCATTCACTATAGTTGAAACGTCTTTGACGGTGTGGTTAGTGCATGGAGTTATTTTACTGCCTATATCGACATTTCAATTCACGGCTTGAAAGAAACATTTTCCTGTAGGTAGGTATGAATCCTTAGGTAGCAGTTACATTCATGAATTAGGGTCACTTCCCTTTGCTTATTGTTGTGAAAGTAGCGACAAGGACGCTTGTATCACTGGTGAAGAATGCGACTCTACTGTCGGACATAAAATCTACGGAGCATGCAATACTTTATCACCCAATTTGGCTCGTTATTTCAAAGGAATGCCAGTTCCTGCAATTCTTCCTTTCATTACAGTACTCTCTAACAGGAGTTATCTCATGCTTAGTAATCGAGACTTTTGCGGAATGCGAGCTGGAGTGCCATATATTTTGTCTGTTTTCCAGTTAGTCAATTGCTGCAACAACATCTTGGTTCCTCCTCTGCATGGGATAGTAGATAGCTCATTGTGGCCTACCATTCCAACTTAGAAAGCAGATTTCAATAGAGTAAGCAGACTCCATGCATTATAGTTTCAGCAAGAAGAAGCTCTAACATCTGCTTGCAAGACCTTCGAATTGCAGGTGGCTAGAACTTATAGTGAAATACAGTAATTATTAAACACTAACCTTCCCCTGCATTTTTGAGAATTAGTCCATCAAATCTTTAATTCCTCTAGTGCAGCCGGCCTTGCCTACTGTTTTAAGGTTGTAGGCTCCGACCTTGTTAGTTCTTTTCAGACCATCTTTGGAGTAGCCCATCATTGATCAATCACCCCACCATAGTATACAGAAGAGGAAGCACTCTAAAGGACTGTCTGTGTCCTAGTTACATCACATCGACACCATTGGAAAAAACGTGGCCGCCGCCCAAACCTTTGGGCTTTTTTGTTTGTGATGGTTGTAACATTTGCCAATTTGGCATTATTCAGACTAAGACCTTTAAATTTAATACATATTTCATCAAACATTTCATCAACTGCAATTCATGATTTGTGATTTATATCATCGGTTGCAGTTGCAGAATGATCTATGTTGGCAGTACCAAACGGATCCTTAACCGCATGCGCGCTAGCGGTTTTCCCGCTGTGCGCTGCGTTTTTCAAAAAGCCGCGTTACATGACGAGCTCAGCTCGTCATTAGCGTACGAGCGCCGTAACTCCTGACGAGCTGAGCTCGTCATGAGCGCGGAAGGGGTTAAAAAACGTATTCAGGAACACTGCAGGATACTGATCAATATGGATCCCAGATATCCTATGACCGACCACCACAGAGTGATGCACATCAATGATCCCATTTTTTGTTTGTTTGAAAGAGACCGTGTCATTGTTAATGTACGTGGGAGTGATCGTGAATTGGTGCTCAACAAATGGAAACTAGGTGGATCCGTCGATTACTGGCTACGACACATGGTCATAACACAGATGACAAGTTCCATTATTTTTTGTGGTTAACTGCATATACAACATTTCACGTCCTCAGGCCACACAGGCCGATATGGCTAAGAACATTTGGGCCAGTTTGACTAAGAATAATTGGGTAACGTGACTGATGCTTACCAACTTAAGCTCCAACGCTATTTCAAGTTACACACCTAGACCTAATTCTGCAGGTTCGCAACATCCAAATCTTTCCCAATTGATCAAGTAGGACTGATAACTGGAAGAAAGGGTCTCAGACTAAGAATTGATACGAATTGTTTTGTTTTAAAGCATAAGGGGGTACCATAATTTAACCGGTGCGAAGGATAAGGTTGGGCCATTTTGGTCCCAGTTTACACTCGTTCTGAGTTACGGTTTAAAATGAATTTAATGAGACAGGCTCTTTGCATTTCCAATTTCTAACTGGTTATTATTTGCTGTTTTTTAGGTCTCGGCTAGCGAAGGCTGCGCTTGCGCAGTCTCGCTGCCGAGATTTTATGTTTTCAAGTAGTGGGGCTTGAACCCGCCCTTACCCACCCTTCTACTCCATTGGCTTGCTTCCTAAACGGAGGTCAGCCATTGGAGAAGAGGGGCGTCTGTCCATTTAAGCCCCGTTCTTTTCAGATTGAGGGGCGTTTTTTTTTATGTCCTTTCTCTCCGTGACGTCATCGGACCAAAACACCCCCCCCAGTCTGAAAAGGACGGGGCTTGTTTACTCCGTTACAAGTGCGTTTGATGAAAGACACGCATTGCCATGGAAACCAGCAGGTCACGATGTAGTCCCTTCTTTATGTCTACACTGCATATGCTTTTAGTTACAGTCCTAAAACAAAGCCGGAAGTGTCCATGTATTGGCCAATCCTATCGCTCCATTAGAAGAAAAGGCGGATACATTCCCAATGATTGCTACTAGCTATGCCGCAGCTCTTCTTCGTGATTGTCCCTGAGGATTACATTTAAAACCAATCCGAAAGTAGAGTGACTCCCAAATCCAGCAGAGGGGTGGTGCCAGCCGCTTTACCTAGCTGCGTGGTGTAGATTTCTGGCCGACAAAACCTCTTCCCTCCAGGCCACCCCCTTGCTCAGTTGGTGTGGTCGAAAATCTAGCGAGCATGTGTTTTACTTTACAGCCGCCTCACCCAGACAGCTTTGTTTTCCAACCGCGCCCATATTTTGACCTCTGAACATTTTTTTAAAATAAATTGCACAGTATGTGCTTTTTTTTTGGAGGGGGTGGGAGGATGAGAAAGCTTTGTGGATTTTTTTGGTGTATTAACGGTACAGATAGGAGTAGGGAGGTGCCTGTAACCGCTGTGCGTGTATTTTTTTTACGTTGGACCTTGATTTCTTGTAGTTGCTTTTTATTATTCTGCCAATCAGAACAGAGCCATAAAAGTAGAAGGCCTTCCTCCTCTTTCGCAAGCTTTGCTCGTCGCTGGCCTGCACCGCGTTTTTAAGATGGGTTCGATATCCTCGTAGTGGTCGGGTCCTTGCAGCAGGGAGTGCCAGGCCGGCATCCGGTGTGTGTGTGATGTAT
Source organism: Lissotriton helveticus (assembly GCF_964261635.1). Taxonomy (NCBI): domain Eukaryota; kingdom Metazoa; phylum Chordata; class Amphibia; order Caudata; family Salamandridae; genus Lissotriton; species Lissotriton helveticus. Next base: position 1,189,967,390 of record NC_136065.1, on the reverse strand, counting down.
GCTCCGAGCCCCCACGGAGCTGCCTGGTGCCAGCACATCTCGAGGCAGGGGGCGAAGACTTTATTTTATCTAAATCTGACCCCTACCCTATAATTGGAGCCACTTGTGGAAACATTTTCCCTATCACTGAAACTGCCAGACAGTTTGCACATTATACTAGCGAGGAAGGCCAACCTTTGCAGCGCGCAGGGCATCGAGGGCTGGCTGGAGGGGGTCAACAGCCGTGGCGACCGCGGCCTCTTCCCGGCCTCCTACGTGGAGGTGTTGCTTCAACTGCTCCTTCTTAGTGAAAAAGCAAGTATGGAAAGAAGATAACACAGCTCCTCCTCAACGGTGGTTCCAAGTTGCTTGTCAATCCTTTGAGTGTAGTGATTAAGTGCTCAAACATTCTATTCATCTGGTTGTGGTGTGAACAAGATAAATCAGGGTTACTGCACATTTGTCCCATATCACCTTCAAGTATGTGGATTTGAAGTTGACTCAATTGTCCAAAATGGTGTCTTTAGAGAAGCCAACTGATGAAAAGATACCAATCAGACCCTTCGCTACAACAGGTCTGTAGTGTCCTTGGGATCACTGTCTTAGGATGCCTGGCAATATGGTCAACCACAATAATCATGTATTTGTTGTCTGAAGCCATCGGGCATCCAGTAGGCAATGGTAACCCTCCACATTTCACAAATGGCACTGTAACAACTGTATTGGCTCTGTGTGTGGGGGTATGTATGTTTGTGTGTGGCTCTGTGTGTTTGTGTTTGGCTCTGTGTGTTTGTGTTTGGTTCTGTGTGTGTGGCTGTGTGTGTGTGGCTCTGTGTGTGTGTGTGTCTGTGTGTGTGGCTCTGTGTGTGTGTGGCTATGTGGGTGTGTGGCTCAGTGTGTGTGCGTGTAGGGCTCTGTGTGTGTGTGTGGGGCTCTGTGTGTGTGTGGGGGGGAGGGCTGTGTGTGTGTGTGTGGTGCTCTGTGTGTGTGTGTGTGGTGCTCTGTGTGTGAGGTGCTTTGTGTGGTGCTCTGTGTGTGTGTTTGGTTCTGTGTGTGTGGCTCTGTGTGTGGTTCTGTGTGTGTGTGGCTCTGTGTGTGTGTGTGTGGGGGGCTCTGTGTGTGTGTGTGGCTCTGTGGGTGTGTGGCTCAGTGTGTGTGCATGTGGGGCTCTGTGTGTGTGGGGGGGGCTCTGTGTGTGTGTGTGGGGGGGGAGGGCTCTGTGTGTGTGTGTGTGGTGCTCTGTGTGTGTGTGAGGTGCTTTGTGTGGTGCTCTGTGTGGCTGTGTGTGTGTGTGGCTCTGTGTGTGTGTGTGGCTCTGTGTGTGTGTGGGGGGCTCTGTGTGTGTGTGTGTGGCTCTATGTGTGTGCGTGGGGCTCTGTGTGTGTGGGGGGCTCTCTGTGTGTGTGGGGGGCTCTGTGTGTATGGGGGGACTCTGTGTGTGTGGGGGGGGCTCTGTGTGTGTGGGGGGCTCTGTGTGTGTGTGGGGCTCTGTGTGTGTGGGGGGCTCTGTGTGGGGGGCTCTGTGTGTGGGGCTCTGTGTGCGTGGGGGGCTGTGTGTGTGTGGGGGGCTCTGTGTGTGGGGGGCTCTGTGTGTGTGTATGTGTGGGGGGGCTCTGTGTGTGTGTGGCGCTGTGTGTATGTGTGTGGCTCTATTAATCAACTAGTCACTCTCTACTAACTATTAATCACTGCTAATACTCTCTAATGCTTACCTATTGCCATTGTAAATGACAATACCATATATTTATCAGTTTAAAAAAAAACAATAAATGAAAAAAAATGACGATAGCTCTAACTTTAACAAAGACGAGACCATTGCATTGTAAATGCTTGTCATATTAATTCTCCTTTCTCGTCTCTTTAACACTAAAATAAAGAGGACCTAACTAATTTATTCTCCATTTCTTTTGTGATCGGAGTCACGGTTCAAAGGAATGCAATAGAACTAGCTTTTTTGCATTGCCAATTCTTTGCTGTCTTACTTTTGTTGTTCCAACATGTCCACCCCTTTATCCCCAGCTTTTACGTCAACCTTTGCAAACACCAAGGAGACACTTATTCATTTCCTTGGTGTTGATTGGCTGCGGACTTTATGAATACGGGGCACAACCGGCACCTGTTCTAACACAATCGGAATCCCGCGGATGGCGATCATATTATTGTTGGTAAGTGGATTTCAGGTGCTCGTATTGCTCAAATGTTGCCCTTTACAAGATTTAAGACTAAAACTGCATGCTCGCGGACCTTTAATGTTGTATCAGCTTGCCTGCGTTTTTAATTGTTTACGCCCCGTGCACATTGAGTCTCGGCCTCGATGTATGATTTGTTTTCTTCTGTCTTGGTTCATTTCATGCATTGTTATCTTATCAAAATTAGCACGGTCAATTATCAATAATTTTATTTATTTATTACGTTTTTTTATTTTTGCAGTTTATTTAAAAAGAAAATATATGATTTGTAATTCTTGCACGCATGTTTGCTTGATTACACACATCACGTGCATATGTTGCGCCTTTGGGTTTTTTCAATAGAGCGAATACTTTCTTTGACTTTAAAAATTGGTGTATACGATATTGGAATTTTTTGTATATTTGAGCAACTAAGGCTTTGAACCATTTATATTCTTATGGGAAATAAGCCATTTCCTATTCAATTTTAATTCGTATAGTGGTATTTTCAAAATATATACGCACTTGATTACCTTTTTTGCTGTCCCTCACCATCACTCGCCCTCCCCATTCGTTTTGTGCTTTTTTGAGATTTTTTTTATGTTTTTGATTTTGGGGATTTTTTTTGTGTTGTACTCTTTGTTATACATATTACCAATAGGCGGACTTGATATGAGCACATTCCCCTCGGACTACATACGTATTTACCTCTTTTAGGTAATTTATATAACTCTTCCCCTAAAAATTATAGTAAAACTTGCTGATTTTTATCAGGCAAGGGGTTTTTACACTTTTTATTTTCAATGCTACAAAAAGAATTTTATATGTATGTATGCTTTTTAAGATATTTTTTATGTCGAAATAAAGCCTATTTGACTTGACTAGACTTGACATACGTATTTGCAATTTCATTGAAGTACGATTCTATCACTGATACCAAGCTATTAATAAGGCATGTTCGAATTCCCAAATTGGAGGTGGTTCGCAAACAGATAGCGTGCACTATTTCATCATGAAAATTAGACACAAACATTTAGGGGGTCATTAGGATGCACCCGCCATCCCAACATTGCGGCGGGCGGTGCTGAAAGCACTGCCCGCCGCAATGCTAAAATGCACGTCATGCATTGCAATGCACAATGTGACTTACACAGATGCAGGTTTCCTAGTAACTGTCTCAGCATTGGCTGAGACTGGAGTGCATGTTTGTTCTTTGGAGCTCGTGACTTGGGCTGTGGACTAATCATTATGTGCGAGTAGGATTCCTTCATGGAGTCTTTGGCCTATAAAATGACAAGGGATATTGTGGATTCCTCTGAATCCCCTTGATTTGATTATTTTTCCAAATTGACATTTCTTTCTAATTGTAGTTTATAGTCATTCATATTTCTGGAACAGGGCTTGGAGTGTGCTTACTTTCTAATTGCATGTATCGTATTTATTATCTGTGCAGCTCATTGTAATTTTCTTTATGTTAGCCTAACAGTGCACGTAGTAGGCCTCATTTTCCTTTGTACATTACTATATAAATACGCATGCTTTTGAGCCACATTGTACTTTCACGCGGAACCTGGATATGTTTTCGCATTCTGCTCTTTTCCTGGGATTTAGTCTGAACTACAGAGACAAAGTCAAACATCAATATCCCTTGTTATTCTTTCTGGCCAGGCACTAGCACCTAGACATAACATGAGAATGCAGCTGTTGTTTATGTGCATACATGTCCTATAATATAGAGGAGCACACGAATAAAAAACCCACACATGGTACAAGAGTTCTAAGATAAGAGCAATGTGTCTACTGAGATGTAGAACGTCCTTCTGTGAATGCTAAGGTACGGGTCTACCAGTAATCCCAGAGATCTTGGATATATAATGATTTAGCCTCATTAGCAAAGGGGGTGGAGTTAGGTTACTCTGTCCTACAAAATGACAAGGCTTTTCATGATATATGGATTATTAAACATGCTAACCGTATTTTTTAGTATGCATTTGTGTTTTAATTGTGGCACGTAAACTGCATTTCAGAGCACAATAGTTTATATAAATATTCTAGACTTCCTTCTTGTCTCCTGTTTATCTTATGGACGAGTACAAGAGAGAAAGCGAAAGGGTGTGACCTGTTACCACGATTCCTGAGAGGGTTGAGAATGATGTGTTCAGGGGTGCCAATTCACGATGGGTAAAGTTGGGAGGGCAAGTGAGGCACTATAGCTAGTCAGACTCAGACTCATAGATACTGAGGGCGTCTCTTTCCGCCCTTGAGATTACAATCACGGTTTCGGACATGGTTTCCATGCTTGTCTGTCTGACATGGAAACCATGTCGGAAAGCATATTAGGGGCCTCCAGCAGGGCACCCTTTAGTTTACGGCCTCCAGTTGGAGGCCGAGGGGGCACCTTTGGTGCCCCCTGTTGATACTTGCACCCTGTGGCAGCAAGGTGCCTGCCACTGGGTACAGGGATGAACCGCACCTCCCATTTCACTAATCGAGCATGCATTAAGGCTGGTATATGACTATAATGCACGCTCCCATAGTTAAATATAGGAATGCAACCGAACAGTGTTCGGTCGCATCCTAAGGGGGAGGTCAGGACGGATGACCGGGTGTCGGTTGGTCCCATGACCGAGTAGGTGTCGCCGACATCATAATGAGCCCCTTAGAGTAAGTGCAATTTCCCATGGCCTCCTCCTTTCAACGACAACAACTATATTGGCATAATAATGCGTATGGTACAACATAGAGCCATGTAGGCCAAAGTGCCCAATGTAAACGACCGCCTCACAAAGTAGTAATCAGCCCATTCACAATTGTCTAAATATAAAAACATAGCTAATCCTGCCGTGAAACTGGACTAGCTAATTTCAACAGGTAACTCCATTAGAAATTCTGTCAGGGTACTTGGACTCTACATAAAGCAAAAGACATGAAACTATTGAGAAGAGGGGGAAGATGGCATTTATATCAAGCACACAACCAAATGGGGCTTCTTGGTGCTAGCATAATCTGGAATGAAACAATACATGTGCTGTGCTGTGTATTCTGTGGGAATGTCATTTGCATGGACCTACTCCATTCCTTTCAGAATGGACATATGCTTTATATAAAATGCCAGAAAACAAGTATATATTTATTAACTCCGTCTAGGCAATTAATCACAATCTCCCTAAGAACAGCCTCCGCCTTTGTCCCAGGTCCACGCTAGCCTGAAGAGAGCTAGTCATTGTTTACCACCCCTAGGGTAGGGACAATAGATATTTGGTCTGTTCAATGGATTTCAAGCTGACAACACAAATACACAAGTAAATAAGGATCGCCTAACATTACATCACCCTGCAACTATATTCTCACTTGCTTTTATACACACTGTATGCAACCTAGACTTCTTTGCATTTGTCTGCCTATCGTTTGCTTAAGATTTCAGTCCATAAATTAGAAAACATAATTGACAAGGAAAGTGAACAGGGACTGCATAACATTAATTAATCATTTGTCCGACCAAAAGAGGCACAGCCTACGAAAGTCCACTAAAGTGCTGGAGGAGGACAGTCACTGCCTCGGAAATGATCACCCAACAAACTAATCTGTCATGAAACACTGAAGCCCAAAAGCCAAAATCATCACTTTTTCAAAGGTGAGATAGCCAAAGAGCGGCTAAAATGCAAGGGGTGTCAGGCACAGGAGCAGGCCGGACGGGGGCTATACTTATAAAAGTAATCAAGCCTTAAAAACAAAAAACGCCTTTGATGTGTGAAGACAGCAACAGGGCCTGCTTGCACCATCCTGTAATTAATATGTGTAATGTAAAAGCTTCGAAAACATAGTAATTTAACTTGTGGGAAGTTCCCAACAAAAAAACTTTGACTGCCCAAATAATTTGATGCTGAAGGTAATGGAAAAAGCTTTGAAAAAACAGTTATTTATTTCTTCTAAAATGGGTAGGGGAGAAGGGAGTAGAACAAAAAGGAAAGGACGAGATGACAATACCCCTTCCCCACAATGTTCAGTGGTTCATTTTGGTAGTGTAGGTAGAGGTGGTTGTCGGACAGAGCGTATCAACAGATGCAGCCACTCTTCCGCAATGGCGGAGGAGCGTCACCGCAGTGGCTCAGAGCCAACAGCTAAAAAATAAAACAATATCTAAGTATTGTTTTATTTTTTAGCTGCTGGCTCTGAGCCAGCATGTGCTGGGAGAGGCAGGCCAGGCCATGGGAGGGGGTGGGGGAGGAGTTGTATATGCACTTGCAAGTGCGCATGTCAGTTTGGCAGGCTGTCTTAGGCCGGACAAATTGACATTCACTCTTTGGGTTGGGGAAAAAACACAGATTCCCTGTGCCTAAGCGGACGTCTTTTCAGCCCACTCAGGCCAATCTCCATGCTGCTCTCATGGGAATTGCACAGGGAGTCTGTAATGCTGCCCCAAGGACTGCTGAGGGCAGCAGAACAGAGAAGCAGCGAGAGGCGAAGCAGCCGTCATCATGAGATAAGTATTTATTGATCCCCTGCGTGATGCCCGCCCCCCACTTTTAATTGATATTGGCTGCCACTGATTAACAGATATTAACTTACCTCTTAGAACCTCATTGTAACACTAATTAGTATCTGCCTGAATCAGTACTACAATTAAATCAGTATTACCCCCCCAGGTCTCAGGGCCCGATTACGCTGTCAGTGGTGGTCTCCCCGCCATCAGAACCAACTGTACCGCCTGCCATATTATGATGGTGGGCGGATGTGTGGCGGTCATAAAGACTGACCACCACACATCCGATGGGCTCCTTGAGCCCACCAGTGTGGCGGAGGGGCCCGTAGTCCCTTTAACCTCTTCGAGGCTCATGACGAGCTGAGCTCGTCATGAGCCACGGCGCTCCGGTGCTCATGACAAGCTCAGCTCGTCATGAGCCGTGGAACGCTCGCATGCGGGGATAATTCCCCTGCTGTGCTGAGCGTTCCACGGCAGGTAATGCACCTGTGACGAGCTGAGCTCGTCATGAGCACAGGAGCGCCAGGCCTCATGACGAGCTCAGCTCGTCATGTGCATGAGGGCGCTGTGCGCGCCCCCCTCCCCCCCAGCACAGCGGGGGATTAACCCCCGCAGTGAAGGGGATAATGGTGGCAGTGCTTACACAGTAGGGTTTTCAATGTCCCTTTCTGCCTGCCTGTTCATAGCGATCAAGCCGCCATGAACAGGCAGATGAAAAGGGACTTTGGGGGCCGGTAGCGGGCCCACTTTACCCCTTGGCACCCAGACACAGGACCTGTGGGGCACCTATGGTGACCCTCTACATATCCCTGCACCATGTGGCATGCACCGCATGGTGCCTCGTAGTGCTAAGATATGTAAATTGTCCCTTTTTTGCATTGCGCCAGGTGCTGCAGCCACCTGTAGCCAGCAGCACCCACCACAATGCAAAACATAGGCAATGCGACCGCCTCGGTGGCGGTTGCATCGTATTTCATACTGTGGGACTTCTGTTCTGCAGGCGGGCGGTCCCAAATACGAAACGATGGCGGATGGACTGAAGTCCGTCCGCCATCTTAATCAGCCCCCCAGTGTCCTCATCCCATTCATCACTAATAAGGCGAATCCACCTTAAAATCAGTCTCACATTTGTGAAAGTTAGAGCTCTAGCCCTTGAACAGGACAATGTTTTTTACTTTTGTTTTCTCTATGCAGTGGAGTGATGATATCTGCATAGCGATATTGCCATTCGTATAACCTTGTGGTGCTGGAGAACCACAAATGGGAAATTGGTTATGATGAGTATTATACTGGCTGGGAAAAAACAGTAACAACATTCTGGAAAAAGTAAGGAATGCAAAATTAAGTAAAGCATGTGAAATGTAAGCAGGAACAACAAGGTTACCTTAACGCTTTTACACTTAGGGGACTGATTACGATGTTGTTGGGAAAGCTTTCGACTGACCGATTATGATGCTTCCAAACACCATTCAGAAAGTCTCCCATTGACTTCAATGGGAGCCTATGTTCCGACTGACAACACAGGCTCCCATTGAAAAAAGGAGGGGTTTCGGAAAACCTTGCACCCTGTGGCGGGCACCCCATGGTGCTTGTCACACTGTGCATGGGTCAACAGTTTGGTCCCTTGAGTACCCCCACAGCCCCCACACAGAGACCTCTGGATAAAGGGGGGCATGCCAGGGGCCCCCAAGTCGGTTTCCGACAGCCATTTTGTCTCACACAGACAGACAGAGTCGAAAAGGCTGTCTGCCTATTGTTGTTCTAGGCAATACTGAAACTGGAAAGTTGTGACTGGTAACGGTATATGGCCATGAATCAACCATTCTGTGGACGGTGACTCAGCAACAGTAAAAGGTAATCTGTCCAGTTTTTCAATACGCAGCATTGTATATTTTGCTCTCCTCCGTGCCATTTTTATCTGTTTTTCTGTTAGATTATATGCAGAAAACAGTGACGTACTGTTGATAAAACGCCAAGGCACATAACCTGCGCGCAATGATTGCAGCTTCCAGCTCAATAACATAATAGAACTTAATTGTGATTGCCCGTGCTGTAGTATGTAAAAACCACAAGAAGAACCGGGGGTCTAATGGCCAACACTCGAGCCAACGGACTTCAACTCCTCGCAGAGTGAGTCAAAAACATGGGTCACATGAGAGCCCACAGGGACCAAAACAATCAATTAACAAAGAGAGAGGAAAAAGTGAAGTGATTAATAGTGAGATCCAAAATCAGTTAAATGGATTCCCATCAATAAACCACATGATCAATATTCTCATTTGGTCATCCATCTATCGGGATGGTATGTCCCTTGATCATTGAGACTTATTACCATACCAAAGTAGATTAGCTGGATTGGATCCAAACCCTTAGTCACTGAAGGAAGAGAATGTATTGCTTGATACTCGATCATCAGGGAATGTAGTGCAGTGCAAAACACAAAAAAGTGGTGATTAACATAGGATGATGAGGCGGAAAATAAGAGACATTTTATTAGAAAACCGGCTCACCCCCTAATTAAAACCAGAACAGTGCAAGAAGCTGTTAAACAAATAACTGCAAATGAAAGGCCAACATGTTTCAGCCTATAGGGAATCAAATCCCTCGGCTTTCTTCAGGGCCTCTGCTCTTTACCTTTGCTACTGCAAAAAACAAGTATCGTTCTAACCTACAGTAAAAACTAATATATAAGGAAACCTACTTATGGTGAAATTACGAAATCAGAATGAGAGGTTGGAATCAATACAACCTACTTCAACTGTTCCTCCACTTCAAGGGATGCAGCTGTCATCTAGAGAAAATAAATTGTACACCATATTACTCAACTCGCTGCTCTCTAAATAGTCATAAAGATTAATGTTCATTCTAAATAATTCAGTTTGCTCACCCAGCTTGACTGGGAACTGGACCTCACCTCACCTGGACTAAGCTCAGGAATTGGAGGCCCCGCTCTGTGAAGGTAAAGCAAAGGAAAACTATAGAGTGATAAGGGAGAAAAATATTCAGTCCGTCTCATACTCTATTACAAGAACCCTCATGTTGTCTGTCCTCCTCGGAGTTTGTCAATTCAAAATCCGCCTCATGACTTATCTAGTATATTCTCCACAACTCTATACTCTCAAGTTTGCTTGTAATCTGAACCTCACGGTTTTGAATAAAGCAATCAAAATCTAAGAAAACAAACACATATATGCATGGTGGGCTAGCCACCAGTACACTATAAGGTTAGGCTGTATAAAAGGGTTAACTTTCAGCCGGGTGTTGAACCTGATACCCAATGTCGGCATATCAAAAACACTCAAAAAGGCTGCAGAATTCTTATGGAAAACCCAAATTCATCTAAAATGCGAAGCAAGGTACTCAAAAGCACAAACAGGAACAAAACCATACAAAACGAACTACATGGAGACTAAATGTATAATCCAAACGCCTACCTGTCCGTCGTTGCCTCAGACGGATCCTGAGTCTAGGGGGAGGCTACGACCGGTACAGGTAAGGCGTATTTAAAGGCCATCTGGTGGGCTGGGAAACAATCCTGTAGGAAGAGGCCCCCTGACTCCCAGGGGTTCAATGCCCCCCTTTTTTTTGCCGATGATGAAATGCGCATTAGCAAAACCTTGTATGCACTACATAATCACAACCTGAGCTTAATAAATAACACGACAGGAGATAAAAGTATAACAAATTTACTCTTACCCTGCTTTGAGCCATCTCCATTGGAGCTCTCGCGGGTACACTCACGAGAACTCTTGGAACTACAAGACGACGACATAAAATGGCGTTAGTAGTTCATTATCCTCAAAACCAGCGGGACTTTATTAAATTACTCCAGACAACCTCTTCTGTTTTGCAGCCAAGAAAATAAGTTTGGCGAATACTTGTGTGCATTGCTTAATCACAATTTGAGCTTTGTTGGCATCATCCCCCCCCCGTCATAGACCTCCACCGAGCAAACCAACACGCCCCTGGGCTAAACTGGACCCGGAAACATGGAAGTACAACTTGGAGCGCTCCCTTCCACTGTGTGACTTAGATCCCATAGCAGCCGACTCCGAGTTCCCAATATAGATAGGGAAAACGTTGGACATTACTCTGCCGAAAAAATCCACGTGTAAACCCAGAAGTAAAAATTCCTCGCCCTGGTTCACCTCTGAAGTACGCCTCTAAAAAAAGCTCTGTAAATAATCTGAAAGGGCTTGGAGGAAGGACTTCGACCCTTTAAAAAAGCTAGAATATAAGCGCATGATGCTTAACTATAAAAAAGCTATCAAAACAGCACAGTCCACGTATTTTGATGAAAAAATCAGGTCTTTTGCTAATTCATCCAGGGAGACATTTCAAATTGTAAAAAAACTTTTTAAAATTCCTAATCCACCCCCTCCCGTGGGCCCTTCGGCCAGCCGCTGCAACGAACTCGCCGAATTTTTTGATTTCAAGATAAAAAAAATCCTCACCTCTCTCTCATCACCTCCTCCAGAGACCATTGACCCTCAAGACCTGTCCGAATTCCCTCCTCAGGCCCAGAAGCCCAAATTAGATTGGTTTGTCCCCACAACCCCCAAGAAGCTTTTACCTGTCCTACATTCAATCAAAAGCGGATCCCCACTGGATCCTGCTCCTCTAAATATTCTAAAATTAGTCACCCCGACCATTCTGCCTTACATGGCCAACTTGATTAATATTTCGCTCTCCCATGGTATGGTTCCACCTAGTTGGAAAAAAGCAATTGTCAAAGCTCTGATTAAGAAACCTAACCTTGATCCCCTAGAATTAAACAACTTCCGCCCAATTTCTCTACTGCCAGGTATCAGCAAAATTGCAGAAAAGATAATTAATCATCAGATCTCCGACTACCTGGAGACTAACGGCCTACTTAAATCCTCTCAGACGGGTTTTAGACCGGGCCAAAGTACGGAGACCGCAATGGTTGCGGTGGTCGAAGAACCAAGAAAGATCATGGATGAAGGAGGGTCATTGGCAGTGATCCTCCTGGACCTTAGCGCGGCCTTTGACACCGTGAACCATTCCACACTGGTCCACAGGCTCAAGGGTATGGGAATTTCAGGGGTTGCTCTGTCTTGGCTGATCTCCTTTCTGAGTGACCGGTCCTTCCAGATGGCGGACGGGAACTTTACCTCCAAAAGTATACCTATACATTGTGGGGTTCCCCAGGGCTCTTCGCTGAGCCCGACCCTTTTTAATGTGTATATGTCCCCCCTGGAGAGGATCGTCACCATGTCGGGGATTAAGTTACTGACCTACGCAGATGACACCCAGATGGTAGTATCCCTTAGTCAGCAAAACCATCCCTCTCCTGCCCTTTACACTTGCCTTGGAGAGATAACCAAATGGATGGATAGATCCCATCTGAAGCTAAACAGCGGAAAGACTGAGATCATGATCCTGGGCAATCAATCCTACTTCCGCCCGGAGTCCCTATGGCCCCCTTGTATGGGACCTCCTCCAACTCCTAAGAGCGAAATTAAGAGCCTGGGCATTTGGCTGGACAAAGGTCTTAACTTCTCCACCCAAGCCCGGAAAACAGCTGGTACTTGCTATGGTCTCCTTCGGACCTCCAGAAAAATCCTACCGCTGCTGCCTCCCCAATCTCAAAAACTCCTGATCCAAGGTCTAATATTGTCTCGCCTGGATTAGGGAAACGCCCTGTACATCGGAGCCCCTAAAAAGGTGGTCTCACAATTTCAGGTCGTGCAAAATACGGCAGCCCGCCTCCTCACGGGTACGCGCAGGTGCTGCTCAGCCAAACCCTCCCTTAAGTCTCTCCATTGGTTGCCCATTCAAGAAAGAGGGCATTTTAAGGCCCTCTGTACCACACACAAAATCTTGCACAAAAAGTCCCCTCCTATCCTGAAGGATCTTATCACGCCCCACACAACCAACAGAACCCTCCAGTCACCTCACCTTCACCTCACCTCAGTACCTAGGATCAAGAAAGCCCGTTCCGGTGGCCGCCTTTTCTCATATAACGCCTCCAAATTGTGGAACTCTCTTCCACTGGACATTCGGGCTCAACCGAATCTGCTCCCTTTTTGTAAACTGCTCAAGACATGGCTGTTTCCCTAACTCACTTCCCTTCATTCACTCCTTCTCTCACTAGTGCTGGGACGCTCATGGGCAGCCATGCGCTTTACAAATCGGTAAACATAAACATAAACATAAACATCAAGGCAGGGGATAAAAGCATAGCGTGTTTGCTTTCACCCTGGTTACAACCGTCTCCATTAGGGCTCTCGCGTGAACACTCGCGAGAGCATTAAGAACTACAAGGTGACGGCATCAAAATGCCGTTCGTAGTTCTTTGTGCTCAAAATCGGCACAGCTTTATTGAATTCCTTGAAAACATACATATTACAACAATGAATTTAAGCGACCAATCCGCATATTAGGGTTATAATATAAGATACGGAAAGGAAAATTGCAAAAGTACTTTGCTAGGACTTGCATACCTGTTTATTCAAAGGACCTCAAAACTCTTTCTGAACATGCTATATGTGGCTATGAAACAAATTTACAGAGATAAGAGTGTGTCGCCCTTATTACAATACAACCACTAGTGTTGGTTAATGATGTATCAGAAAAATTTAAATAAAACAGACCTTATCATAATTCGGACCCCTGTGTTGCCATGCCACTTCTTTGGGATACTGAGTTGCATGCTATTCTGTTGTACCACATTTCTGAATAGATGTTATTTACCATGTTGCCTTGTCGGGCTTTTCTAATACCCACTTAATGTGTCCCATGTCTATCACTTGTTAGATGGTCCCTTAGCTTTGTTTATATTGGATATACCTGGACATCCATCTGAGTGTGATATTGTGTACTGTCCACACATACTCATTGGTGCAACCCGCTGCATCTACGTCTATTCAGAATGTCTCAAGGGGACAGCACGTATTCTGCTCAGTGTGTTTATATCTTAGAAGGTCATGGTGTCTACGGTCATAAGTGCAGTCAAAGGATAAACATAGGGTTTGATGCCCAACTGCTCGTCTCAGATGTTCCCATACTTTATAAGCTAGTCCAAGGTATGTCATCGTTGAGGCCGGATGTATCACTCCGAAGCCTGAATATCCATTTTTGTTCTTTCGTGAACAAGTACTTCGAAATATCACTGATGTGTGACGGTATGAAAGGTTTCTCTAGTACTGTCCACTGAAAATCTTCTTCTCCATGGTTCATGTCTACAAAGTGTTTTGTAAGTCACGTCATAGTCTTTTTGCATCTAAATGAACTCTTGTGTTCCAACATGCGAATTCGCACTTTGCGTGTCGTCATTCCGACATATCTAATGGAACAGGAGCAAGACAAAAGATAGATAAGGTGGACACTATTACAGTGTGTGAACTGAATTTGCTCCCATGGACGGTTAGTACCTATATCTACTGAGGTGGAATGTTTGGTCTGGGGGCAAATAGAGCAGCTCCGGCATGAATGGTGTCCCACGACTGCAGGTAGATCCCAGAGGGTCCCTATCGCTCTTTTGGGTGTTTCCTTGGGACGTGTATGTACCAGGCGATCACGTATACTACTTGATCGCTTAAAGGCAAACAGTGGAGCACCAATCTTGTCGTTGCTGCAAATTAAGATACACCAATGACGTTGAACAATCTTCTGGGTGTTGTTTGCTCTAGTACTGAAAGTCTTGACAAAAGTCAAACAGTCCATGGGTTGTTTGGGAACAGGCGGTTCAAGCAGGGATTCGCGATGGTTATTCTTAGCCCGTTTGAGCGAGCGCTTGATCAGAGTATGCGGATAATGTCTTGTCAACAATTGTTGAGACATACCCTTGGCATGATGCTGAAAGGTCTTCTCTGTGGAACAATTCCTCCGTAAACTGAGAAATTGCCCATAGGGCAAATTGTCCCGGAGTGCCTTAGGGTGTTGGCTCTCATATTGTAATAGGGAGTTCCTAGCCATGGGTTTCTGGTATAGTTCACTCTGCAGCCCCGAAGGAGTGACATAAATGGATAAATCCAGAAAAGGCAGTCTTTCCTTATTGATTTCGACTGTGAACCTCAAATATTGGTTCCTTCCATTGAGCCATTGATGGAATTCTAAGATGGGTTCTCAATCTCCTCTCCAGACTACTAAAACGTCATCAATGTAACGTTTCCACCATCGGATGGATGTAAATTATGGATGCTACATTTAGTCTCCATGTAGTTCGTTTTGTCTGGTTTTGTTCCTGTTTGTGCTTTTGACTACCTTGCTTCGCATTTGAGATGAATTCGGGTTTTCCATAAGAATTCTGCAGCCTTATTGAGTGTTTTTGATATGCCGACATTGGGTATCAGGTTCAACACCCGGCTGAAGGTTAACCCTTTTATACAGCCTAACCTTAGTGTACTGGTGGCTAGCCCACCATGTATATATGTGTTTGTTTTCTTCGATTTTGATTGCTTTATTCAAAACCGTGAGTTTCAGATTACAAGCAAACTTGAGAGCATAGAAGTTGTGGAGAATATACTAGATAAGTTATGTGGCGGATTTTGAATTGACAAACTCTGAGGAGGACAGACAACATGAGGGTTCTTGTAATAGAGTATGAGACGGACTGAATATTTTTCTCCCTTATCACTCTGTTGTTTCCCTTTGCTTTACCTTCACAGATGGGGCCTCCAATTCCTGAGCTTGGTCCAGGTGAGGTGAGGTCCAGTCCCCCGTCAAGCTGGTTTTAATTAGGGGGTGAGACGGTTTTCTAATAAAATGTCTCTTATTCTCCGCCTCATCATCCTATTTTAATCACCACTTTTTTGTGTTTTGCACTGCACTACATTCCCTGATGATCGAGTATCAAGCAATACATTCTCACCCTTCAATGACTAAGGGTTAGATCCAATCCAGCTAATCTACTTTGGTATGCTAATAAGTCTCAATGATCAAGGGACAGACCATCCCGATAGATGGATGACCAAATGAGAATATTGATCACTGTGGTATATTGATGGGAATCTGTTTAACTGTTTTTGGATCTCACTATTAATCACTTAACTTTTTGCTCTCTCTTTGTTAATTAATTGTTTTGGTCCCTATGGGCTCTCATGTGACCCATGTTTTTGACTCACTCTGGGAGGAGTTGAAGTCCGTTGGCTAGAATGTTGGCCATTAGACCCCCGGTTCTTCTTGTGGTTTTTACAGTATAGCATAGTGGGGATGTGAACCTGGGCAGGTCTTTAAATATCCCTATGACCCTCTCTCTCCCGTTGGTATAGTCATGCTGTAGTATGAACAAATCTTGTTTTAGTACATCAACAGCAGAAGATACAAGGTTGCCCAGTGAATAAATCCTGGATGTAACGTAGTCATACCATTGTCAACTACTGCTAACACCTTTTCTAAATAGATCCTATCTATTTCTCGTAATCTCTTCGCTGCGTCTTGTTGGGAGATTTTCCAAATTTCATTATAGACAGCATAACAGAAACATTTTTTATGTTGTTTTCTGGGACCCAATAAAAAACCCTGTAGGTCCACATCCTCTGTAAGTAAGGATTAGTGTTGCTTCACCTGTGTTAGTGTTGAAGTTTTTAACCAATCGAGGCATAACTTCCCAATACTGTATGATGTCACCACCCCTGGATGTTCTCTTTGTACATATTGTGGGTCTGGCCTATGGATACTGAATCTTTCTGTTGTACCCCCTGAACCTTTCCTGACATCTATTAGTGTCTGTGGGCCAAACCTCCCACTTTCCAATTGGGGTCTGATCTATTGTAATGTAAAATGTTAACTAAAGTAATCCCTTCTTGTGATATAAAGTTACTCTCGGTATGTGATGGTGTTGGAATCTGAGGCAAGTTTAAATCTTGATTCTTGGCTATTCCAAGACAGGAAGTTTGTTGCACAGTATAGTTTAGAAATATCATCTGCTGAGGAATGAGGAATGCTCTAAATAGCGCTTCTGTTTCCTGGACTTACCAGTCTCTAGAACCCCAGTCTGATTTTAGGTCTATAGTGTCTTTCCATAAGTCGAAACCGTGTTCAGACAGTTGGGTAATGAAGGAAGTAGAGTAAATCTGTTTGGTAGTCAGCATATTTTTCTGTGCGGATGTCGGTGCAACCCTATAGTAAAATGATGTTGGGTCTGAAATGTTAAATCCTGAAAAATATGAAAATTTGTGTGCAAACGTTTTCGAACTACATTTCATTGGTATAGGGCAATGTACCCATTGATTATATGTGAAAACATTCCTAGGGTTACTGGATCTGTGTAAAAAGTGATGACCATAATGTTGATAACAATACATGGTGTTAAAATCTGATGGGTCTTCTAACATTTTATTATTAGAAAATGCTGCAGACTGTTCTAAATCAGACAACATATTATTCACAGTTTCAAAATCCCAATCATCGGAAAATGTACTGGAGGTAATGATATCATTTACGGAAATTTTAATTAAATTAGGTATTTTTAAAAGTTCGGTGGGACCAAATATATTATAATCAACCTTGTCCCATACTATACCATCTGGTATAGGACCTACTGTAATGTTCACTGATGACAAGTCTCTTTGTTCCCAATGTGACAAAACATGAGGTTTTAAAATCAAATTCACTTTTGATGCTGCAGAGCTTTGGTGAAGGTAAGTTCCATTATTAAGTAAGCAGAAAATAGTTAGTAAGCCTATCCAGAAAATAAAGGAGAGAATCCCAGTGCTTATCCAAAGTTCTAGCCAAGGTGACATCACGTAAGTCTTTTTCAGAAAAATTAAGAAGTCTTTGATTTGTTGTTGATGAGATATTGGGGCTGGCGTTGTTTCAGGTTCACTTGGATCCAAGGAAAAGGTATCGAAGTCGATAAAATAGCCAGATGCAGTTCGATCTATTTTAGGCAACTCAGCAGGTTGTGTTGAACTTGTAGATGGCTCTTCTGGAGGCATATTTATGTAGACATCAGTGTTAGGTCGAATTGAAATTTGGCGTTGATTTTCATTTTGAATATCAGTTTCAAGAGGAACGAGTTCCATGGCATTGTTAAATAGTTCATCATTCCGTATAGGTGACTCTTCAAACATGATGAGCCTTTCTGCTTGTACTCCCTGTATGGTAGCGAGAGGAGGGTGTTGGCTACCCAGGAGCCCAAGAGGCCTACTATTCAGTATCAGCCACATAGTGTGGTTTTATCAGATCAATGGCGACAAATCTTTTCTCCTTCTTTCGGCAAGAGGTGGCAAAAGTACAGTTCTTATTCCTTCGACTGCCAGGACAGGTACAGGCTTTCTGTATGATGGTCCAAATTCTTTTTTTTCTGTTATCTTTTCTCTGTCCAGATCCCCGACTTTAGAAATCCAGACAGGTCTTGCCGTGACTGACTTGACTTCCCCAGTGGCGAACCATTTTACTTGTTTTTTGCTCTGTAGTGCTCTGGATTTATTCAGATCCTGTAAAACAGCCAAAGATGTATTGATGTCAAAAGGTTTCTCATCTGCTACTGTGCCTTCACAATCGAGATCAGGTACCCACATTCTTGTCCCAAATAGGACCTCATAAGGAATGACACCCCCTAGAGAACTTCTTGGCATATTGTTTAAGGCCCTCTGTACCCCATATAAATGATTGACCCAACTACCACCCGTACCTAATACGCTAGCTGTTAATGATTGCTTTAGTCTCGGTTTTTCCTCTCCACAACCGAATTTCCCTCCGGATGGTACGGAGAGAAGTACCTCAATGCAACACCAAAACTTCCCATGGCTTCCTTGTAATCCCAAGAGCTAAACGCAGGGCCACAGTCAAATGTAATGTGCCAACTGCATATGTCCCTATAAAGGCTCGAAAAATCTTTGACAACAGTTCGAGCGTCAGCCGAGCCCTGAGGCCATATCTATAAGAATCTTGAGCAAGAATCCACTGCAACCATAATGTTTTTGTAAGCCCCATCAGATTGCAAGGGCTGCAGTGGTCCAAATAGACACACGTGAGTGGTCTGTCTGATATTAACAACGGTGTCTGCACTGGACGTGCTACGATGGAGCCCTTCATCTGTTGACAGATGTCGCATTTTAAGACATAGTCTTTGGTCTGCTTTGTTAACCCTTGCCACCAATAGCGTTGTTTCAGTAAAGACACAGTTGCCATAACTCCTGCATGTGCAGACCCCAAACCCTCGTGTGTAGCTAAAATTAAGCCTAATCTGCGATTCATGTTTGGAATTACTCTATCCCCCACTCCGGGCATCTGAGCAAATGGAACGTTGTTTGCATCTAACTTGTAGGAGTACTAGAGTTATTGCCTGTAGCAATGACAGCAACAATTATGTCTCCGTCTATTCTCGTTTTTGAACGAGTGATTGCACCAACGGAAGCCGTACGTACAGCCCCTTTTGCAGCTTCATCAGCTAATGAATTCCCTTCTACATGAACACCATCCCATTGATGACTCAGTGTGTGTATCACGTGAGCTCTTGGTAGTTTGTTTTTTAACTCTGCTACATGTTCCCATAGCATTTTGTGATTAATTGTACCACCTTTTGAGTCCTTAAACCCATTCTAACCCCCATAGTGTAGATATTCATTGTACGACTGTACACAGTAAAAGGAATCACACACGATTAGTGTGGGGAATTCTCGATCTGTATTGATCAGTGCCAGTAGTAGAGCTTTTAATTCTGCCAGCTGAGCCGTGCAGTTCCCTAGAGAATAGGTTTTTATACAGCTTGGATGGAACTTTCCGTCCTGCATACGACCTTTTACAATCGCACATGTGGCGATGTATTGTTGTTTACTTCCAATGGCCGGCTGAGCAGATCCGTCAGTGTAAATAATATATTCATAATGATCTAGAGGCATTATTTCATTCGGGAGAGGATATTCTTGTTCATATTGAATAAATGCTTGTGTTTTTAGAATTGGGTGGTATCTGTATTCTACGTCTGATGCAGGGAGAGAATTAGCCCATTGTATCCCTCTTGAATGTAATGCTTTAGCATTAGTAACGCTTGCCTTTGTAGCAGCCTCTAAGGACGGTACGGAAGTCACGACAATTATTTGTTTTCCTTGAGCCAGTGTTCTTTCTCTCACTACAGCAGTCTGTACTCCAGTTTTTTTTTTATTACTTTATTTACCATTTTGTCATAAAACAAACAACAATATGATACATGTCTACAATGCATCATTTGTAAAAGGCACAGTATAATATATATTTGACCTTATATTCTCATTATTATTACACTTCATCAAGCCCGAGATACATCTGGACCACCGCTTTTTCTTGAGCTATCATAGATTGCTTATTCAACCAGTCGTTAAAAATAGGGGGAAACTCAACCCACTCCGGTAGGGACTATCCCAGGTGGTAGCTGCAAAGGGGGGGTCAGCACAGTCTCTAGCAAGTACGTTTTCAAGGGGCCCCATATATCCTTGGGCCTGGATGTCATTGGCAATGTGTTGGCAAACAGGTCACTATTTGTGTTACAATAAATAAGACTATTTAACCAGGCCTTAGTAGTAGGAATATACTTGTTTCCCCAAGAGATAGCTATTTCCCTTTTGGCTAAAAGTAGCGCAATAAAAGTGTATCGGCCCAACTGCTTAGGGATGTTCCAAACGTACCCCAGGAGGGCTAACTGCGGGTGGGATGTAGGTCCAGCCCGGTCATAAGGCCTAGAATAACATATACCGCTCTCCAATAGCTGGCTACTTTCACACAATTCCAGGTCATATGTGCAAAGTCCGCATAGTGCGCCCCACATTTGGGGCTTACATGCGGTCTTGAGGGATCTATGGAGTGAAGTTTCGGCTATGACATATATGCCCTCCACATAAACTTGAAATGAAGTAACTTATGTCCACTATTCAGAGAGACCTCTTTAATCTGTGAACAGCAGAAGGACCAATGAGAGTCCTCGATAGGGTGCCCCAGATTCCGCTCCCAGACCACCCAGATTTTGGCATCTTTAGCCGGAATCAGTGTCATAGAGGTTTTGTACAGTTTGGAAACTAGATGGTCCCCCCCAATACTAGTAATCAGAGTCGTCAGTGGCCAATATGACTCTGGCTCTAGGGGAAATTCAGCGTATTCTGTTGAGTGAATTTATCCATGAAGGATGCTTCGCTAAACCTCTCATCTTCTGCACTGTGAAATATATGTTCGCCCGGAAAAAGACCATCAAAGGTATCCAGAGAGTATGCAGTGAGTGTCTTCTGGACTCCTCAGTGATAGGTATCCATGGGTTATTGGCAATTGGGGTTGCCAAAGAATATAATGTGCACCCCCCCCCCCAGTCACCAGCGCCAACTTCCACCAAGCCCAGCTAGTTGTAAATACAGTTTGTATATCACTAGGGTCTCTGGGAAATCCATGGGGTAAAACAGTGTTAAGAGGGGTCGGGCTCACGAGGTCAGCATCAAGCTTGGAGTAGGGTATGCGCGCATCGGGATGATACCAGGAGTGCCCAAAACTGCACTGTGCCACTAAATAATGGATTTGAAAGTTCGGAACCCCCAGTCCCCACCTTTCGGATGGTAGGGTCAAAGTATCCCAGCTGACCCTTGCCCTCTTCCTGTCCCACGCGAGTCTGATAAGGTGGGAGCGGAGCATATGAAGAAAACTGTTGGGGAGTGGAATGGGTATATTTTGGAAAAGGTACAAAAACCTAGGGAGCACAATCACTTTAATAAGTGCCACCATCCCAGCCAGCGAGAGAAGGAGCTTAATCCAGCGTTCTACCTGCTGTTCTTTGGTGTGTATCGTGGGACCGAAATTTAATTGTACTATCTGTTCCGCCTCTATATGCAAGTTGATCCCCAAGTACTTAGTGGTGCCACTATACCATGCAAGCAGGAAATCGCAATCCCATCTAGTTGTGTTGGGCTCAACGGAAATATTTCCGATTCACTTCAGTTTATGGCCAGTCCGGAAAAACCTTAGAATCGAATAACCTCTCTAATTAGAGGATCTAACTTTTCATGTGGCTGACGAACGTACAAAACTATAGCATCTGCATAAAGTGATATCAATAATGCCCAGTTTTAAATTGGAGTCCACGCTGCAGATGTTTCTCCTACAGGTGCCTAACTAGGGGATATAGTGCTATAAGAAAAGTAGCAGTGATAGCGGGCAGCCTTGTCTGATGCCGCGCGTCAACTGAAACTGGGGGGAGACCATGCCGTTCTATCTAAGCCTAGCGGTGGGCGATATATAAAGTAGTGCAGTAAGCTCAATAAAGCCCTTCTGCATACCCATCTTTGTCATAACTGCCAAGAAAACGGGCCATTCGAGGGAATCAAAGGCCTTTTCCGTGTCTAAAAGCACAGCAGCCGGCAGGGGTCTTGGGATCTATCCTGTTTATAGTGGCAAATAATGTTCAGAGATTCAAAACAGTGGACCGGTGCGGCACAAAACCAGACTGTAAAGGCAAGATTATCCAATCGAGCAACTGTGCCAATCGCAGTGCTATCATCTTGGCCAGTATCTTATAATCTAGGTTCAACAAGGACAAAGGCCGATAGGATCCGCAAAGCAGTGGGTGCTTACCTAGTTTTGGGTGCAATATGATCACCGCCTTGCGCAGAGTGGGAGGTAGCATCCGCCTTTCTAGCACCCCATTGTACAATTCCAAAAGATACAGGGCCAATATAGTCTTATAGGCTTTATAAAAGTTACCTGTGTACCCATAAAGGGCTGCGGCCGTAGAACCATTCATGCGTCAGTATCACTTATAATTTCCTCCTTAGAGAATGGTTCCGCCAGGAATTGTTGCATAGCTTTTTCTAGCCACACTACTGCCACTTCTGCCAGGTATGCATTCCGTTCCTCATCACTGTGTGTTATACGTGATGTGTATAACTGAGAGTAGTAACTCAGAAACTCATCTCAGATCTCTGGGGTGCCTGTAAGTAGCTGCCCCCTTGCAGAGCGAAGTGCAGCAAAACAGGTCCGCTCTGCCGAGTGTCGCAGCAACCTCACAAGTGTTCGGCCCGGGCGCTCACCCTCGCCATATCGTCGTGCAGTAGCGTATTTGCTCAGATAGTGGGCTTCACGCTCCGCAGTCTCTCTGAATTCAGTTAACAAAATCAATCTATGGCTTGCCTCACCTGGTCAGGACTTTCCACCAGTTCCTGATCTAGGGAACTCAGTTGGGGTTCAATACGTTTGAGCGTGTTCCTCAAGTCTCGCAGGACCCCCGCATGCTTAGAAATGCACACACCTCTCATGTATGCCTTAAAGGCCTCCCAGAGTGTAGACCATGAGGTGACGGGCCAGTGTTTATGTCAAAGTATTCAATCATCGCTTCTCGGAGCTCATCTTGAAAGACGTCATCTAACAATGCCTAATTAGGGAACCTCCACTGTCCCTCGCACCCCTTCGGCCTCGGGACCCTAAAGGTCAAAACCACCAGTGAGTGGTCCAATAGAGTTCTGGGCAAGTGTTGAGCTGCCATATACCAAGCAGCCAATGCAGGGGATACAAGCCAGTGATCTAGCCATGTCCAAGTGTGATGGGGGCTGAATAGTGTGTGTATGCCAATTCACCAGGATGACAATGGCTCCAGACGTCTAACAGACCTAGATCGTCACATAGTTCTGCCAAGGCAAGGCCAGCGCGGGGCTTTGCGTCCACCACCACGGACGTTCCAACCCTTGCCGGGTTCAGTAGGAGATTGAAGTCCCCGCCCGGTGCATAGATGCAAACAAAGGCTATCTTATGTCCCATAAGGTGCCCCACCACCATAACATCGCGGCCCTCCCTGTCAATGCGAGCCTCTGAAAACTGGAAGGGAAGTCGTTCATGTATAAGCACAGCAGTACCCCTGGCATATGAGCTATAATTAGCAAAATATCTATGAGGGCCCCAGGAAGCAGCGTAAGGCGTCACCGTAGATTTTGGCAAATGCGTTTCCTGAAGGAACGCAACATCGATATTATGCCTCTGCAGATAGTTCAGTACCTGCTTCCCTTTCCCAGTATTATTTAAACCCCATACATTCCAGGTGGGGAGCGTCAAATCGGAATAAGTTGCCAACTTGTCACGTGCCATCATGAGTAGCGTCTGACAATGTACCTAAGCATGCAGTCTGTAGAGCTATGTACCCTTTATTTAGAAGAAATAAAAGGAATAGCAATTCTTCAAAAAAACAACAAGCATACCCCTCCACCTCCCCCCACCCATCCCTGCATACCCAATTGCAGGAACATATCCCATTGCCTAATAGGAAAAATGCAACAGTAACAACCCCAGATAATGAGGAATAGAGAGAGGAATAGAGAACAAAAGTATGCATTCTGAACTGTGTAACGAATCAGAGGTGATAAACACCTGGGGTGGAGGCAACGCCTCGTCAAACCACCCGAGCATGCAACCATCTGTTACATAAAATATATGTCAAATGGCTCTATGCCAAAGCAACTTAAAGAAATAATTTATCCCACCGTTGTAAAATTGAGTGAAGCAGATCAGTCCGAGGTAAACAACTTCACACTGGCCGCCAAACCACTGTGTGGAGGAGAGCCCCCAGCAGTGGGTCTACCCTGGATAACCACAGTTCTTTTATTGTCCTGGCAAAACTCTTGAGCTGTTGTAGTTGTATCAAATACATGGGACCTCTCAGCAACATCCACTCTCAAACGGGCAGGGAAATCATAACGTACTTGAGGGCAGGTTTCTAAGTGTAGCCTTCACTACAGCAAACTTCTTCAGTGCCTCCTGGACCATCGCTGTGAAGTCCAGAAAAAGCATTATTGTGGCTCCCTGCCAGGACAAGGTGACCGCCTCACGAGCTAGTCGCAGCGCCATATCCCTGTCACGAAAGTTCAGGAGACGGGCAATGATCGGTCTAGGTGGGGTGCCTGGGTTGGGTCATGCCCCAAGCGATGACGCGCCCTCACAATCAGAAAGGTTGACGTGAATGCATCCTTTCCAAGTCAGTGAGCAATGTTTCAACAAAAAGATCCATTCTGCCAGTATTGGTGGACTCAGCAACACCAAAAATGCATAAATTATTGCGTCTGCTTCTCTCTTCTAAATATTAGTTTTTCATTGCTACAGACTTCAGGATTTTCTCCATCCGGTCCAACCATTTCACAGATTGTGCAGCCCCGTCCTCCAGGTCCGAATCTCTACCCTCCGCAGTGTCCAAACGGCACTCGTGGACGTCCAGTCGGGCTCCCATAGTATCTAGCCTCTTCTCCAGCGAGTCGAAAAAGTCGGATATTGAGCAAAATCCTGCACACAGTTCTGCCATTCTGGTGTCCAAGTTGGAGGGGGCATTCACTGTGTGGGCAGTCTCCACACCCCCTCTGCCATATTGGGACCAGTTTCCGCAGTAGAACCGCTAGATCTGGAGAAATGTAGTACTCTCTGCTTAGGGTCTTTCCGTACCATGACCCGCACTGCGTCCCACCAGTATGATCGCCGCTCCCCAATAAGCGTTTGTTAGTGAATAACTCCTGTGCAGGGACTATAACTGGCCTAGTTGTGCCACTGTAAGAGAAATGGGGACTTTAATCCCAGTTATGGGCAACCAATTCATGCAGTCTTTCTGGAGTCAACAGGTCGACACTGTGCATGGTTAAGAGTGCAAAGGGGAGGCCAAGCGTCACATGTAATGGAGTGGAATATGTAAAAACTACAGCGCAGCCCACAGATTCAAGGTAGCCGCAGTTCCACAGAGTCCTGGGCCACACTCCAACACGGATCGCTGCTCACAGCCTGCCAGCCCCCCACCTGGTAGGCACCATACAATCACAGCGCAGGCCCCCAGCCACTTCCCGGTCTCCCAAAAAACACCCGCACTCCACCAGACCGCCTGGCTGGGAGGCCGGCCCCCTGGCTCACCCGTGGCCTTTGCCCCCGCGGGGTCTCCGGGAGTAAAGTGGACAGGTTTACCTGAGCAGGCGATAGGTCAACACAGGGGTGCAGCAGCCCTGGATCGCTCTCGCCGGCTTGCTCCTGCCGTCTGTGCTTCAAGGCAGGATCCAATCTCCAGTCGACTCCGGGTGCTCAGGCAGTCTGCCGTGCCCGCTCCAGCTCTGCAGCAACGAAGTACCTCCAGGTCTCGGGGGCATTGGGGAACTGCGGTTGTCTACTGTATCAATGCGAGAAGACGCGCCAACCACAATATCTCGCCGACGCTCCTCTGGCAAGGGGCCTGCCGCGCCTGCTCAGAGGCAAGACCAGCCACGCCCAACCACACCACAGCAGTCGTGGACGACACAAACTGTATCTCGGCGCCCAACGGGCCTCTTAATGTCGGAGTGCCCTCATTACAGAGGCGAGTCATCTCCGGGCCAGTGTCGGTGTCCAGCAGGCAGGATGACACCGTATATGTACAGATAGAGCCAGGATGTCAGGTGATCCAGTGGAGCTTCTGCGCTACACGGCCATCTTGGTTGGTATTCTGGCCACACCCCCTCGTCTGTACTGCAGTTAGACTTTTTCTGTGGATGAAATGAAATGAAATTGGATTTATAAAGCGCATGGCTGCCCGTGAGCATCCCAGCGCTACCATACGAAAATAAGAAGCTCTAAGGGGGGCAAGGGAGATTAGGAGGCTTTGGGAAAAAGAAAGAATTTGAGACATTTGCGAAATTTGCTAAGGGATGGTTCAGTGCGAATGTGCCTGGGGAGGGCGTTCCAGGTCTTTGCTGCATTTACCGAGAAGCGACGGCCTCCCGAGCGGGCTTCCTAATTCTGGGGACTATAACCAGGTTTTCAAGGTCCGATCTCAAGGCCCGTGGGGGTCTGTATGGGCGTATCAGGCCACTTAGGGCCTGGGGTCCTTTGCCTTGAAGAGCTTTGTGAACAATGCATGATGATTTAAAGGAGATGCGCTCACGCACTGGAAGCCAGTGCAAGGTTCTCAACAATGGTTTTGCTGATGCTCTTCTTGGGGCTCCCAGGAGCATCCTGGCAGCGGCGTTTTGTACTCGTTGCAGTGTGTTGATAGTGGCTTCCGGGGCTGCCAGGAGTAGAGCATTACTAAAATCCAATCTGGACAGGATCAGTCCCTGAATTAATAATTTTCTAGATTGGAAGGGAAGCAGTGGGAGGACTTTCCGCACAGTTTGGAGCAAGCCGAAACATGTGCCTGCCACTTTCTGGGCATGTGCCCTGAAGGTTAGTTCAAGCTCGAACCATACCCCCAGGCTCTTGATTTTGTCTTTTGGTGAGGGCACCTCTCCCATGCAGGGGGGCCAAGATGTATTGGGTAGAGAGGAGAGTTGGTGACCCAGAATTAGAATCTCGGTTTTTGCTCCGTTTAATTTAAGCTTGGAGTTAGACATCCAGGAGAAAATTTCCGAGAGGCAGGCCGAGAGGTTGTCTGAGCATCCCGAATTTTGCGTCAGCGAGACGACTAGTTGGGTGTCATCAGCGTAGGTGACGCATTTAATCCCGAACGGGGCTACTACCTCCTCCAGTGGGGCCATATAAACATTGAATAAGGTAGGGCTCAGGGATGAGCCCTGGGGGACTCCACACTGGAGGGGAGTAGATTTGGACATGATGCCATTATCCCAGATCATAAATGCTCGTTCTTCCAGAAAGGATTCCAACCATTTCAGGGCCATTCCCGTGATCCCGAGTCTTGCAAGACGGTGGACTAGTATTTTATGGTCCACCGTATCAAATGCGGCGCTTAGATCCAGGAGGATCAGGACTCCGGATCCCCCTGAATCCAAGATGCATCTTGCTTCTTCAGTAACCACTATGAGGGCTGTATCAGTGCCCTGGCCTGGGCGGAAGCCTGTTTGCGAGCCACTCAACAGGTCATTGTTTTCTAAAAACCCAGAGAGCTGTTTATTTACAATTCTTTCAGCAATTTTTCCCAGACCAGGCAGCAGCGAGATGGGACGATAGTTGGCCAAGTCGGCCATATCTAGGCTTGGTTTTTTCAAAAGAGTCCTGATTCTTGCTTGCTTCCAACTGGGTGGAACCACCCCTTTAATGAATTAAGCATTTAGTAGATCTGTTGCAAGGGGGGTAATGGTGTCAACCACTTGTTTAAGGATATACATAGGTGTAGGGTCAGATGGAGACCCGCTCTTCACTGCGGAGAGCGTATTGCGGAAGTCATCCATAGTGATGGTTCTAAGACTGTCCAGCCGGGGTGAGTGAATCGGGGCAGGGGGGGCTTCATCGCCAGCAGCGGAGACAGCCTGTGGGAGGGAGTCAAGTATTCGTTGGACTTTGGTGTTGAAATACTCTGCAAGCAGGTCACATCTGGCTTCTGTACACTCCTGGTTGGTGATTGGAGTGGGGGATTTGAGCAGTTGCTTTACAATTTTAAAGGTCTCCTTAGAGGAATTGGCGGATGAGTTAATTTTTTCCTCAAAAAAAGCAGCCTGGGTTTTCTGCCGTGCAGCTTTATACAGTCTTAAAGCCGCCTGATAGGAGAGCTTACTGTTGGCTGCCCAGTCCTTCCTCCAGGTGCGTTCCAGCTTTTTACAGTTTTTCTTGAGATCCCTCAATTCAGTGGTGTACCATGGTGATTTGAAGGTGCTACTTTTCTTTGTGACCTTTTTCAGGGGCAGTACTACGTTAAGGGAATTCGTAAGCCAATTCTGAAAATTTAGGTCTGCTAACAGAGGGTCCGATTCTGCCATAGGGGCTGTTTGTTCTAGGGCCTGGGTCCATTCTTCCACTGATAGTTTTGCCCATGCTCTCTGTAGAGTTCGCGGGCGGGGAGCGTTTTTTTCTTCTAGTGGAGTTCTCCAGAAGAAGGGGACCATAAAGTGGTCCGACCATGGAAGTGGTAGTGGGGGCTTAGCCATGATGAGGCTATTATTAGAAAAAATGGGGTCCAACAAATGTCCCTTAGTGTGTGTGCTCTCTGTGTTTAGGAGTGTTATACCCAGTGCTTTGAAGTCCGCACTGAGGTCAGAGGCTGCCTTGTCAGTGGGATCATCAAAGTGTAGGTTCAGGTCTCCCAGGACTAAAAAATTGGGCGACTGTGCTGCTGTCCCCAATATAGTTTCTAGTAGGGATCCTGTAAACTGTTTTAGCTGACCTGGTGGGCGATAAATAAAGAGTCCTACCACTGACTTGGTGGGGGAAGTTTGAATATGGAATTGGACACTTTCAGAGTCTAAGACACCACCATCCTCGATTCTACAGGAATAGGTGTCTTTATAAATTACTGCTAGGCCCCCGCCTTTCCCTTGTGCCCTATGCTGACACTGAATGAGAAAGCCATTTGGTAGGGCGGTGTTGATATCATAATCTGAGTTCGAGTGCAACCATGTCTCAGTGAGGAAGAGTAAATCCAGTTTGTT